>NW_006399830.1:11444943-11449006 GCF_000299155.1 Elephantulus edwardii | reverse complement strand
TAAATAAATTAGAGTAATTAAAAAAATTAATTTTACTTTTTTCCTCTTCACTTAATGATTTAATGTAGTTTCTAGAAATTTTTAAACCGGGAGAGGAGAAGGATCCGGCTTCCACGTCTGCAATTGGGTCTCACGGCTGAGGGCCAGGGAACAGTAGGTAAAAAGGGTCTTTCACTCGCCCTCTCAACTCAAAGATCTACCTCCCAGCACGCGTGTCCTGCCAGACCTCAGCACAAGGGCCTAGATGAGAAGTCCATCCATCCCTCTATTGGGAGCTCTGGTGGCCTAGTGGTGAGGAACTGCACTGCAATCCCAAAGGCACGTGGTTCAAATCTCCCAGCTGCTCTGTGGGAGGATGGACAGTCTCTTCCCATGCAATTCATTGGCTCTGAAAATCTGCTGGAGGCTCAGCTAAGCTGCGTTGGCACATGGCAACATCCCTCTATTCAATAACAGCTAGTCTACTGAATGCTTTTGAGATGTTGGCCAAAAGCGTTAGATCTGCCATGGACAGAACAAAGCGGTCTGTCCTGGAGGAGGTGCGACCACAGTGCTCCTTAGAGGCACAGATGGTGAAGCTCTGTCTCCCATGCTTTGGACGTGCTGTCGAGAGGGACCAGTCATTGGAAGGAGGTATCATGTTGGAAAGGCCGGGCATCGGCAAAACAGAAGACCCTCGATGAGAAGGATTGACAGTAACGAGGGGCTCAGGCACCCCGGAGACGGTGCGGGGGGCACGGGCAGGGCCAGATTCAGATCTGTTGCTCAGAGGGTTGCTGCAAGCTGTGGTCAACCCAATGGTGCACACCAACAGTGATTCCCTCCCTTGAAAAGAGGTGTAAGTGACAGACTGCAGACCCTTCTCGAGCAAAA
The DNA here is from genome assembly GCF_000299155.1 of Elephantulus edwardii. Lineage (NCBI taxonomy): Eukaryota > Metazoa > Chordata > Mammalia > Macroscelidea > Macroscelididae > Elephantulus > Elephantulus edwardii. The sequence continues at coordinate 11,448,133 of NW_006399830.1, read as the reverse complement.
CAGGGGTCTGGATCTGCCTGAGCTCCCCAGGGCCAGCCCAAAGCCCTGTCCAGGTCTGTCTCCTTTGCTGGTCCAGGGCCCCAAGCAGACCTCAGCGAATGACAGGCCCGTATGAAGACAAAAGAAAACTCCCAAAACACCCCCCAGGGATTCCAGGGTTTTTCCACACCAGGAACCTCTGTCCGCATCCAAGGAGGACACATGCTGGGAAGTCACCCAGCATCCTGTGGTCTGAGCCACAGCCGTGACAGGGACTCTAAGGGGGACAGAATCAGCCCCATCTTCACACTGTCTTCTATGACAGCTGGGCTACACGGAGGGCAGGTGAAGCCCTCAAGCCCAGCCCAGGGGGCACCCTCAGAGAGGCCTGGGAGCAGGGTACAGGGGCACAGACCCTGAAAGGCAGAAGCTGAGACCAGCACCTGGCCAACAGAGGCCTAGCTCCAGCCTCCCTGGACAAGCCTGGCATGCTAGGGGACTGGGTAGCAGTTCCACTGGTGCCGTTGGGACTGGTGGCCAGTGGGAGGAAACAGAGAGGGGTGAGCTGGTCCTGGAGGGCTTTGAAGGCTGCCCACAGAGACTGCCCACAGAGGCTGTTATTCCTTCACAGGGTAACTGAGGCTTTTTAACCAAAGCAATGGGAACGAGTGAGTTCTGACTTTTTCCTAAATGGGGCACCTGGTAGGAAGACTCATCGGCCTGTCCCGGGGTCAGAATGAGCCGGGAGCCACTACCCTGACATTAGCTGCACCTTGGGCAGCTCTGGTAAATGGTCCATGCAGCTGTGCAGAGAGGGAGGCCCAGACCAGGCAGGATGGCCAGACTCCTTGAATAGACTTGTGAATGAATGAATGAATGAATGGATGGATGTTAGTCAACAGCCGTAGCCCACTCCTAATAGCATCTACTGAGTGCATTAGACTAGTCTGCGCCGGATAGTCTGTTTAATCCGCTCAGTTCTGGCTCAGAGCCCCTTTGAGGTGTGCACAAGCCTAGCAAATATGTGTCAGTGGGACAGCTACAGGCGGACCGCAGCGAAACGTAGGGCAAGCCGCAGGCTGGGGGCAGAATGCAGGCCCTGAGGGGGAGAAATCTGGCTCAGCATCCTGAAATCTACCCCTACAAAAGCCCCTCCACTCCTCCCCTGGGTCCCCCCAGCAAGCCCGCCCCTCTGGCTCCAGCCTCGCTCTATCCTGGATTTAATAAAGACACAAGCCCACTGCGGTTTTCAAGTCTGAAAACTGGTTCCTGCCCACGTCACTGCGAGAGGAATGGGGCCCAGCGCCTCCCCAGACCCCTTCCCGCCTCTCCCCTGCAAGGGAGCAGCCACAGAGAAGCAAACCCAGACTCCCCTTCACCTCAGTAGAAGTCCCCCAACCTGGAACCTCAAACCCCAACCCTGAGTGTCACCTGTCCCCATGTGTCCCCAGCCAGGCTGGCTCAGTCCTTCATAATCTCTATCTGCTACCACAAAGCACCTGTGAGAAGCACACGCTGCACAGGAGCCCTGGTGGCGTAGAGTGTAACATGTCAGGTTGCTAACTGGAAGGTCGGGGGTTTGAGTCCACCAGTCACCCCCCTCCCCCGGAGAATGATGGGTAATCTGTTCCTGTGACGATTTACAGCCTCGCAGGGTTTATGTGAGTTAGAATTGATTCAGTGGTAGTGTGCCTGGTTTGGAATTAAGTAAAAGTTGCGCACAACTGTGAGAGAGTTCTGGAACACACCTCTTCACCCCAATTACAAAATCTGGAGCCTCTACCACTTGGGAGCAGAGTCGGGGCCGCAGGGCAGCCGACCACAGAGCCAGGAGGAATAGGTGTGCCGAAGTCCCCAGTGCTACACATGGGATGACTGGTGACAGCAGCCACTCCTGGCCCAGCCGTCCAGCCCAGCAGAGCAGATTTGACCTGACAGGCAGGGAGCCGTTCTCTAAGCCTGCGCTGCATTTATCATGCGTCTAATTCCCTAGATGAGGATCATGTTCCCCCTCTGACAGACGAGGAAACTGAAGCTCTGTGGAGAGGTTACCCAGCTAGAAGAGGCTGGACAGGCAGGATGCAGTCACAGGTCCCCTGGTCTCTGAGCTCTGCACTCTGCCCCCCACCCTGAGAACACGCCCCATGCCCACCATCTTCCAACTCAGAGCATTTCCAGGGTCCGCGGAGCAAGTTCCTCCTTTGGTCTCTACTGGGTACAGAGAGAAACACACGGTCTGTGGCCTCTGGGAGCGCTGGTGGGCTGTAACCCAGGGCAGGTGCCAGCATCCTCTCCTTCCCACTGACTTCCACATTTGGGCACCAACACCTCCCTCTCCCCCAAACAGGCCCAGGTCCTCATCCAGCACAGACAGGAGGGAATGAAAGGGCACCCGGAGTCCTGGAAATGCCAAGCCCAGCTGTTTCAGCTCATGGTCGCCCCCTCCTGGCCACCAGAGGAATATTTGCCCAGGCATCGCCAGAGGGGCAGGGCGAGCCAGCAGGGGCTCCCAGGTCTATTGGGGTGCCAGTGGTGTCCAGGGTTGGAATAGTGGCAGTCAAGTGATTAAGAAGGTGCTTGTTCCCCTAGCAACCTGTATGGAGCTCCCCAAAACCTCACGCCTCCTGCAGGTCCTCTAGGGGTCCAGCTGATTTCAGCAGACCCTGCCACCCACCAGGGACTAGATGTAGCTGAAACCTTTCTCCACTCAGAATGTATGGGTCCCCTGCAGTGGGACTCCCACTGGTGCACCAGGGAACAACACCAACATGGCCTGACCTCCCAGGTAGTTCCCCTGCCTGCAGCCCCCTACTCTGGACTCTGCAGACCCTAACTCAGATCTGCCCAACACCCTCTCCCCAATTTTCAGATGGCCTGTCTCTGTCCAGACCCAGGGGTGTTGGGGAGTCTGGCAGGCCGAGGCAGGGGCAGAGGCTCGGGACAGCTGGCCTGTGTCCCCACACTGGGCCTGGGGCCCAGCCAGAGGGGCGGGGGCCTGGCCACTCGGGCCCTGGCTGGGGCTGGGATTTTTGGCCGGGCTGAGGGCCCTCCCTCCTGCTTCCTCTCCCGAGGGCTGTCCTGGCAGAGGCCCCCTCGCACTTTCTGGCGGGAACAGGGCCAGCAGCGCGAGAACAGCCACAGAGGGAGTGAGGGAGAGCAATGGGGAGGGCTGTGTGAGTGTGTGTGTGTGTGTGTGTGTGTGTGTGTGTGT
>NW_006399830.1:11428069-11444754 GCF_000299155.1 Elephantulus edwardii | reverse complement strand
CCTTCCCTCAGACGAGGCAGCAATTACGCTTTGGGGATAAAACGGGGCGCGGAGAGCAGGCTGGGGCATTTCTCCCCGAGATGGCGGGTCTGACAGCTGCAGCCGTGCGGCCCGGAGTCCTCTTGCTCCTGCTGTCCACCCTGCACCCTGCACAGCCAGGAGGTAAGGACCTGCACCCCAATTGGGCACTGCCCGCTGCCCCCTGCCCTCCCAGCCAGGTGGCCCTGCTGTCCGAAGGAGCCCGGCACCCTTCATTCCTGGGGTTCTTCAAGGTCTCAGGCAGGAGACCCTCAGCCACTGGACCCTGGGAACTGACCATCCTGGGGGTCAGCAGTGCTGTGGAGAACCTGTCACACAGGACAGAGATGCCCGTGTTGAGGCCGGCTGCCCTGAGGGCACAGGGACCCCTCTGCCTTGATGCTGCCCATAGTGTAGGGTGCAGAATTGTAGAGATGGGCTTGCCCATATCAGGTCCAGCTGCCCTGAGGTCACAGGGACCCCTCTGCCCATGCTGCCCATGGCGTGGGCTACAGAATGCTGGAGACGGGCCTGGAGGGTCCTGTCAGGTCTGCAGACGTGGGCAGTTCACATACCTGTAGAGCCAGCTGAGTGTGCATGGGGACAGGGGACCTGGGGCCGGCCAGCTCAGCCACAGTGAGTCATGTGACCCAAGCAGGTTCCTTGTCCCCCTGAGAGGAAGGCTGGAGTTGAGCTGATCACGGCATTTCACTCTGGAAGGTCCTGCTGCGGTGGGTCGCGGGGCTGGGACTTCTGGCAGAGTGGGGAGCACGGTTCACAGGTGTGCATTCAGCCACCATGTGTGTGTCCGGGCGTGTCCCTTAGCAGGAAAGGGTGTCTGCAGGCATGTGTCTGTGGCTTTGTGGAGCCCATAAAGGTTACCTGTCAGCGTGTGCAAATGTCTGCCACCCAACAAGGTGTGGAAAGTTAGGTTACCACTCGGGAACCCTGGTGGGTCATCAGAGTGAGCTGTCACTGTGCATGTAACCGTGTGTGTGTGTGTGTGTGTGTGTGTGCGTGCGGTGAGCAATGGAATGACAGCAGGGAAGGTGAGGCTGGGGAAGGTGTGAGGCCGGAGCAGAGACTTGGAGGGTCCTTGGGACAGTGCCAGCAGACACTGGCCGTGTGTCCTGACCTGGGTTGTCAGGCTGGAGGGTGCCATGTGGAAGCTGCTACACAGCTCAGGGGACACTGGCCCAGTGTCCTGGAGGGCACTGAGGTGCATCTTGGCCATGGGGAAAGAAAGGTGCAGGCTGCTTCACTGGGGGGCCAGCCTGAGGGATCTGTTTTCCCGGCGTCCTCTTCACCATGAGAATCGGACTTTAAGGTTGGGGGGGACACAAGGACTGGGACTGGAGTCAGGGACTGGGTCAGAACAGCAGCTGTTTCCGGGAGATTGACCAGCTAGGAGCAGGGGTTTCCTGTGTGAAGGTCAGCTCCCAGACTTAAATGAAGTTCGGGGACGTGGGCACCAACAGGCGGAGTCTGGCAAGGGCAGTGAGGTAGTCCCAGAGGACTGGCTGCTCCGTTCCTGACAGCAGCCCCTCTGGGCTCATCTGGACCACTTTCTCAGCTGTGGCCCAGACAGACACCTGTCCACTCCTCTCCACTGAATGCATGCCACTTGATTCCCACAGACACCCCAAGAGTTGGCATTCTCTTCTTTACCTTCCAAATGGGGAAACTGAGGCTCAGGCTGATTAAGGGAATTGATTGGTCTCAGCCGATCTCTGCCTGGGCCAGGATCACAGACCTATCTGTGGAAAAACCACATCCAAGCCAACATCCCTCTGAGTCCTCAGTGACAGCGTCAAAGGCTCAGCCCTGTCAGGTGACAAGATTAGCTTTAGAGTTTGTGCAGTACCCCAAAATCTGGAACAGAAGAGGCCTCCATCAAACACAAACACGCTAAAGGATATATCTTACACAAGTTCACCACTTCCGAGGGACCCTGCTGCCTCTTGGAGGCTTGATGAGGCAGAGTTAACAAGAAAGCCAAGCCCGTTTCATGCAATTGACTCCAAATCATGGTAACCCTCTGTCAGGTTTCTGAGGCTGTAAATAGGAGGGGAGACTGCCCATTATCTCTCTTGCAGTGGCTGGTGGATTTGAACTACCAATCTTTCCGTTAATAGCCTGACACTTATACTCTTCATGTAAGACGTAGATGTACAATGTGTCAAAAGAATCTCTGAGAATGAACTGTCCCAATCGTCGTGCTATTAAAAAAGTAGAGGGGAGGGAGAAATGAAATCAGATCGTATTCTTTCCCAAACCTATAATATTTTTAGTTTCTTATTCTTCTTCCTCTCCTCCTCCTCCTCCTCCTCCTTTTTCTTCATTTCTCCTTGATCTCAGACTTGAGATCATTTGGAGCAAGGGGCAGAATAGAATTTCCTGGGGAGTTTTAGACAAATCCATGTTGGGGACCCACCCAAGAACCCGTTTACTTGGTCTGGGGAGGGCTGAGGCACAGGGCTGAGGGTGTCTGGTTTCGAGGACAATCCTGTCCACCAGGACCGCCACAGGAGGGCAAACACGGCGAGGGGGGTAGCGGGGGACCAAGTCACCCATCGAAAGGACAGATTGTTTTTGAAAAACCGTTGGCAGCATTTCTGCATGCAAACAACAAACAGCTTCATGCGCTCTTATCTGCTCTCCAAAGCCGGTCCCCTGGACTTTGGCTTGGCACAGCTCCCTGCCAAGGCCTGCCGGCCCATGGCTCTCTCCCTCACAGCCTGTGCCCAGATCTTTGAACCTGGAGCCCAGGGCCTGGGCAGCACGCCCCGCGTGTGACTGGGGTCAGCTGTGAATCCCAGGCCAGACACTTCATCTCTCCGGTATCGCTTTCCCTGGCTGTAAAGTGGAGAGAAACATCCCTGCCCAGCTTAGCTCTGAGGGCAATTGGGAGACTCTGATGGTGTCACGGCTGCAGAAGTGTGTCAAAGACAGGTGACGTCCTCAAACAATAGCATGATTTATGCAGAATTTACTAACTTAAGTTCCTGGACCCTTGTCATCTGTTCACATTGTGAATTTGAATACCTCTCTTGCTCGTCACACCTCAAAGTCTCTAGTGAGTGCAGCTGATATGCAGACAGGGCTGCAGGGAAAGGTAGCCTGGACGAGTCCCAGGAAATCCAGGAAGGCTTCATGGAGAAGGCATTTGAGTTAGACTCTGAGGGAAAGGAAAGATGCTAGTGAAACTCTGAGAGGTCGAATAGACCAAAGATCAAATATCATCTGAGTAGGAGGAAGGCTTCGCTGTACGCAAAGCCCGTAGCACTGGAAGGTAATGAGTTCCCTGTCGCTGGAGGCATGTAAGCAAGAGCATGCCGAGATACTGGCAGAAGAGGTTCCAGAAAACTGTCATGATCCCTAAGATCAAAGATCAGGATTCTCAGATGCCAGAGGCAAGTTCCACCCTGGTTGGCGAAGAAGCCAAACCCACATAAAACAAGAACAAGACAAGCGAGCTCCAGGCCAGCTGCCCGGGGCCAACTGTGCAGAGCAGGCAGCGAGAGCTTGGCCCGGAGAGGCAGGAGCCTGCAAGCCAGTGCAGTCCTGGTGGAAGTGGGGGGTCTGGATAGGGGGTGTGAGGTTGCAGGTGGGGGTGCGCAGGAGGCTGGCAACCTCTTATTAATTATGGCCATAAGAGAGACAGGCAAGGTAGGGATCCTTCGCACCCCCAAGCCTTCTGCATGTCCTCAGTGCCCAAGGATGGTCCCCAAGCTGTACAGGGTGGGGGAAGGGGGACTTGGCAAACACTGCTGCTGAGTTGTGAAGATGGAGCTGGGAGAAGTGGTCGGAGCTTCGCGAAGGGGAAGCAGAGAAGGAGCTGAGGGCCTGGGAAGAAGGGCAATTCAGAAGACACACACCCTCACCCCACAGGAAAGAGAACATGAGGGGTCAGCTGTGCTGGACAGCCAGGTGCCAAGGTGGCTGGGGATGGAAGAGGTCAGACTTGGACACATCCTCCCACAGCGCCCTGCCTCTCCTCCATCCGCTCCATCTACCCTTCGTGAAGCACCTACAGCTCACCTGGTCCCAGGTTACAAACGATGAGGAGGAATGAGAGGAAGTGGGGACCAAGGAGCGGCATCATTGCTTGACCGCTCCTGTGTGTCAGGCCCAGGGCCTGCACGGTTTCTTGTTTTATCTCTTTGATGAGTCACAGCTGCCTGGTAAGATGCTGGCAGTCAGGCCTCCATTGCACACAAGGAACCAGGCTCAGAGAGGTTAAGTGACTTCCCCAAGATCACACAGGATAAGCAGCCACAAAGCCTCCTGAGTGTTCCATCCTTCGCCCTGTCTGCCCGGGAGCAGAGAAGGGGAAGGAGAATGTGAGGCAGAGAAAGGCCCGGAATGCAGCAGAGAAAGCCACGGAGAGACGGCCTTCCGAGTGGGAGGCGGCGCCAGAGCCAGCACAGCATCAAAGGCCCGCGCCACCATGTGTGTGCTTGGCAGCCGATGACAAAGCATGCCTTCCCCGCCGCCCAGCCCCCGGGCCACTGCTCCGAGCCCCCCAGGCCTGGAACAGATTGCTTGCACACGCCAAGCCTGGGGTTGCAGTCCCCAGGGGGCCACGGGGATTTGGCACTGGGTTGCCATGACAGCTGGGCACCCCCCACACACACACCCTGCTGGGCCACAGCTGAGGCTGCCACAGGCCTTGGGGCCAGCAGGGCCAGCTGCGCAGTGTCGCCAGGCTGCAGGGCCAGACGTCTGGCTGGGAGCCGCCCTGGACACCCTGCCCAGCACTGTCCTTTCCCGGCGCTGCCCACGCCCTCAGGACTCCCCAGCCCTTTCCAGCGGGTGGCCCTGGGCTCCCTCCGGGTCATTAACAAGAGCTTGTAAAGGCCAGGGGGGACCTTTCCGAGGTGGAGGCAGGACCTGGTCTGTTGCCATGACAGCATAGGCCTCGTCTGGGGCCACTCATGACCCCTCTCCCCACTGGAAACTCAACTGTCGGAGGAGACTTAACTTGTGTTCTTGGCAGCGGCAGCAAAATAGCTTTTCTTTAGGAAACTATCCACTTTGTTCATTCACGATATCCCCCTCTGGGCCCTGGCGCCTCCTAAGACAGCTCTGAGCCCCACGGCCAGAACCCCACCCAACGGCTGTTGCCAGTGTCTGGGCTGCTGACCTCACGCCGGCCCAGCAGTGTGGGAATGGCTGCTTTTGCAGCAAGGCCACACTTCCACACTGCTCACCAGCCCTGTCCCTGCTGCCAGCTGCCCCCGAAGGGTGCTCAGACTAGCCCCCTTGGCAGGCCCTCTCCGTAGCCACCGCGTAATGCAGCGTGCTCGGAGGAGCAGGAAGCCAGACTCCATCTTTTTCCAGCTGTGTGACCCCAGGAAAGTCCCTTAACCTCTCTGAGCCTCTGATTTCACGTTCTGAAAACGAAGCCAGAAATTCCTGGCTTCCGCATAAATCGCTTCATAGAAGCAGTATTATCAGTTTGGTCACTAACCTTTCTATGCTTCAATAATCATGGCTAACAGAGGACACAGTCCTGGGGTGATGCAAACAGTTAACATGCTCAGCTGCTAACAGAAAGAGGTTTGTGCCACCCAGAAGCACCTCGGGGGTGGGGGAGGGGGAAGGTTAGCCCTTGAAAACTCTACGGAGCACATTTCTATGTCGCTGCACCTGCCAGTCCACAAGCTGGCAGCTGGCTTGGGTGTCAGTGGACTCTGTCTTCTTCCTTCCAGGGGTCCCAGGGGCTGTTCCTGGCGCAGTTCCTGGAGGCATCTACTACCCAGGTAAGGTTCCGCTGCTTCCACACACCTGGCAGCAGGTGAGTTCGTAAGAGGTGCACAGTATAATCCTGCAGGTGGAACAGAAGCTTGTCCACCTCAGAAGACCTCCTCTCACACCTAAAAATGCTGTGTACGTGGCTGTCCCGCCACCCAGACTTCTGTAAGCTGAAGCACAATGTTTGTGATGTTCTGGGGAGGTGGGTGTGGTCACACGTTGTTGTCATATCAGAGTTCACAGTGCCCCTAACCTCATTCTTGGGCATCCGTTCAAAGGAAATAATCCAGAAGAGGGGGGAAAAAATAAAAGAGCGAGCACTCCCGAAAACGCTCCTAAGAGCGCTGTTTGCAAACATGTAAAACATGATACCCACCTAACTGCAGGATGTGACTAAGCAGACTGAAAATGTTACCCGGCCTTTAAAAAGCCTGACCCTCTGTCCTGCAATAAAACACAGTGTTTGCAAGCAAAAGGGACATAAAAACAATGGTTGTGCAAATGAGAATCCCTGGGAGGTACAAATGATTGACAGTTGACTGGTAAGATTAGCGGTCCAGAAGGGCCTTGGAAGAAAGGCCTGGCAATCTATTTCTCAACAGTTGGCCCTTGAACACCCAACAGAGAACACATGGGTCACCAAGGGCAAAAGTCAACTCCACAGTTACTGGTAAAGCAGTTCTGTGCCGATAGAGAGTAGGAGCCTCCACCCTGGGCGAAAATGCACAGCGCTGGGGCATTTCCCCCCCCTCCCTTATCATTTGGAAAATTGTGTTGTGTTTGAAAGTTGACTTTAAGCATCACAAGTAATATTTTCTTTCTTTTTTTTTTAATTTCCATTCATTCATTGTTATACTTTTCTCCCTGCCCACTCCTCTTCTCTTTGAAATGTAAAAGAAAAATTCTTTCATTGTTATACAATCCCTCCCTTCAAGTCCACTCCACTATACAGCCTTCGTTCTGGACTCCTGTCATGACAATAATACCTAATCAAATATCCATTTTAAATAGTTCTCTCCAGCATCTGTTTCAATGCAGTATACATAATTTATCCCATCTTTCTCAGTCTCGTCCCAACCCCGATGTCTGTCCCATTTTACAACAGTGGCATTATGCAGTATTTGTCCTTTTGTGACTGAGATATTTCACTAAGCATAATGTCCTCCAAGGTCACCCATTTCGTACAATATTTCATGAGTTCTTTGTTTTTCAAAGCAGCATAGTATTCCATTGTGTGAATATATCACAGCTTGCTTAGCCATTCGTTTGTTGATGGGCACTTAGGTTGTTTCCAACACCTTGCTGTTGTGAACAAAACCACGATAAACATGGGTGTGCATACAAGTAACATTGTCAACCCTTGCAAAAGTACTTGGATGTTCAGATGTCACGTACAGGCATGAGCTGGGCGAGGCTGCTGACCTGAAGTGACAGATGAGGAAACCGAAGCAATCAGATGAAGAGCTTGGCAGAGGCTGCACTGTGGCCAGAGGATGCTCATGCTTCTCTCTCTCTCTCTCCTTCCACACAGGGACTGGTTTTGGAGGCCCTGGAGGAGGAGGTAAACTCAAAAGTCTTGTGTGGTTCCTCACTAAGGAGTCTCCTGTCTTGCCTGCCCTCACCCTGCCCGCTAACCTTCAATAACTCCAGAGGCCCCAGCTACCAGGACCCTCACTACCCAGACTTAGTGTCCATTGGGAGGAGACTCCCTAGAACCAGGCCCATGAGCCCCTGGAGCCCCTGCCCTGGAACTGCGTCTTTCTTGATCCTTAGAAGCGTGGCTGTGAAGCCAGCCAGGCAGGCCTCATCATCCCCTTTAGAGGCTGAAAGTCAGGTTCAGAGCTTGGGCGCTACACTAAGCTTCCCCACCAGGCCTCTGGATGCTGGGCTCCCAGGGTGCTCTGCTGAACAAGCAGACCCTTCTCAAACATTCCTAGGGGACAGTTCCCAGACAGCTCTCTGGGGACACAGGGTAGGACAGGTGGATGGATGGCTCTCGTTCACTGTCGTCTCTTTCCTCTGCAGCCCTCGGCAAACCTCCCAAGCCAGGTAAGACCCCTATCCTCAGAAGTCTGGGAGGGCCTGCAGAGTTGTGTGCCTGGCAGGGTGGGAGTTTATAGGGTCCCACAGGGAAAGCCCAGAAGAAGGAGGCATGATGGTCTCCCTTTGTGAGGGGTCCCTGGCACCTACCTGTCCTCACATGCCCACTGCCCAGAGACTCTGTCCACCTACTCAGGGCCTCGAAATGGTCCTGCTGAGGGAGGCAAAGGTGGTGGCTGCTGTCCCTAGAACACCACGCCTGTCAACCGCATCTAAGATTTAGACACAGATCGCAGACCACTGTCTAACCCTGAATCAAGCCCCCAGACAGCCCTGACCTGGTGCTGCCTATCCTGATCCCTGACTGACCTGGACCCCAAACCCAGGCCGAGTGCTGACCCCGGCTTCAGTGAGCTCACTTCTTGATCTGGGGACCCTCCCAGCTACGGCTGGGCCATGGCGTTTTCCAGTAAGAAGGTGTGGCTGACTCTGTCCTGGCTTCACCCAGGAGGCCCAGATCTGCCACTAAGGTCCACCCCAGAAAGGACTGCAGACAGGGCCCCCCAAAAGACCCCTGAATGAGGAACAAGTGGAGACGTCAGTATCTTCGCCCCATGCACAGCCCCTCACAGGAGGCACTCCACACACGCGGCCTTGGCGCCCCTACCCGGTGCCATGTCAGCCTGGCCCTGAGGCCCACGGCTCGAGGACATGGTTTGGATGTCCAACAGCTCTTACGAAATCCTGATGTTCGATGATCCAAGTACAAATGAATCCACTAGACCCAGCGTCATTTCACTGAGAGGCGGCCTGGTTGTGAAACATCGGGGCTGGGGCCAGGCAAGGAGGAAGAGGAAGGGGCGAGGGGTTTCCTGGCATCCTGGTGCAGGAACGTCTGTCCTGCCCTCTTGTTGGGTCAGGGATCTTACCGAGGCCTTCAGGGGAGGAAGAGAGACAGATGGGGAAAGGCCCAGAAGACCCAGTACTCACTCAGTTACAGGGAAACCATCATTGCCCTGGGAAACGGGAGAGACATGTGGGTGGAGCTTAAACCCTGATGGGGAGATTAAGATGCCCCTTCCAGAACCCATGATGGCGAGAAGCCAAAGTGGGACTTCACTTAATGAAGGATCTAGGTTAGACTTTTAGAAGAACTTCCAGTCCAGGGTACTGTTGTTATGTGCTATCAAGTCAGAACTGACTCATAGCTGACCCTGAGGGTTTTCAGAGGCTGTAAAACACAAGGGAGGAGATTGCCCATCTTTCAACCCTTGGAGCAATTAGTAGTTTCAAACCACCTTCCTTTGGGTTGACAGAGCAACTCCTTGCCCACTAGGCCACCAGAGCTCCCCTTCAGGGTGCAGAAGTAGCCCAAAATCAAAGTCAGAGCACCGCGCCTTCTGGCATCCTCCAGGCTGCACCCCGTGACTTCGCTTCAATCAGTCAGCTTCCAGGATTCAGGGCTGCAAACATCTTGGCAGGGCCTGTGGACACTCCCCTGTTCTAGGCTGTGGGGACTTCCGGAAGTGACCAGGCAGCAGGGAACAGGGCACAGGCAGTGTGTCATACTTGGGAACAATTAATCCCTCAGCGGGTAGAGGGTGGGTGGCCTGGCAGCTGCTCCAGGGGGGCCCCCCACCAGCAGGAGGTCAGCCTGAGCTGGCTCGTGGAGGGCACCGGGCTCCCTGAAGCCTGCACACAGCACCCTGTAAGCCAGCTGGCAACCAGCTGCCCACCCAAGATGGGCAGGAAGGAGAGAGAGCTTCTATTAGGTGCTGCAGCCCACGCCACCAGGCTCCTTCCACCCACAAGCCGCTGGGTCAGGGAACTGGGGACATGGACCATTTTATAGATATGGAAACTGAGCCCCAGGGAGGTGAAGCAGCCAGATCTTTAGACAGGGAGCGCACTACAGGGCGGCAGGACTCGCCCTGGGCAGAGGGTGGGCCAGTGGCCAGGCCCCCAGCTCCCAGCTGTGGTCACTCCTCATCCTTCCCCTCCCCCTGCAGGTGCTGGACTCCTGGGACCACTTGGAACAGGTGAGTGCACTTAGTGAGGGTGAGCGAGTGAGGCCTCACACTGTGGAAGGCCCACGTGGCTGGGCCTGGCAGAGCCCTGGTCTGGCCTCCTCCCCCGCCTCTGCCCAGCCTCCCCTCACTGCCTGTCCAGTCCCCTCATTTCTTCCCAGCCCGTGTGGGAACAGGAAATGACCGAGTATGTCCCTTGCCCTCTGGGTGCTCAAGAAACAGGCTGGGCTGTGGCGGTCGCTGCCAACACTGGAGAGGAGGAGGAGCAGGCAGGAAGTGCTGAGAGGTGGCCAGGATGCCCCAGGTCCTGCCTGGCCACCATCACCGGCCTGGAGGGAGACCCCCTCCCACAGAGCGGCTCACAGCGGCTCAGATGGGCCCAGGTCACACAGTAGGAAGCGGGAGGCTAGTGGGTGAGGCGGAGGAAGCCAGGCTTAGCAGTCTCCCATGTTTGGGACCTGTCCCCAGCGAGGGTTTGCCTGCAGGGCTCAGGGTGTTGGCAGCCCAGGGCCGGCTTGCAGGAAAGAGCTTCACATAATTGGAAACAAAGCCGGTGCAGTTGTGAACTCCAACCTGATTGCCCATGGCCACGGCCAAGGCCAAGGAATGTCTCCTGGGGGGGGAGGAAGCACGATTGGGCCCAGATGTGGCGAGGAACGAGCCAGAGGGACCCATTTGGCGTCTCATAAACATTTGAGCATCTGTCTGCGAGGAGACAGGCTCCTGGAGTGCAGGGAGAGCTGGATGGATACATGGATGAGTAGATGGACGGACGGACAGACAGCCTGGGCTGAGGAGGCAAAGTGGGGGACAGAGGACCTGCATGCACAGGGGAGGGGAAAGTCATCAAATTTGGGGACACTTGCCAGAAAGACAGATCTGTGAGCGCTTTTCAGTGCAGGCTGGTCCAGCCAGGGCCTGGCAGGGCTTGGCTCCAACGGGCCCTGAAGTCAGCCCTCTGGGTCTCCCTTAGCTGGGCCTCTGGCTGGCCTTCTAGGAACAAGGACTGGCTCCAGGCTGGGATGGAGGGCACTGCAATCCTGTCTGTGGGGTCAAAGGGCACTGTTCTCAATCCTGCCCCCCACATCACAAAAGCTTGAGTTTGGCCCCAGCACTGCCAGGCCCTTGGCCCACCCCAAGTGGGACACTTTGCCCAGACTCACCCACCAGGTTCTCTTCATTCATTCATCTCTCCTTCTTCTCCAGGTGTTGGAGGGCTTCCTGGAGGTGGCGTTGGGACAGGTTAGTCCCTTCTCAGGAGCAGAGATGTATCCCTTAAGACCTAGGACATGTCCAGGGCCTCTGCTCAGCAGAGCTGGCAGGAGTGCAGCCAGGCCCCGTCCTGGGCCCTCCTTTCCCAGGGCACCTGCCTGCGTCAGGAGGGAGTCCAGGTGGCGCCCAGACCAGCTGTGAGCACAGTGATGAGGGCGAGGAGGAGGGAGAGACAGCGGGGGTTACTCAGAGGAGCACCTCCCTCAGAGGTTCCCATTAGGCTTTGGGGAGGAAATTAGGGCAGAAGTCTGACCCCCTGAGACCAAGGCACATGGTCTAGCTGAGCAGGACATACTGTCTCCAGTGTGGTCCTGGGCACAGCAGTCACAGCTCAGCCCTCAAGTCTTGCAGAGCCTGGGACTTCCTGGGGTGGGCAGGGCCAGGCAGGGTGGTCAGAACTTCAGCCAGGCCCCCTACCCTCCACAGGGATAGGTGCCTTTCCTGCCGGCACCTACCCGGGGGCACTGGTGCCCGGCGGAGCAGCTGGGGCTGCCGCAGCCTATAAAGCTGCTGCCAAGGCTGGTAAGTGGCACTCCTTGGGACATGTCCCCTCCAAGTTTCCACGGTCTCCCCACCTTGCAAAGACCCTTTCCTCAAGCCCAGCGCTGAGAGGCAGGCGGGTGGGTCCATGGGTGTATAACATACCCTTTGGCTAAACCAAAAGGTTAGCAGTTCAAGAGAGGTACCTCGGAAGAAAGGACTGGCTATCTTCCTACCAAGACAATCAACCATTGAGCACCCCACATAGAGAGTACAGGCTCAGACACGATGGGGTCACCATGGGTTTTGGTGGGGACAGGGCTGTACCTCTCAGCTATCCCCTCTGCCCCCACCCCAAATTTCTCACTCCCTACCCCCACTTCTGGCACTAGGTGCAGGACTTGGTGGAGTAGGTGGTGTCGGCGGTGTGGGCGGCGTCGGCGGCGTGGGCGGTGTCGGCGGCGTGGGCGGTGTCGGCGTGTCCACAGGTACGGTGACTCACCCCAAGTCCGCCAGGTGAAGGCAGCAGACCCAGGCAGTGCTCAGCCTGACGCGGGTTCCATCTGTGACAGGTGCAGTGGTGCCTCAGACTGGAGTAGGAGTCGGAGCCTTGGGGAAGCCTGGCAAAGTGCCCGGTCAGTGAGAGGTCCCTGGGGCTGGACGGCATGGGGGGGCGGGTCCGAGGCTCAGCCTCCCCTGGGGCGCAGACAAGAGCCAGGCCCTCCTCCTAGGACACTGGAGCAGAAAGACTTCCGAGAGAAGCTCTGTGTCTGAGATGACATTGCAGGGACAGATGGGGCAATTGAGGCTCAGGGTGGGGTGTTGATGATGAGAAGTCCATAGCCCCAGGGGAGCCCAGCCTCTCCCTCCTTCTCAGCTGGTGCGCCTTCCACCACACCAAGCCCTTCGGAAGTGACTTCAGGTTAAACAAAAGCCTGCCTGGTCCACACAGCAGGGAGGGACCATCTGGAAACTGTTAGAGCCCAGGAGTGGGCTGGGCTGGTCCTGTAAACAGGCTCCAGGAGTCGGAGATAAATCCATGAACAGAAGGATTTGCAGATGACTTAGGAGACTTGGGAAGAGGCCTGGGCCGCCCCACATCCGTCCAGCTGCCCCTTCGGCCCAGAGGCCATGGCTTCCAGGGCCCTCTCGCCAGGAGGGCTGGGCTGGGCTGATGTCCTGGAAGCTTGGCTGCTGCTTACTTACATTCTTCCTTCTTCCGGCCACAGGTGTGGGGCTCCCAGGTGTGTACCCAGGTGGAGTGCTCCCAGGCGCAGGTGAGACCAAAGAGAAGGGTCCCCATGGTGCCCCCAAGCCCTCTGCCATTCGAACGCATAGCAACCCTCCAAGGGGCTTCTGGGCTGTGGATCTTTGTGGATGAGGCTGCCCATCTTGGTCTTACAGAGCAGCTGGTGTGTTTAACCAGCTGACTGTCTGGTTAGCAACACAACACACAATCACTTCACAACCACAGCCCCGTCCAGCAGAGGCCAGCAGGGCCCTGGGGTCCTGGCCAGCAATGTTCCTCTAAGTGCCGAAGCACGGGCTAATGGATACACAGCGGCTGACCTTGACCCCCCAAAGAGCAAGCAGCCCACTGTCACATCCTGAGGCAGGCCCCACCCTCATCCCATGTGGTCAGCGCTTTCCCAAAACCTGTGAGTCACCAGGGGCCCTGCCCAGAATGTCAGCCCTGCAGGAGCCCCCAGGCTGCCCCCCCCCCACCTTCCTATCCTACCAGGACCTGGCCACTGCCCAAACTGTGACCTCCTGAATTCCCCAAAAAAGCCCAGGCCCTTAATGACAGAGTGCACAGCCCTGTCCCCAGAGGAGCTAGGAGAGCTCTGGGCAGCATGTGTGCGTGTGTGTACGACTGCGTGTGCATGCATGTGCCTGTGTGCCTGGAAACAGCACCGAAAATAAACACACAGGCAACCCCGGCCTGCAGGGGACAGCCAGTCCATGCAGTGCCTTCCTGCTCGGCCCTCTGGGGGAGGGTGCTCAGGCAGCATCAGATTAAATCATCCAGGTAAGCACGGAGTTGCCTGTGCTCACCTGTTAGTCTATAGGAAACATGTCATGTGGTTTTTCACCCGGGCCAGACGAGGAAGGAAGGCTTTTGCTCCAAGGTGTGACCGGCATCTCGCTCCCAGCCCACAGCCCCTTCCCTGCAGAATCAGAACCTCTTTTCATCCTCGACAAGGATACCCAGGAAGCATGCGCTCACCTCTGTGTATTTACTCAACTGTAGGGGGCAATTTCACGTGGGCTTCGCCACCTCACAGGGTGCCAAGAAACACGTGAAATCTTCACTACAGCATGCTAAGTCAGCAGAGGAAGCCCATGCTTGCCTGGCATTTGAGACAATCCCCCCTGTGCCCAGGACAGTTTATCACCCAATCCAGCCTCACTCTGAGGCAGGCTGAGACACACATGTAACCTAGGAAGTGGGATTAAGCTCAGATCTGCAAACTGGTCCAGATGAGGAAGGACATTCACTCTCTAAGGGGTCTTCTCTCCTATAACTGAGTGGGCCTGGGCAGCTGCATGCGCCAGGAAGTAGACTGCCAAGCTGGGCCTCAACACACTCCCCCTCTGCCCCTTCAGGAGGCCGTTTCCCAGGTGTAGGGGTGCTGCCTGGAGTTCCCACTGGAACAGGAGTGAAGCCCAAGACCCCAGGTATGAGGGCTACATGGGCTGAGGTCAGGGTGAGGGCCCCCATTCACCCTGAGGTCTGGAGTGAGAGATGAAAGGGGAGGAGGTGGGCTCTGGGTGGATGCAGCTGGAAATCTCGGAGTGCGAGTGAGTGCAGTGTGACGTGGACAGAGCTGTCCACATCTCAGGTCACCTGGCACCAGCCAGTGTGATCTGTGTGCCCAGCAGCACAACCTGGCTGCACTGACCATGCCTTGATATTGCAGGTGGAGGTGGAGCTTTCGCTGGGATCCCAGGTGAGCAGAACTGGGTCTTCCTGGTAAGCGGGCTAACAGAGCAGCTAGCCAGCCTCCAGCAGGAAACTCCGGCCACTGACTGGTGGTGGAAAGGCAGGCACACCAGGCCTTTCAGGCACATTGGGGCAGAAGGAGGTACAGCAGCATGAAGGTGAAGGTGAGGCCCGGAGAGCCAGGCTCTGATGCTGTTTTCTGTTCCACAGGGGTTGGACCTTTTGGTGGCCAGCAGCCTGGGGTCCCCCTGGGGTACCCCATCAAGGCACCTAAGCTGCCAGGTGAGCTGGAAAAGGATGCACGCGGCAAGTAGCATCTCCGCACTCTCCCCACTTCTGCCCATCAGGCTTCCCTGTTGAAAGTCCAGCCCTTGGACCACATGTGTCTCTGGTGGGGTGGCCAGGACCTGGGTGTGCAGGCCGCCTCTGTCACCAGCAAAGGAAAAGAAGAAAGAGTGGGGTCTACAGGTGTTAGATTCACCAGTGCGCGCGCTCACACACACACACACACACACACACACGCGCGCGCGCGCAAGGCCACACGCATGCACAGCCACAATCCTGATGGGAAACACTTGATTGATGGTGAGAAGCACTCCCCTCCCCCCACAATCAGCTCAGACAGTGAGATGTTTGCTGTGGGGGTAGGGAGTTAGGAAGCCTCTCAGATTCCAGGAGCAGGGTTGGGATCAGGGTCCCGTCAGGCCCTGGGGCATGGATGGATGTCCACTCCGTCCTCTGCCCAGGCTCCTAGCTCTCCTGAGAGCCCAGCTGGGTCTCCAGGAAGCTGTACCGCTGCTTGGTTAGGAAGGGGCACCTCTGGCCCCAGGCCTCTGGAGATGGGTGTGTCCACATAGGTAAGTGGACATCAGCTGAGCCCTGTCCCCTTCCCAGGTGGCTACGGACTGCCCTACAGCACTGGAAAACTGCCCTACGGTAAGCCGTTCACTCTGACACATTGCAGACTTTTGGGGTGTTGGTGAAGCCCCTGTCCCCGGGCTAAGAGACCAGCAAGGTGGGGGAAGGGCAAGGGAGAAGCCCTAAGGGAAGAAATGGAATTTAGATTCAGCCTGGCCCTCAATCCTGGTCCTCCACCTTTTCAAGGCCTTGGAGGAACCCTTTTTCTGCCCTGAGCCTCAGTGTCCTCATCTGTACAATGGGAATAACGAACGTTGGGCTGTAAAAGGCCAAGCACTTGTTTGTACCTGTATTTGTTTGCACTTTGTCTGGAGGGGACCAGGAAGAGACTAGTTGGAACAGCCTGGCCCACGAAGGGCTCGGTGGGGGGACAGCAGCGGTGAGATCTGCTTGGATGACCATGAACCTGTCTGTTTCATAGGCTACGGACCTGGAGGAGTAGCTGGTGCAGGTGGCAAGGCTGGCTACCCAACAGGGACAGGTAGGAAAGCCTCTCCCCACTTCTGCCCCAGCTCCGGGCCCTGGTGTGGCCAGGTCTCCCTAGAAAGCAGGCCAGTTCACCTGGCCTAGGGAGGAGGCCATTCTGTGAGCCTCTGCTGGGCCCCCACCCAGATCCACATGGATAGGTTCTCTGGGGGCTGGAAGTTGGTGGCTCTGGGGTTGCTGCCTGGTGTTCAGGGTTTCCCACTCTCCTTTCTTCCAGGCGTTGGATCTCAGGCTGCAGCTGCAGCTGCAGCAGCTAAAGCAGCAAAATATGGTGAGTATCCCCAGAGTCCCGATTCCTGAGCACGCAGACCTGTGCACTCAGTACTGAGGCGCTGACTCACAGGCCGTTCTACCCCCATTTACCATCCAGAGACAATTTCTCCAGCTCCATTCAACCATCTTCCCACCCACCCATCCACCCATCCACCCAGTCAGCCAGCCATCCTATCCTTTCACCCATTCCACCACCTAACCATCCATCCATCCGTTCACTCATCCATCCATCCATCTACTCATCCATCCATCCATCCACCCATCTATCCATCCACTCATCCACCCATCTACTCACCCACCCATCCATCCATCCATCTATCCATCCATGCATCCATCCACCCATTCCATCCATCCATCCATCTACTCATCCATCCATCCATCTATCCATCCATCCATCCACCCACCCACCCATCCACCCATCCATTCATCCCTCCACCCATTCCATCCATCCATCCACCCATCCATCCATC
>NW_006399830.1:11420904-11426797 GCF_000299155.1 Elephantulus edwardii | reverse complement strand
CCATCCATCCATCCATCCACCCATCTATCCATCCATCCATCCCTCCACCCATCTGTCTGCTCACTCATCCATCTACCCATCCATTTACCCTTCTGCTCACCCATTTATCCATCCATTCACTCATTCATCCATCCATCTGCTCATCCATTAACTCACCCATCTTGCCAGCCAGCCAGCTATCCACCCATCTATTCTACTCATCCATTCACACATTCATTGATTACAATAACCAGGGACAGTGCTCAGCCAGAGGGTGTAGGCCCTGTTGTGAGTGTGGAGAAGAGAGAGACGTTCTTTTTAGCTATGAAAAATCTCTAGGAAGGCTGCCTAGAGAAAATGACACTTGATTCAGGCCTTAAAATGCAGGTAGAGTTTATCATGTGGTTAACCGAGGAAGGAGAAAGGAATGAGTATCTTTCCTTAATACATTCCATAATTTTAGGTGGAACAAATACAAGTATTTAAAATTTTAATAGTTATGTATCAATTTAAACGTGTCCTATAAAATGTTTAACTAGCTCCTCAAGCCCATGATCCATGGCATAGCATTCCCAGTGATGTGGCATGACTCCCGTGCCCAGCAGGCCCCAGTTTGGAGTCTGGCCATTGCATCCGGGTCCTCTCCTTCATCCTCAGACCCTAGGGAGCCCCTGCTCTGACCATGGTGGGGTAGAAGACTTATCTCAGCCCCTCAGAGGGGACAGGAATGTGGGGGGAGCTCCCAGCAGGAGGCCTGCCCTGTGGGGGCCCCACAGGCTCTCCCTCCAGGCCCTCAGACTCCTTGGCCTGAGGACTGGTGGAGAAGGCTGGAATGTGGGAGCAGGCGAGCAGGCTCGAGGGGCTGCCAGAGTGGGGCGGCCAGCCTGCTTGGATTACAGAGTTGGCAGGGTCTTCGGAACATGGGGAGAGGAAGCCTCGAACATTCCTGCAGGGGCCCCTCTGGCCCGGGGAATTGCCTCTTGTGGTTTCTCAGTATGTGGCTGTGATTACGATGGGATTTGACTAAAAACACACAAGTCCCTTAATGGGCGCGTGGAAGTGGACACTTTGGGGGTGAGTCAAGGCACCATGGGGTGGGGCCTCCAGGCAGGGCCTGTTCTGTGGGTGATAGCATTAACCGTGGCCTTGCTGCCCAGCCTCAGGAAGGTCCCCAGGAGTCACTTCTGCCCTGTCCCCCACCCCTGCAGGTGCTGGAGGAGCTGGAGTTCTCCCAGGTGTGGGCATCGGAGGGGCCGGTGTGCCCGGTGTCGCCGGCGTGCCTGGTGGGGCTGGCGCCATTCCTGGGATTGGAGGCATTGCAGGTAGTGTCCCCTCCCATGAGGTGGGGGTTTCCTAGAGACGGGTGCGGGATGGGCCTCACCCCCAGCTGGCTGTCTCTCCAGGAGCCGGGACTCCCGCCGCAGCCGCCGCTGCAAAGGCAGCCGCCAAAGCAGCCAAGTACGGTGAGTGCCTGCGGGTGGCAGGCCCAGGGCACCCGACCCCAGGGGCTGTTAGGGCTTTGCTGTTGCCCATGCATGAGAGTATCCCCACAGAGGGAAGAGACCACTTCTAGACCCTTAGGCTGCTCCAGCTCCAGCTCCTTTGCCCAGGTCCCTCCCACCCTTCGGGCAGGCCAGCTGCCTAGGTGCCCACCTGGCCAGCGCTCTGCCTTCGCTTTCGAATTCCCTCTTACCCTTCTCACCCTCGAAGCTTTCTGAAGACTCTCAGTCCTTCCCCAGCTCTGTTGAACCAGGGTATGTCAACAGCCCTGCAGGGCTTCCCTCAGGCCCTATCAGCCTGTGTCCCCCAGAGTCACTTACCTGGGGTGTCCCTGAGGTTCCCATGGGGTCAGGCTAGAAGAGTAACCCTATTCCTTCCACAGGAGCTGCTGGAGTACCAGGCTTTGGCCGGGGAGTAATAGGTGGCCCAGGTGGCGTAGTCCCAGGTGCTGGGGTCCCAGGTGCTGGGGTCCCAGGTGCTGGAGTACCAGGTGTTGGGGTCCCAGGTGCTGGAGTACCAGGTGCTGGAGTACCAGGTTTCGGGGTCCCAGGTATTGGAGATGCAAGTACATTGGATTTTCTGTGTGTGTTTGAAAGAGAAATATTGAGGCTGTCACTCGGGTCTTTAGATGCTCTCTGACACCCCCCATACCTGGCTGCTCCCCCATAACCTTGATCTTGTCTCATCCTCTCTCCCCTGCACTCTAATCACTACCTAATTGACTACTGTCAGTGTGGTCTTCTCCAACTGACCTTCTGACCATTAGCATGCTCTCAGGTGCAAGAACCTAGTCTTTTTCATCTTCATGTCCTCAGCCCCTCAGCTGAGAAGATACAACAAATAGTGAATAGTTTGGTGGGTAGGTGGATGGATGGGTAGATGGACAGGCAGACGGACAACTGAGTTTTGGGCCTTGTGAAGAATGAGTGGGTGGGATGATGGAAGGTGGGAAGAAAATATGCAGACACACAGATTGACAGGTAAACAGATGGGTAGAAGAATAAGCATATGGAAAGACAGGTGAATAGGCAGGTAGGGAGCTGGATACATGGTTAGAAGACAGATGCAGGATTGGATAGAACAACGGATGAACAAGCATTGGTTAGGTGACAAGGGATTAGTCCTTGGTGAAGGACACCATGCTTGGAAGGAGAGAGGATCAATGCAAGAGAGGAAGACCTGGATGAGATGGATTGACACAGTGACTGTGGCAATGGGGTCAGGTGTGTCAGAGACGGGAAGGTCAGCTCAGGATAGGACAGGGTTCAGAGCTACTGTTCACAGGGTCACTATGAGTCAGAGTTGACTTGATGGCACATAACAAGAGATGAGGGGATGAACAGGTGAGTGACAGGAAGAAGGGGGTTCACAGATACACGAAAGATGTTTGGAGAAGTGATTGGATGAAGACATAGTTGATGAAATGAAAGGAGAGATGGGTGAAGAGATGGGCAAAGAGGTAGACGGCTGGGTAGGTGAATGAGGCCCAAGGATTGCCAAGTGAATGAACAGATAGACGGATGGACCGGCAGTTGGCAGACAGATGAGTAGACAGGAATATGAATGGGTAAATGGATGGATGGGCAGCTTCGTGTTGATAAGACAGAAGGAGTGCTGGCGGGCAGGTGGGGGACGAAGGTGCCTGTCTTGGGCATCTCCTCTCCATTCTCTCCTGAGTGCCACCTCCCCCTTCATATTTCCAGGAGGTGCAGCCGCTAAAGCCGCCGCCAAAGCAGCCAAATATGGTGAGTGGTGCTGCCCACCTGTCCTGGCCTTCACACGTCACAGCTAGAGGGCCCTCGGAAGCCTTCTGCACCCCTGACATCCGTCCAGGGTGGCTCAGAAGTCCCCAGCAGGCAGGGCTGGGAATTGGGTCCTGTGGGCTCTGGGACGAGGTCTCCCGCCGGGGCCATGGAGCTGAGTCATGGGGCTCCTGCCTGGCCCTCCTCATCCTGCCCACAACCCTCCCAAGGAAGCCAGGTCTAGCCGGGGACAAGGGCCACCTGGCCACAGTCTCTCCACAGCCAACAAAACTCTCAGAAAAGAGAGAGCCCAGCGGGTGTCTTAGTGAGGGTGTGGGGGAGTCTCCCCGGGGCCCACGGAGCAGACAGGGAGGCTTGTGTCCTCTTCCCCAACCGCCCCCCTGAGATCCTTGCCCTCCTGGTTATTTTCACAGGTGCTAGAGGCGGAGTTGGCGTGGGGGGCATACCCACATATGGAGTTGGAGCTGGGGGCTTCCCCGGCTATGGGGTGGGCCCTGGGGCTGGAGCGATCCCTGGAGCTGGTCTTACCCGTGAGTCCCATGGGGGTTACTATGGTGAATCTGGGGATGTCCCTCTTGTGAGGCTCTGTGGGACACAGGGGATGCAGACCAGTCTAAAACGCTGGGGAGCAGGGCCCCGGAGGAGTTGGGGGAGCGAGGGAAGGCCTCAGACGCCCCTGGGGAGGGACAGCTTGTGAGGCCTGGAGACCTCTGAGGGTCCTTTCTGCTTTTCTTCTTAGCTGCAGCCCAGGCAGCAGCTGCAGCGAAGGCTGCTAAATATGGTAAGTGCTGGAGCCTTGCGTGTCCCCAGGGCCACAGGGACGTCCTTTCCCTCCTCCCTGCAGCCCAAGCACCAAGCTCAGAAGGGCAGAGCAGGCCTCCACCCAGCCCGCTCCCAGCTCCCCCAGCCGTCCTCCCCCAGGCTCTGCTGAGGGGGTCCTGCCATTTGCCCAGTGGCGGAGTTTGTGGGCCCCTGCATCCCATCCCTCCTTACAGCCCTGACTTCCAGCCCTGCCCCTCCAGGAGGTGGGCACAGAGAACCAGGACTAGAACATTCTTCACTCCCCCAGCCCTGACCCTCCAGGAAGTGGGCACAGGGAGAACCAGGACTAGAACATTCTTCATTCCCCCAGGTGCTGGAGGAGCCGGAGGCCTGGTGCCAGGGGCCGGAGGTGTAGTCCCAGGGGTCCCAGGTGCTGGAGGGGTGCCAGGTGAGCTGGGTGCTGGCTCCTAGATGGTCTGGGTTTGTTTCATGGGAGACTCTCCGGGGGTCTACAGAGGTCGCTGAGCCATTTTACCGATGGGAACCCTGAGTCCAGAGATAGAGGGCAGAAAGAAAGGCATTTCCTCTGCAGTGGTTCAGAGGGAACAGCCACCTCTCCTGAGGGGGTCCTAGTTTGCTGAGGAAGTAGGTTTAGGGGGAGAATCTTCACTGCTCTCTCATCACAGCTTTGGGGTCCTCTTTACTCCAAGCGAAGTCTGAGTGCTGGACTCCAAGGAAGGGAGTGGACAAGCCCAGGACAGGGCTCCAAAGAGCCAGAGTGCCCAGCATAAGGAGGGGGTGAGCAAGCAGGGGCTTCTGGGAGAAAGAGCAATGCAGCCAAGTAGGGAGGGGTCCCTGAGACCAAGCCCCTCTTTATTACCACAGGAGCAGGGACACCAGCAGCTGCAGCCGCCGCCGCCGCGGCCAAAGCCGCCGCTAAAGCTGGCCAATTCGGTAGGTGGCCCACCCTGTCTGTCCCTGCACCCTGGGAAGCTGCTCTCTATCCCCTAGCCTGGCCCTGGGCTGGCCCACAACTCCTGAGTCACTTGACCACCTAAGGGGTGAGGAATAACCTTAGGGTCTTCAGGAGGCAGGTTCCAGTCAGAAATCTCCACGGCTGTTGGACCAGAGACCCTCACCTCAGATGGGCCTCAAACCCCTCTGTGCCACAGCCGCTTTGGCGAGAGCCATCCCTGGCTGTGGTAACCCTGGCAGCAAGCGTCCATGCAGTTACTCCTGTTTTATAGCTGCAGAACGGAGGTTCTAAGTGTTTCTGTAACTTGGTCAGAGTCGTACTGCTAAGGAACGGCTGAGCTGAGATTTGAGCCCAGGCCTGTGTCCAGAGCGTCCTTTCTGCCTCCGTCATCACAGAGCTGTCCTCCTCTCCCCAGTGAATGAGAACCTGCACCCCTGTGTGAGGGCTTGGGAAACTGAGGCACACCAAGACAGAGGCCACATGGTGAACAGCTCTTTACCTCTCTGCAGGAGTGGCCCCCGGCACTGGTGTGGTTCCCGGAGTGGGTCCTGGTGTCGTTCCCGGCGTCGGTCCTGGCATTGCTGTTGACCTCAGTGGTGTGAGAGGTGAGAGCACCAGTGAGTGCATGGGCCTGAGGCGCCCTGGATCCTCCGTGGACACCAGCCCTGAACCTCCTCCTCTCTCTCCCCAGGAGTGGGACCTTCACCTGGAGCCAAATCTGCTGCTAAGTTAGCCGCCAAAGCCCAATACCGTGAGTGTCCCCCTGCTTTCTCCCCCTGAGGTGCCTGGGACCCACTGCCCACCCCCCACTCTCTGAGGCACCCAGGACCCATAGCCCACCCCACACCCCAAGGCATCTGGGACCCACAGCCCACCCCCGACTCCCTGAGGCCCAGGACTCACATCCCACCCC
>NW_006399830.1:11414365-11420804 GCF_000299155.1 Elephantulus edwardii | reverse complement strand
GGAAGGTCAGCTCAGGATAGGACAGGGTTCAGAGCTACTGTTCACAGGGTCACTATGAGTCAGAGTTGACTTGATGGCACATAACAAGAGATGAGGGGATGAACAGGTGAGTGACAGGAAGAAGGGGGTTCACAGATACACGAAAGATGTTTGGAGAAGTGATTGGATGAAGACATAGTTGATGAAATGAAAGGAGAGATGGGTGAAGAGATGGGCAAAGAGGTAGACGGCTGGGTAGGTGAATGAGGCCCAAGGATTGCCAAGTGAATGAACAGAGGGGCGGATGAACGAGCAGTTGGCAGACAGATGAGTAGACAGGAATATGAATGGGTAAATGGATGGATGGGCAGCTTCGTGTTGATAAGACAGAAGGAGTGCTGGCGGGCAGGTGGGGGACGAAGGTGCCTGTCTTGGGCATCTCCTCTCCATTCTCTCCTGAGTGCCACCTCCCCCTTCATATTTCCAGGAGGTGCAGCCGCTAAAGCCGCCGCCAAAGCAGCCAAATATGGTGAGTGGTGCTGCCCACCTGTCCTGGCCTTCACACGTCACAGCTAGAGGGCCCTCGGAAGCCTTCTGCACCCCTGACATCCGTCCAGGGTGGCTCAGAAGTCCCCAGCAGGCAGGGCTGGGAATTGGGTCCTGTGGGCTCTGGGACGAGGTCTCCCGCCGGGGCCATGGAGCTGAGTCATGGGGCTCCTGCCTGGCCCTCCTCATCCTGCCCACAACCCTCCCAAGGAAGCCAGGTCTAGCCGGGGACAAGGGCCACCTGGCCACAGTCTCTCCACAGCCAACAAAACTCTCAGAAAAGAGAGAGCCCAGCGGGTGTCTTAGTGAGGGTGTGGGGGAGTCTCCCCGGGGCCCACGGAGCAGACAGGGAGGCTTGTGTCCTCTTCCCCAACCGCCCCCCTGAGATCCTTGCCCTCCTGGTTATTTTCACAGGTGCTAGAGGCGGAGTTGGCGTGGGGGGCATACCCACATATGGAGTTGGAGCTGGGGGCTTCCCCGGCTATGGGGTGGGCCCTGGGGCTGGAGCGATCCCTGGAGCTGGTCTTACCCGTGAGTCCCATGGGGGTTACTATGGTGAATCTGGGGATGTCCCTCTTGTGAGGCTCTGTGGGACACAGGGGATGCAGACCAGTCTAAAACGCTGGGGAGCAGGGCCCCGGAGGAGTTGGGGGAGCGAGGGAAGGCCTCAGACGCCCCTGGGGAGGGACAGCTTGTGAGGCCTGGAGACCTCTGAGGGTCCTTTCTGCTTTTCTTCTTAGCTGCAGCCCAGGCAGCAGCTGCAGCGAAGGCTGCTAAATATGGTAAGTGCTGGAGCCTTGCGTGTCCCCAGGGCCACAGGGACGTCCTTTCCCTCCTCCCTGCAGCCCAAGCACCAAGCTCAGAAGGGCAGAGCAGGCCTCCACCCAGCCCGCTCCCAGCTCCCCCAGCCGTCCTCCCCCAGGCTCTGCTGAGGGGGTCCTGCCATTTGCCCAGTGGCGGAGTTTGTGGGCCCCTGCATCCCATCCCTCCTTACAGCCCTGACTTCCAGCCCTGCCCCTCCAGGAGGTGGGCACAGAGAACCAGGACTAGAACATTCTTCACTCCCCCAGCCCTGACCCTCCAGGAAGTGGGCACAGGGAGAACCAGGACTAGAACATTCTTCATTCCCCCAGGTGCTGGAGGAGCCGGAGGCCTGGTGCCAGGGGCCGGAGGTGTAGTCCCAGGGGTCCCAGGTGCTGGAGGGGTGCCAGGTGAGCTGGGTGCTGGCTCCTAGATGGTCTGGGTTTGTTTCATGGGAGACTCTCCGGGGGTCTACAGAGGTCGCTGAGCCATTTTACCGATGGGAACCCTGAGTCCAGAGATAGAGGGCAGAAAGAAAGGCATTTCCTCTGCAGTGGTTCAGAGGGAACAGCCACCTCTCCTGAGGGGGTCCTAGTTTGCTGAGGAAGTAGGTTTAGGGGGAGAATCTTCACTGCTCTCTCATCACAGCTTTGGGGTCCTCTTTACTCCAAGCGAAGTCTGAGTGCTGGACTCCAAGGAAGGGAGTGGACAAGCCCAGGACAGGGCTCCAAAGAGCCAGAGTGCCCAGCATAAGGAGGGGGTGAGCAAGCAGGGGCTTCTGGGAGAAAGAGCAATGCAGCCAAGTAGGGAGGGGTCCCTGAGACCAAGCCCCTCTTTATTACCACAGGAGCAGGGACACCAGCAGCTGCAGCCGCCGCCGCCGCGGCCAAAGCCGCCGCTAAAGCTGGCCAATTCGGTAGGTGGCCCACCCTGTCTGTCCCTGCACCCTGGGAAGCTGCTCTCTATCCCCTAGCCTGGCCCTGGGCTGGCCCACAACTCCTGAGTCACTTGACCACCTAAGGGGTGAGGAATAACCTTAGGGTCTTCAGGAGGCAGGTTCCAGTCAGAAATCTCCACGGCTGTTGGACCAGAGACCCTCACCTCAGATGGGCCTCAAACCCCTCTGTGCCACAGCCGCTTTGGCGAGAGCCATCCCTGGCTGTGGTAACCCTGGCAGCAAGCGTCCATGCAGTTACTCCTGTTTTATAGCTGCAGAACGGAGGTTCTAAGTGTTTCTGTAACTTGGTCAGAGTCGTACTGCTAAGGAACGGCTGAGCTGAGATTTGAGCCCAGGCCTGTGTCCAGAGCGTCCTTTCTGCCTCCGTCATCACAGAGCTGTCCTCCTCTCCCCAGTGAATGAGAACCTGCACCCCTGTGTGAGGGCTTGGGAAACTGAGGCACACCAAGACAGAGGCCACATGGTGAACAGCTCTTTACCTCTCTGCAGGAGTGGCCCCCGGCACTGGTGTGGTTCCCGGAGTGGGTCCTGGTGTCGTTCCCGGCGTCGGTCCTGGCATTGCTGTTGACCTCAGTGGTGTGAGAGGTGAGAGCACCAGTGAGTGCATGGGCCTGAGGCGCCCTGGATCCTCCGTGGACACCAGCCCTGAACCTCCTCCTCTCTCTCCCCAGGAGTGGGACCTTCACCTGGAGCCAAATCTGCTGCTAAGTTAGCCGCCAAAGCCCAATACCGTGAGTGTCCCCCTGCTTTCTCCCCCTGAGGTGCCTGGGACCCACTGCCCACCCCCCACTCTCTGAGGCACCCAGGACCCATAGCCCACCCCACACCCCAAGGCATCTGGGACCCACAGCCCACCCCCGACTCCCTGAGGCCCAGGACTCACATCCCACCCCCATGGCATCTGGGACCCACAGCCCACCCCCAACCCTGAGGTACCTGGGACCCATAGCCCACCCCCCACCAAGGCATCTGAGACCCATAACTCAACCCCCAACCCCTGAGGTGCCCAGGACCCGTAGTCCATCCCCAGGGTCTGCAGCCACACTAGAGCTGAGATGACAAGCAGAGGGGCTGAGAGAGCTCACCTGCAGGGAACCTAGGCTCCATCCTGGGCCTCACACTGTCTGAGGGACCCCGACTCGTTGCTCTCAGACATCATGCTGGCACATTGGGGCATCTGTGCACAGGAGAGTTTGGAGGGACATGAGATAAATCCGTCTGGGGATGTCAGACTGGAAGGGAAAGTGGGGTCCCTGGTGTGCAGCCTCCAATGCCAGCAGGAGGGTCTGAACTCGTGGTGAGTGGGAGCTTTCAGAAGACTGTCCCCTGGGATGACAGCGGGGAGCGGGAGAGCAGGCCTCTGTACCCTACTCGGCTCCTTCCCCTGGGGGCCAATCAATTCGCTGGACGAGACGTCCCCAGCCCGCTGCCACCACTCACTGCCCATCTCTCTGCAGGAGCTGCAGCTGGGCTTGGTGCTGGTGTGCCCGGGTTAGGAGTTGGTGCTGGTGTGCCTGGTTTAGGAGTTGGTGCCGGTGTGCCCGGGTTAGGAGCTGGTGCAGGTGAGGGGAGACACACCCTTCTCTCAGTACTCCCCTAGAACCCCATCCCTTCTGACCCCATCACCACTTGGAGGTGTCAATGACCAGTCCACTCCCCACAAGGTCCCCTGAGACCAGCCCAGTGAGAAGGCCCTGCTGCCAAGTCACGAAGGTTCTGCCTCCTCAGAGCAGGACCACGGAATCCAGACTGGGGGGGATAACGACCTGGTACCCGGAGCAGGGGGAGTGGAGGGCCCTGGGAGTGTGGCCATGGGGTGTGCCAGCTTCACTCCCTCAAGCAGTGCTCTGTGGACAAGGGGACCACTAGGAGCTCCAGTTCTTCACCTAGTGGTTACTGCACCCAGCTCCACGTCCCACCTGTCCAGGCCACACCAGGCCTGGAGGGGGTGAAATGGGAGACTAGAAAGGGAGGGCTGGAAAAGGAAGTAAAGTTCACCTCACAAACACTCCCAAAGTAGACCAGCCCGGCACAGTTAGATAGGAGATCTGTGTGAAATGTGAGAGCAGGCAGGGTGAGCTGCTGGAAGGGGAGCCAGGCTCCAGGGGTGTAAGAGGAAGTCAGGGAGGGCTCCCTGGAGGAGGCAGAACCTTCAGGCACACAGGTCAGCTTCTCAAATCTCCTCTCCCTCTCCCCAGTTCCTGGATCCCTGGCTGCAGCCAAAGCCGCTAAGTATGGTAAGTGCACCCCATTTCCTCTCCCCTGCAGTGACCACACTTCCTGCATCCCAGCAGCACCTGGGCACCAACCTCTCCCACCCCAGGCACAGCCCAAGGCCCAGAGCCAGTTAGTCTGGTCAAGCTACGTCTGACACGTTGATGAGGTCTTAGCAGGCTGGACCCCTGCCCACTTAAATGCTGCTGCTACCTCCAGCCAGAGTGTTAGACACATTTCTAAGCTCCTGGGGTCTCCAAGACTCCCGCTGGCCTTCGTGGTTTCTCAGGACCCGGAGGTGCAGGCCCACTGCTGCTATGAGAAGGCTGGCCACCCTCTGTCCTTGCCAACTCTTCAGATAGCAGAGGAATTCATTCTCCCAGCGGAGCCCGGGCCCCCACCCAGTCGGCTCCCGCCACGAGCGAGCACCGGGGACGTGGCAGGTCTGCCCGCCTCTCCACTTGGCATGCTGGCAGCCACAACATGCAAAGTCCAGCCCCTCTGGCAGCCCAGCTTGGCCACTTCTGCCCTGTCTGTGGCCCCGGCATTCCCAGCCTCATGGAAGCCAGGGAACCACTGTCTGTGCACTTGGGGCCAGATTCCCCCTTGGAAAACCCAAATCCCCCACCTTCTGGGTAACCCTGATAACTCTTGGCCTCCCCCTATCTGTCACCGGCTGGTCAGTCAGCTCCAGTCTTAGGCACACACCAAGAAAACCAAGTGGTGTCCCGTAGCAGGTGGGCCGAGGCCAAGCTGCCTGCTCCAAGCTCAGCCCTGCACACATAACCTTGAACGTGTAGTTTAACCTTGACCATGCCTCAATTCTCATCTGTACTTACAACAGTTCCTACCTTTCTGATTGCAATGGCCTTAAGCGTAAAGTGTTCAGGGTTGAGTGTGCTGCCTGGATTGTGAGCTGGGAACACTGTGCTTTCTGGCAACTCTCCATCCTCGTAGTTCAGACTTGCAGAGAAAGGGCAGAGGCTCAGTGGTCTCTCCTACTGCAAATGCATGCAGGAAACGGGCCTCATCGCCCCGCTTAGGGAGATGGAGTAAGTGAGGTCCAGAGAGATAAAATGAGTGCAGAAATCGGGCCTCAAACCCAGGCCTGTGGCAAACTGGCATCCATGCGGC
Organism: Elephantulus edwardii; assembly: GCF_000299155.1. NCBI lineage: Eukaryota > Metazoa > Chordata > Mammalia > Macroscelidea > Macroscelididae > Elephantulus > Elephantulus edwardii. The sequence continues at coordinate 11,415,172 of NW_006399830.1, read as the reverse complement.
TCTAGCCATAGTGTCGGAGCGGAAGGCCAGGCCTGAGGGCCCTTCCTGGCCCAACTGGTGTCTGGAAATGGACTTCTGGTTTCCTGCTCCTTCCTCTGGTCTCCTGGCCTCTGCCGCTGTCTGCTGGCCTGGCTCCCTGAGGCAGGGACGCTCCACCCTTCAGAAATAGAGGCTAATGTCTCCATCGTCTCTCCACAGGAGCAAGAGGGGTCGGGGCCCTCGGAGGGCCTGGAGGCCTTGGTCTTGGTGGCCTTGGAGGGGCAGGCGTCCCAGGAGGAGTGGCAGGTGAGCTGAAGCCCCTGGATGGGCTGGACAGGAACACTGACCCCTGGAGGGTCCCCCTTGAGCCTTCTCTGTGTCCCCAGGAGCCGGACCTGCTGTATCAGCTGCTGCTGCTAAAGCCGCCGCCAAAGCTGCCCAGTATGGTAAGTGCTGACCTACCGTGAGACCCCTGCTAGGACCCCCAGCAGGCCCGCAGGGTAGGACTGCTGACCACAGCCTGGAACAGGCATTCCCTGGCCAGTGCTGTCCGCGACATTTCCCAACGCCCTGCCCCACTGCTGCCCTCCAAGGCCCCGAGGAACTGAGACCCCACCTAAACCCAGGATGTTACCTATGTGCCCATCACAGCCAGCCTTCTTCAGCCTCACTCTATGGGCCAGGGGAATTGATGGGTCCCTCTGTCCACAGGTCTCGGAGCTGGTGGGCTGGGAGCTGGTGGACTGGGAGCCGGAGGCCTGGGGGCCGGTGGAGCCATCCCAGGAGTTGGAGGCCTTGGAGGTAAGAGGATCGTGAGGGGCGGGGGGG
>NW_006399830.1:11404553-11414265 GCF_000299155.1 Elephantulus edwardii | reverse complement strand
GAGAGAGAGAGACAGAGAGAGAGAGAGAACTTGGCCTCTCTGGGGCTTCTGAACCACTTGGAGGAGCCCTGATGTTTAGGCCCCTTTTCTGGGGATGGAACACAAAGCTTTCCAGGAAGTGGCTGACTTGTCATTGTGGTAGCCTTGTGCACCCCTCTTACTCTTCTGGGGGATGGTTGTGCATCCCTGCCACGTGGCCTGGAGGTTCCTTCCTGTGCCCTCCTCCACAAGAGCGAGTACCCAGCTGTTGTTATTGTTCAGTGCCATCGGGTCAGCTGTGACCCACAGCAAGCCCATAAAGAACGGAGCTGACCTGGCCCTATCTTGGGCTAGCTTCACCATCTCCAATATACTTGAGCTCACTGTTAAATTTCTGTTGCTTTGTGCTGTTGAGTCTGAACCAGTCCATAGCTGACCCTTCGGTGGGTTTTCAGAGGCTGTAAATCGCACAGGAGGAGGTCTTCTGTCTCCTGCGGAGCAGCGAGTGGATTCGAACCACGTACCTTTGTGTTGGCAGTGCAATTCCTATACCTATTTAATCTGTATGCTGAGCAAGTCATTCGCAAAGCCAGACTCTATAAACTATGAGTACGGCATCAGAATTGGAGGGAGAGTCATCAACAGCCTGCGTCATGCTGGTGACACAAGTTTGCTGCTGAAAATGAGGAGGCTAGGAAACGCTTGCTACAAAAGCTCGTCTGCGGCCTTCGGAATGGATTACATGTCAGCATCAAGAAGACAGAGATTCTCCTCACAGGCCTAACAGTCATCAGTAGGATGTGGTTGTTGTGGTTGTTGTTACGTGCCGTCAAGTCGTTTGTGACTCATAGCGACGCTTATGTACAAGAGCCCTGAACTCTGCTCTGCCCTGTGCCAACTTTACTGTCTCTGACACACCTACCCTCATTACCCCAGTCACTCCATCAATCCATCTCATCGATGGTCTCCCTCTCTTTCTCTGTCACTCCATCCTTCCAAGTATCATGTCCCTCTCCAAGAACAGGTCCCTCCTTGCAACATGCCCAAAGTGTGTCAGACAAAGCCTCAGAATCCTTGCCTCCAAGGAACATCCTGGCGTCACCCTCTCCAGGATGAACCTGTTCATTCTCCTGGCAGTCCATGGTATATTCAACACTCTTCTCCAGCACCACAGCTCAAAGGCATCAATTCTCTTTCTGCCATTCCTAGCCATTGTCCAGCTCTCTGATGCATAGCAAACAATTGATAGATGGAGAAAAAAAATTGAAGCTGTCAGTGATTTCGTCTTGCCTGAATCAACAATCAATACCCTTGGTACCAGCAGTCAGGAAATTAGGAGGTGTATTGCATTGGACAAGTCTACCATCAGGGACCTCTCCAAAATACTGAAGAGCAATGAGGCCAGTTTGAAGACTAAGATGCACCTGATTGAGACCATAGTCTTCTCAATGACCTGCTGCACATCAGAGAGCTGGACGATGAATAAGGATGACAGGAAAATTGATGCCTTTGAGTTGTCCTGGAGAAGAGCACTGAATGTCCCGGGGATTGCCTAAAAAAACAAACAGATGTCCTGGAAAGGGTGTGGCCAGAACGCTCCTTGGAGGCAAGGATGCTAAAGCTTTGTTTTTCGGGGCATGGAGCTAGGCGAGGCTATTCCTTGCAAAGGGACATCATGCTTGGAAAGTGAGAGGGTCAGCGAAGAAGAGGAAGACCTGCAATGAGCTGGACTGACACTGTGCCTTCAGCCATGGGCTCTAGTGTCTCTGAAATGAGAACGGCACAGGGTAGGGCAGGGTTCAGGCTGGCTGTTCATAGGGTTGCTATGAGTATTACTTAACTCGATGGCACCTAACAGCAACAACAAGCCACCAGATCACCCTACTGTTCAATAAAGGCAGCTGGCTAGACATAGAAAGGTGGGGGCTGGGGGAGGAGGGGCCGTGGCAGATGGTGAGCTGGAGGCGGTTTGGGAGGGAGCACGCGGTCCCAAGATAGGGGTATGATTCCAGAACCCTCTTTAATCCTCTTTTTTCCCTGTTTTGTCTCCAGCTGCAGCTAAAGCAGCCAAATACGGTAAGTAGCTTCCTGACCCCCAAACCCAGAGAGGGTGCCCAGGGCCTCTTAGAATACCATGTCCTGTCCTGACCCTCCGTCCGCTTCTCAGGTCTTGGTGGCCCTGGGGGTGTCCTCGGAGGCACCCGGCCCATCGCAGTCAATGGTAGGTACCATCTCCGCTCTGCCAGGGGCTGTAGGAGGCCTGTCCTGTGTCCAGCACAGGATACGAGAGCGAGTGGGGAGGGGCATTCCGCGAGAGGACACTGCCAGGGCCAGGGGCCCCATGAGGACACTAAGAAAGGACATTCAGACAGGGCAGCTCAGGCAGCAGCTGGGGCAGGGAGGAGGTGGTCCTGGGGAGAGGAGCTGGAGTGAGGAAGGCTGGAATGGGGCCACCTCCTGCCAACCTCAACCCTCTCTTTCAAAGGCATTGCACCAAGACCTGGCTTCGGCTTCGGACTGTCCCCCATTTACCCAGGTATGCCCAGGTTCTGCATCCTGGGGCCCAGGCCCTACTCCCTCCCTGCTTCATCTCCTGCCCAGAGGGACTGAGGCCTCCAGATCATGGAAGGTCTGAGCAAGCACCAGGGCCCTCCCTTAGAAGGACCGAGAGCACTGATTTACCACAACACCCCTGATGCTTCTCCGGGTCCCTGGAAGGAAACACAGCGTCCTTCCTGTGCTCCAGTCCCCACTGGAGCACCAGTCAGGGGCTTAGGGGATTCCAGGGACCTCCCCAAGGCCACCCAGTGAATAGAGGCCCAGTCACAGGTCCTGATCTCTCATCCCACCCAACCTCGGGGCTCAGTCCTGCTCACACTGCCTCCCAAGGGGCTGGGGGCTCCGCAGACGAACCCATAGACCTCTCCTTCCCTCATAGGTGGTGGAGCTGGGGGCCTGGGAGTTGGTGGTAAGTCGGCCTGGAGGGGCTCCCTTCAAGCAGGGCCGGGGCGGGGGGGGGTCGAGCTCCCTATATGGGATGAGGGCAGAGTCCTGGAGAGGAAGTACCTGGTGTGGCCAACGTCCCTGTCTGGTCCTCGCTGGAGTGCCATTTGAGACAGCACCCAGAGACCATGAATTCCTAAAAGTGGGACAGAGTATACAAGGTCCCAATTCCTGAGGCTCCTGGCCTGTCACCTCACTAGACACTGGGGAGCTAGGGCAGTCCCAGGGCTTGGGGACTAAAGGAGAGTTAATAATAAAAAGGGGAATAAACAATGTAAGGAAAGAAAGCAGGATGCTCAGGGGCTTGGAAGAGGTGTGGTGGCAAAGCTGAGAAGCTTGCAGGGGTCTGACTGTAAACAGGTTCTGAGCTTAGAATATTTGTATGGAAGTGGGGCGTGGTGAGATTGGGAAGTTTGTCTGGGGGATTTGACCATGAGGTGCTGCTGGGACCTCTACAGGCAGGACGCAGGGGCTAGCAAAGAGGGTACTCGTGGGCAGGCTGGGGTCTCAGAGACCTTCAGATCTCCTGGGGAGAGATCCCAGCTGGGTGCAGGGTGGGGCAGTGGGAGAGGCGGAAAAGCCTGGCCCTCCCCTGATTCCGTGCCTCTCCACCCACAGGAAAACCTCCCAAACCCTACGGAGGAGCCCTGGGGGCCCTGGGGTACCAAGGTGAGTAGGGCCTTCAGCTCCACGAAGGAGGCGAGGGGGGGCCATTTCTGCCAGGCAAGGCTGAGGGAATGACACACTTGGACCTGGCCTTACTAGGGTGGACAGCCATGTCCCTCCTATATACCTCAGCATCAACCCCCAACATGACTATTCAGATGGGGGGGAAAGGGGCCCAGGTCAGACAAACCTACTGCCCCCACCACCCCCTGCCAAGATGGCCATGAGGAAAAAGATGGGCACAGGGGAGGGGAGACCCCTGAGAGCCAGAGAAAGAGACAGAGGCCATGGGGGCTCAGAGACAAAAATTCGAAGGAGCTGGCAAGGGATCCCAAGTGTTGCACCCCCTTAACCAAAAGTGCAGACATGTCACTGGGCTGAGGGGAGGGGGGGAGGTCCTGACCCCACCCTCAGACCCTCCCCGTCCATGCCCAGAGGGGTCTCAAGAAAAAAGCAGCTCCATAAGGGCAGAGGCAAAGCCAAGAGACCCTGTCCAGGGGGTGCAGCTCCCAGTACCCAACACAGCGCTTTGAAAGCCTCTGGATTGGCTAGAGGCTGATCCTTGTCCTGTCCGTCTATCTGTTCGCTGCCACCAGGTGGCGGTAGCAAGCTATGTCTGCTGTCAGCCAACGAAGCCATTCATGCTAAAGCTGGTTGAGTGAAATGAGGTTTACTAGTCAGATAGGACACAGGGTTCACAGTGTCGCTACGGGTCAACAACCTAACAACAACAAAGTCAGATATGTCTCAGGAAAAGTGCAGCCAGAATGCTCCTTGGAGGCAAAGACGGAGAAGCTTCATCTTTCATACTTGAGATATGTAACTAGGCAAGGCTATTCCTTGGAAAGGGAGATCATATGTAGGAAGATAGGGGTCAGGGAAGAAGAAGACCCCCCAATATTAACACAGTGTCTTCAGCAAAGGCCTCCAGTGTGTCGGAGATGACAAGGACGGCACAGGATAGAGCAGGGTACAGGCTGGCTGTTCATAGGGCCACTCACTATACGTCAACAGCACAGAACGGTCAGATCGCAGGAACTCTGGTGGCCCAGGGGTAAGTAGTAAGGAGCTGTGTGCCCTCCTCAAGATATACAGGGCAAAGGAACACAACGCAGAGAGACAAGGTTCGAATCCACCAACTGTTCCCCAAGAAGATGGGCAATCTCTTGACCCATGTGACTTTTGTTGTTGTTGTTATGTGCCATCAAGTCGAGGTGTAGTGCTGGGTGTTGGCTGTCTGGGGTGGCACTAATTCAATGGGGGCACCTCCCTGGTGGTTCTCATCCAAGCTCTGCAGAGCCTCCTCCTGGGGGATTTACAGCCTCCGAAAGCCTCCTGGTGGGTCAGCTATGAGTCAGTTCTGACTCTACGGCAATTGAGTCTGGTATTTTTAGTCAGATTGGAAGGGTGGCCCACTCCATAGAGAGTTGCCTGTGTGCTCAGAGGTCTCAGTTCTCTGGAGGTTCAAATCCACCAGAGACTTTAGGGGAGAGAGAAGGGTTATCTCCTTCTGTGCAACTTGCAGCCTCAGGACGCACCGGAGCTTCTGCTCTGAGACCACTCTGATTGGGCTACAGTGAATGACTCAGGCCCTGTCCTAGTGGGGCAAGGGTCTGGGTTTAAGGTCTAGCTCAGACACTGTCTGTGCAGATGAGTAAGTTTCCTTCTCTCTCTGGGTCTGTTTCCCCATACTAAGAGGATCACCTCCACCTGAGATCTGCAAGGCCCCTTCCAGAAGTAACTCAGGGAAATGGGTTTCATTTGGAGGCTGTGTCCTGATTTCAGGCCTGTCCCACCCTGAGCCCCTGACCTCAGACCTGGCCTTTCTCTCTCTCTCTATCTCGAACCACAAGGAGCTGTGGTGGCGTAGTACTTTATGTGTCAGCCTGCTAATCGAAAGGTCAGAGGTTTGAATCCACCAGGTTCTCCACAGGAGAAAGAAGGGACAGTGTCCTCTTGTAGAGATTTTACCATCTCAGAAGCCTGATGGAGGGAGGGTCACTATGCATCTGTGATTCAGTGGCTGTCCTGAATCCTAGGGCCCTGCCCTGCCTTCCTCCACCCACCCACTGCCTGCAGTGGGTTTGTGTGATAGGCCTGGTCAGGGTTGGCCTGGCCTCTGGTGGCTTCTCAGAGCCTCTGCTCCGCCTCTGGTGCTCTATGATAGGACGGCTTAGAGCTGGTCAGCGCAGGCAACGGCAGAGGTCCTGGCTGACCATCCTATGCCCACCCTTCCCCTTCCCCCTGCCAGGTGGGGCCTGCCTGGGGAAATCTTGTGGCCGGAAGAGAAAGTGAGCTTCCCAGGACCCCCGACTCACGACCTCATCAACGTTGGTGCTACTGCTTGGTGGAGAGTGTAAACCCTCTATGACCCCTCCCCACGCCCCTCACCCCCCACCCGGGAGGGGACGGACAGGCCAGGCAGCTCGGGAATCCACAGGACAAAGAGCCAGGAGGGTGATGGCCCAGGGGCGCCCTGGGAAGTCAGTCTCCTGCTTCAGAGGCAAGGGGTGGGTGGGCTCAGCCCCCTGCTCCACACCCTTCCCACCCGGGAGCTCCCTGCACACTCTCCATCTCCATAGGAACTTGGTGCTACATGCTGGTGCTCTCATCTTCCTGGGGGGAGGGAGGAGGGAAGGGCAGCCCCTCGAGAACCTCCTCCCTGGGGCTCCTCTGAAGATGGTGCAGACACTTCCCAGGCTGCCCCACTGCCCCCTGCCCACCGGGACCCACTCCTGGCTGTGTTCCAGTTGGTACCCAAGCACCTTAAACCTCAAGCTGGATTCGGTCACATCATCCCTTGCTCCCCACCCTGGGTCCCCTCTCCCCATACCAGTTGCTGTTCCTCAGGTTTGGGGTACCTTCGGGTCCAGGGAATCCCCTCACTGGGAATAGCACACCTCCTCCCCTTGGTCTTGTGGAATCCAACTGCCCATCTGTCCATCCTTGACCCCGTTTACTGCCCGGCACAGCCAGCTGCCAGGGTGCCTACATTGACCTGGTTAATCTGTCCTGGTTCCGCCTTCCCCCTCATCCCCCATGATCCCCCATAAAGGGGCTGAATGGGTAGAGATGTGCGGACTGGGACACGGGGCGGCTGGATTCTCCTCCCATCCTTGGTCTCCCCACTCGCAGTACTGTATCCCCCCAACCCCCTGAGCCATTTTATTTCAGAGCATCCCCCACCCCGCCCATCTCTTCGTGTCTCGCTGTGATAGATCAATAAATATTTTATTTTTTGTCCTGGATATTGGGGGATTGTTTTGGATTGTTGATGCTCTCCTCGGGTTTTATCTTTGTGGTTAATGGGGGTGGGGGGTATTTTTGTGTCTCTGGTCTGGGGAACTGTATCCCCGGTAGAAAGCTCATTTTAATCATTTTGGTATAACTCTAGATGAAACACACTTCTTTTTAAAAAATAAGAGAAGAGAATTAACTGCTTCAGAAAAGACTAATAATAAATGAAAACCTTTTCAAGGAAGCCGTGTCCTGGCCTCTTCTGTCCATGGGGAACCGGGAGTCGGGGTACCCTACCACCACATGTACCCAAAAGGCAACTTTTGTTGGGCTAAACCTTTAACTGAACTCACTCACACACATTCTGCCATTGAGTTGGAGGTGACTCACAGCTGATCCCCCAGCAGGTTTTCAGAGGACAGTAAATGGCAAAGAAGCTTCTTCAAAGAAGCTGTTGGTAGTTTTGAACCAGCAGAGAGGCTCTGCGTTAGGCTTAACAGCTCACTTCACATGGACTACACCACCAGAGCCCCCCTTTAACCAGGAAAGGTTCACGAGATGGTTAAACAGAGTGCCGGTCAGCTTCATCCGGGAGCAGGGCCCTCAGTGGGTCTCCTCTGTCAAGATACCCTCACCCGCCCACTCTCACCTGCCTGACACTTACTTGTCGCTAAGGCCAGAGCCCCTGAGCCCAAGGTGAGCGACATGAACCTGCAGTCCAGACCCTTGGCCTGGTGGCCAGCAAAAACTCCCAGAGGAGTGAGATGTCATCTAAGAAAACTCAGGAGATGGCTCTCGGGTCCCCTCAGACACGCTGCCTGGATGGAGGATGCATTCTCACCTTTTGACAAAACAACAAAAGACACGGAAAGCCAGCCCATGGCCAGCTTAGACCCCAGTGTTTGCCCAGGGTGAAAGCTCGGGAGGCAGGAAAGGTTAGGGGGAAAAGGACGAATGGAAATGAGGACAGGGAGTCAGTGGGAAGCTGCCTTCTGTACAACGTGGGAATCGCAATCCTATGAGGTGCAGGAACTGTCCAGTGGGAAACCAACTTTATCTTTAAATGACAATAAAAAGTTTTAAAAGATACAGAGAACAATCAACTCCTTATTTCCCTTATCAAACATCAACGCCTGAAGCCTGAAGCTCTGCCTCATTTACTTTGGGCATGTGGCCAGGAAACAGCAGTCCCTGGAGGACATCATGCTCAGAATGGTGGAGGGACAGCACAGGAGAGAGAGAGGCCCTGGATGAGATGGATTGATACAGTAACTGGGGTAATAGGGGTTGTTGTGTCAGAATTAGTGAAACAGGTTCAGGACAGGGCAGGATTCAGAGAGTTGCTATACATTGAAGGCAGGTCAATGGTACCTAACAACAATAACATACTATGACAGGTTTGGAAGCAGGAGTGGCATCCACTTCCTAAATAACAAGCCTCCGAAAGCTGTATGAACTTTGATATATGTTGTAGAGGGACTTCAGGCCTTTTGTTCATAGGGTCTCTATGAGTCATGCTCTACTCAAGGCAATTAACAAGAACAACAACAACAACATATATTCTGGCCTGTCAGGAGCTCTGGCGGCCTAGTGATTAGAAGCTCCAAGGGAGAAGGATGGGCAATCTCCTGTGATTTACTGCCTCCGAAACCCCACTGGAGGGTCAGATATGGGTCAGTTCTGACTCTATGGTACACAACAGAGTCACTGTCATGTACTGTCAAGTCAGAATCCATTCAAGACTGACCCTCCAGTGACTTTTCAGAAGCAGTAGATCAAATGGAGAGACTGCTCATCTTTCTGCAGAGTAGCTGGTGGATTCAAACCATGTGCCTTTGGGTTGGCAGCGCAACTCCTTACCATGTAACTAAGTGAAGATGTGCTGCCCAGCGTCTGAAGGAGGCTTCCCTGCAGGTGGTCTGAGACCCATCTGAGCAGCAGGCAGTGTGAGGATCACCGGTATGGATATCTGAGTTTTAAATACAAAAAAGGCTGGTTTCTTTGTTATTAGACATCCAAATCCTAGTTTCTTCCCTCCACGGGTATTTAATTGTCTTGCACCCAGGGCTGAGAGTACCTTGCAGTACAGGCCCCACTGGAGCTGTACACACAAAGATGGCTGGGGCCTGCCTCTGGCCAGCTCTGCCCTTGCTCATATGCGCTTTCTTGGCAGGGAGAAGTGCGGCAAGGTTCTAGTAGAGGTAACCCCTACCCACCTCCATCAGCCTGCCGATTCTCCCCTCCTAGGCCTTGTGCCATCCTTCAGCGCTGCACTGGACAATGCCTCCTGCCGCTTTACTCTACAAAACCCTGTCCAGCGGGGCCCCTCCCGAACCCAGGCAGGGCGGCGCCAGCTCCAGGAAGAGCAACCCTCCCAGGAATTCTCAGCCTAGCAGCGCCTCTCTTCTCCCCGAGGTCGTCTCTCCTCCTGGAGCGCCCAGCCTGCCCGTGAGCCCATGCACCAGCGAGCCATGGCCTCCCGGGTCCCTGCCTCCTCACTGCCGGCCTCAGTCCTCTCTGCCCGGAGGAGGGGCCCAGGGCTCCCCATGGAGACCACCCCGCCAAGGCCTGCGTTCCTGGCTACGGGCTCCCAAACTGAGGGTCCTGCCTGGGGCTTCCACACCTCTTCGGCAGCCCCATCAGAACGCACATCACTTCCAGGTCACAGTTGTCGGATCGGAAGTCGCAGTGCAGCTGCGTAGCGGACCCAAGACAAATGAATGAAAGGCGCAGGGGAAGGAAGAGGAGAGGGAGGTGCGAGGGGGCGTGGCCGCGAGAGACGTGACTGCGTGTGGGGCGGGGCCTCCGTGTGGGGCGGGGCTGTCGC
>NW_006399830.1:11370669-11404021 GCF_000299155.1 Elephantulus edwardii | reverse complement strand
GGCTGTGCCAGGCCGCACCCCTGTCTCCGCGGGATGCGCCCGGAAGGCCCCTCCCTGACCACCCCCATCGATCCCCCCTCCTGGGTCCCAGTGGGCTGCTCTCCAGGCGGCGGAGGACCCCTCTTACATTTCATCCTCGCCTTCCCCATCCCACCCCCGACGGCCACCCTGAGCAGAGGACCCTGGGTCTCCATTTCCTTTCACCCGGGCTGCCCCTTTCCCATCTCGAGCCTGGCCTAGAAAGAAAAAGCGACTGGGGAAGCCTGCACTCTGAGTCCTAGGCATCACTGGACACCTGCAGGGTCCTGTGACCTTGAGCCAGGCCTTCTTCCCCCGTGCCTCAGTTTCCCCATCTGTCCAGTCCACGAAGGGGTAATTGGCCCCTAGTACTGGAAGACAGAGCTGAAATATGTGGTCTCAGGACTTGGAGGCAGCATACTGTCCTCCTGCCAAACCCCTACCTTTTCTCCCTGCACCAAACCCGCAGCCTGCGGTTAGCCTTGGCCTGAGGAAGTCTCATCCCAGCCTCCTTTTCAGCCTCCTTCCCCCCCCAGCTGAGATCCAAGCTTTGGGGTTCCACCACCACTAGTGCTCAAAGACCACTGAGACTCCCCAGCCCAAGGCAGGCCCTGAGGTCTGCATCCCTGGGGTTCCTCCAGTAGCCGCTGGACCAGCTGACCTTTTGCCAAGGCAGCTTCTGACCTCACATAACCTTTCAACTCGGGCCTCCCACTCCAACAGTCCCCCCAGGCTGCTTGGGACAAATGCCCACCTCCCTACCTCTGCTCTTTTATCCCCCCCCCTTGGGGGTCAGCACAGGCTTTCTCCTGGAGCCTGGCAGTGTGACCAGACAAGCCTTGCCCCTCTCTGGAGTTCAGTCTCCTCATTTGGGTGTGGCGGTGGGGCTGGCATGGGGGTCTTGTGAGGCCCTTCCAGTCCAGGTACCAGACCCCAGGGATGACTAAGCATGCCTCATGGCTGATTTGAGGAACTGCCAAGCCACCTGGAACAGGTCTGAAAGTGTCGAGCTCGCCAGCCCCAGCCCCTCACCAGAGCAGTGCATGGCCGCATCTGAGCTGAGGCCTGTCCCTCTGTGCTTGCTGTCCTTCCTCTCCTCTAGGCCACCACCCAGGATGTCCCACCTCAGCACTGTCCACGTCCTGCCCTTGAGGGTCTTGTTAGCCCCTCTTCTTGGGCAGGCAGGGCCCAGAGAGGAAGAAAGCCCTGAGTGGCAGAGTGGTGGACATATGATCCTCTGCTCAGATACAAATAAGGAAACTGAGGCCCAGAGATGCTTGACAGCAGCCATTGTCTCAGCCAAGCTCAGACCAGTCCTCTGCAGGCACTCCTGCCCATGAGGTCACAGGGGCGGCTGCATCTGCACCCCCTCCTAAGAATGCTCCCCAACTCCCTTCTCACCCCTGCAGGAAGCGAGCTGCCCGTGTGTGCGAGCTGCGGCCAGAGGATCTACGACGGCCAGTACCTCCAGGCCCTGAGTGCTGACTGGCATGCGGACTGCTTCAGGTAGGACAGGGCAGGCTGGTGGCAGCGGAGAGCGGCCAGAGAGCAGAGGCCAGGCAGCTGGGCAGGGCAGCTGAGTGTCCTCTGTGGGGCAGTATCTCACTGTGATTTCAGCAGGTCCCCCTCTCTGACCTCAGGTTCCCCATCTGAAAAAGGCAGATTTTGACAAGATGCCTAAAGTCCCGTCTATTTTGTCATTCTAGACCTCTGTGGAGAGGAGAAACCCCATTTCAGCTGGTGACACCCATGTTTGGTGGTCCTGGCTAGGGGTAGGGAAAAGAGAAAGTGAGGGTCTTGCTTTTCAGGTACCCATGCCCCCCAGTGGGAGACCAGCCATTCTTCTTGGGGAGTCCTAGGCGGTCATGAAGGTGCACACCAGCAGGACAAGACCCCTCCCTTCAGATAGGCTCCCAAGTGCACACGGGTGTGTTGGCATGGTGGCCGAGGACACAGGAACCCAGAGGTGAAGATACACAGTCCTGAGAAACTGGGTGCAGAGGTCTCAAAACATGCAAATCTCTGGGTGGAGACAGTTCCAGGTAGAGGGTCTGGGGGTGCAAAGTATGGAACTGTATGACCAGCCAGTCAGATGGAGAAGTGCCGTGACGGGGACATGAAGCTGTAAGTCCAGCCCGGACGGGGCACTGGCCACCCGCTGGAGGAGTTCAGGCTTGAAGCAGTGGGAGGTTGTGCTTTGTCTTTTATTGAACAATAATATCTAACTTTTTTACATTTAGCAAGGGCCACGTTCTGTCCCATTCACCATGCCGAGTTAAATATTGTTTCCATTTTACCCAAGCAAAGTGAGACTCTGAGAGATTAATTCAGACAGAGACACAATCTGGGAGGAAGGTGAACACTCAGAGCTCACACCGGCTCACGAGATCAGAGAAGGGGAAGGCGCTCGCCCTGAGGTTCCAGATCAGATGCCCAGGCAGGGGGCATCAGGGAGGACCGGGGCCCTGGCAGGCAGCGAAGACCCTGTATGCAAAGGCATGAGGCAGGGGGGGACCAGCGTGCAGGTGGAGCAAACAGGACCAGCCCTTCGGGTTGGAACAGACGGGGGGATGGAGGAAGTGATGAGGAGGCAAACTTGGGATCCGTTTCTGCAGATCTGGGTGCCAAGGCCTTCTGGGATCTCCCCTGAAAGCAGCAAGGCCCTGGGGAGGATTTCTGCGAGTGGAGGAGGGTCGTGGGTGGATGTGCTCATTGGAGAGGGAAGTTCAGCGTCTAAGCCTGTAAGTTCTGAGCCAGGAGAGAGACTGAAGGTGGAGGATTTCAGTTACAGACCGCATGATATTTGGCAGGTCTTGGTCGCACCAGGCATCATACATTGAACACTCACTGAAGTTACAGCAGGAAGCCTTTGCCAAGACTGAGTGGGGAGCTTGGGTAGCCTGGCGGGTAAGGCGTTGTGCTGCCAACCCAAAGGCCTTCCGTTTGAATCCTTGAAGCTTCCAGCTGCTTTGAGGGAGTATGATGGGCGGTCACCTCCTGTGTGATCTGCAGCCTCCGAAAGCCTGCTGCAGATGAGCCGTGAGGCAGTTCCCACAAGACAGCAGTGAGTGAGTGAGTGGAGACTGTATGGACGGAACCTTGGCTGTGCAGTGGGCTAAGAGAGGACCGCTACATAAAGGTGGTTGGTTCAAACCCGCCAGCTCCACGGGAGAAAAATAAAGCAATCTGTTCTTAAAAGTCACAGCCTTGGAAACCCAGTGGGACAGGTCTAGTTTGGCTGTTCTGTGGGGTCTCTGTGTCAGAATCAACTCGACTGCAGTGAGTTTGGTGATAAAGAGATGTTGGGGTGCTCATTGTCATCAGCTAGACCCCCAGTCGGAGGGATCTTGTGCGTTAACGGAAGGAAGTGCTGGCCGGTCCTGCGCCGTCCTCACGATGGTGGGTGAAACTTGAATTTGAGTTGTCAGGGCTGTTGTGCTGGCCCATCTCACAGAGGGTTTTCATCACTTTACCTATATGACGCCCTTTACTGTCAGGCCATGGGGGATGCCATGATTGGTCCAATCTTACCATCAGAAACAGCGGCTCAAGGAACTCAAGTAACTTGCTGAAAGCTGCACAGCCAAGAGTCACAATGCAAACCTAGGTCTGTCTGAGACCTAGTATGGTAGATTGAGGGGGGAAGTGGGGACTGTAGGGAGGCATAGGGGCCTGGAGGCACCTGCCCGGTGTCACCAGGAGAGGACAAGGCTCCAGGTGGGGACAGTAGGGAGGAGGCATGTTGGGGGACTGTCCTCTGTGTGGCAGGGACAGTGGGGAGACTCCCACATGAGGGTGGACCCCCACGTCTTGGCAGTGAGAACTATTGTTTCTCTTCCGTGGCACCATGAGTCTTCCTCCTTCCCATACCCACCTGGAGGGGGCCTGCTGGCCTGCTCCATGTCTAAAAGGCATCTAAAGACTGAAGTCTCTGGCCCGCCAGCCTGCTCTTGGCAAAGGCTCAGCTTGGTCCCCTTCTAGAAGCTTCTCAGCGCTGAGACATTTGGCCTCACTTGAGTGACACCAAGACCTAGTCTCTCCCAGGTACTTTGGGAGGAGGGATGTGCCCTGAGGGGCTGCACCCCCCTGAGTGGGGGAAGGGGAGACACTGCACCCACTTCTGGGTTCTGCCTCCGGCTCTTCCTGAATCAGGAACCTCCTCGGGGCCCCTGAATTAAAACACTCTCCCAACAACCCAGTGAGGGATTACTATAAAGAAACTGAAGCTCAGGTTTTAATAACTTGTCCAGAGTCTCAAGGTGAGGGGCAGAGTCAGCCCATACCTACAGACTGGCTTCAGAGCATGGCGCCAGCCCAGTCCCTCCCAGGTTACCTGGGACCCTGGCCTGCAGGGGAGGAAGCACCCCTTCTTGATGGAGGGAAGACATTGAAGGAATAAATACCCCATCAGATTCTAGGATTCATTAGCACTCTGAGCCATGACTTTCAAGCAGGGAGTTGAATGAAGGCAGGGAGCATCCCTAAGCGTGAGAGTGAAGAGCATTTGAGACTGGGAACTGCATGTGCAAAGGCCCTGAGGTAGGAGTGTGCTTGGTGTCTTAGAGGAGTAGCCTGAAGGCCAGTGGGGCTGGGCTCAGCTCATAGGTGCGTGAGTACTCAGGGCAATGGTCCCAGGCAGTGGTGGCCTACACTATACTTATTGTCTAGCTCTATACCCAGAGTACCTGTCTGCCTCTGGGGCCCTGTCCTTGCTGTGTCAGGCATGTCAGCAGAGACAGACCCATGGGGACAGGTGACTCCAAAAGGCCATAGGCTGGTCTGGGCTGGAGCCAAAATGTGTGGAAGCCCCCAACTGTCTCACTGGTCACCCCAGGGCTCACTCTCCCTTTCTCTGTCCGGATGACCCCACCTCCTGTGGGTCCCACATCCCTGAAGTTCCAGCCAGGTCCAGCTGCCTCTTCTGGGAGGCCTCTTTCCAGAAGCCTCTTGTGCATGTGCCTTTAGGCAGTTGTCGCTGCAGTAACATCTCCCTGGAGGTGGAGTGGCCCGCCCAGGGCGTGGAGGGCTTGCCTTGCACCAGGCAGGCACAGCTCTGGTCCAGCCTCCTCTCTGTGGGGGCCCTTTCAGGACAGGAAGATATACTACTGTCCTTGGCAGGCCACTTCTGTTCCCTTGGGGGCAGCACCGGAAGAAGAAGCTGCTTTCAGGCTTGTCCCTGTCCCCAGAGAGGCCCTCTGGTTGGTGCCTTTGTAGAGGGGAGCCTCTAGGGCGTGCAGCCTGCGTGCTGGCCACAGCCTCAGCCTGGGGACAGAACCTAGATCCCTCCCCTACACACGCAGCTCAGCTCAAGGCCCTACAACTCCTTCCTGTTTCAGGCTCAGTCCAAATCTCTGTGCCCCCACGTTGCTGGTTGCTGCGTCTCCCTGGCCAGCCAGCCCCACCCTCAGTGGCCTCCAATCCTCAGGGCCCAGAGTGGGTTGGGTAAGCTGGTCAGGCCCACCCCTGCCTTCCCTTGAAGCTGCCAGAGGCCCCTGCCGGCTGCAAAGGATGCTAGCCTCGATCCTTAGTAGGCGCCACTTCCTCAGAGGGGCCAAGTAAGTGGCAAACCCTCCTCCCTACCTGTCCTGGGCCCCAGACCAGGCCCTTGGGGTGAGGGTGGGGAGCATTAATGGGTCGTACCCACCTGGGTCCTGCCAGGGAGGCAGGAGAAATGAAACTACTCGGTCACTGTGGCCTGGTTTTGGGGGGTGGGGGTGTCGTGAGGTGCCGTAGAAGTTTCTGACCTTTCGAGAACAGGTTCCTTGGGATATAAGGCTGGACACTACTGTCTTCCCTCTGGTATTGGGGGATCGATAGATGGAGCCCACACTTGTCCACTGAGGGTGCTGCTGGCCTTTGCCTGGACTCCTGTCTGGCTCAGAGACGATACCTAACGACCAGAGGGACTGGACCCCCAAACTCTCAATACCTAGCACTTCTTTCTTGGTAGCCTCTGTGGGAGCAAGTGTCAGACGCCCGGACAGGTCAAGGGCTTCCAGCAGCAAAGGTCCACTGAGGCCGGCAGGGGTCAGCCACTAAGCTGCCTGGGTGCCCTGGCCAAACGGGAGTCCAGGAAGGGGCCTTGGGGCAGTTCTGAGGATGCTGGGAGGACAAGGCGGAGTGCAGGCAGGAGCTGGCCACGGTGGGACAGCTAAGTGTCCTCTTTGCCATGATGAGAAGACCTCAAGGCCAGTGTCAGTGGGACCAGCGGGACGACTAAGGCTGATGGTGGAGCAGGGGGGCCAGAGGGAGAGGAACTCTCGCGACACGAGGTGACTCATTGCTGGGTCTTCCATAGCTGAGCGGCCCACAGAGGCAACAGCGATGAAGGCTGAGTGAGCAGAGGGTGGGCGTTTCCAGGCAGGAGGAGAGCATTCACCGCCGGGCAGACTGGAGGCAGAGGGCCTGCTTCCGGCAGGGTCGGGGTGACACCACTGCGAGTGTGTGTTGGGTGTCGTGTCTGGTTGTGTCTGGGTGGTGGGAGGCGAATGAATCACCGCGGGTGTAATCTGCTTGGGGGTGCGAGGTCACGAACGCGCCACCCTTCTGTGGAGAACAGCATCCCCCGCCGTGGGCCAAGCGCACCCCACTTGCAGAGGAGGAGCTTCTGGGGGTCCCACTTCCCTGCCCTCCTGCCTGGGCTCTGGGGTTCAAGTTGGAGCTGCAGGGCAGTGACGTCATGGCTCCAGCAAGCTATCTTGAGCATCCCAGGGGTGTCCTGGCTTGGGGGCCCCTCGCTCTCTGCTCCCACCTGGGGTAGGGGGCATGCGGAGAGTGCGCTCACGCCCCCTCCCTTTGTGGTTGCTCCATCACCACATACCTCTGAACCCCAGCATTCTGTGCGCCCCCAGCTCCTCGCAGCGGCTCCCCTCCCCCTGCAAGATTCTAAACAATAGGGAACTGACTGGATCCTCTTAAAGGAACAGTGTCCCACTGCCGTCTGCCTGCTGTCCTGCCTGTCATCACCAGCCTGTCCCCTTCCGGGTCTCCTCCACCCACCACATTAACCCGCAGCTCTGGTAGCCAGCCCAGTGGTAGCTGCCCTGGCCTTGCAGGGTCCAGGCTCTCCTGCCTGGCTCCATCCAGGATGCTGCTCTGCATAGATGGAACCAGGGCCCTCCTGCCCCTGTGTGAGCCTAGAGCATCGCCCACATGCTGTGTCCTGAATACACAGCAGGACCCTGGGCTTGGTAGAACCCTTGGTGGACCCTTGCCTGAGGTCGTGGAGGAGGGGCAGCATGCTCTCCCTGGGAGGTGGAGCTCCTGGTCACCACTCCCACCTCGGGTAGGAAGAAACCCGGGCACGAGGGCCTAAATGTTCCCCCAGTGTGGCACCTAGGAGCTGGTGCCCTGCCAGCCAGGCCTCCCTGCTGGTTCCTCCCAGTGAGGCTGGGGCCCTGGCCTTGTTGACTTCGCACAGCTGGGCCTCCCACAGGTCCTACACCTCCCAGAGTGGCTGCTTATCCGAGGACCTCCCCCCCACCCCAGGCAGTGTTCTAGCCAAGTAGGAGGGGGTCACTTGGCTGAGCAGAGGCAGCACCTGGGAGGCTCACTGGGGCCCTGACTGACCCTCACTTCACAGAACCCTTCTCTCCTAGAGTCTTATCAAACAGGAAGGAGCTTTGTAGAACCCCTGCTGCCCTACTGTGTGACCTTGAATGTTTAGATCCACATTGTATCATTTCCCTGCCTCCCTCATGGTGACCTTTGAGGATTTAAGTAAACTCAGTCACGGAGAGAGATTCTAGCGCACAGTCAGTCTTCACAGCTCCAGCAGGTCACTGCCCTCATGCCCCTGACGCCCTGACGTTGCGGGGGGGGGGGGGGATGGCCTCGGGTTTGTTCATTCTACCCCCTCATCCTGGGCTTCAGGTCTCCTTCCTCCCTCCACGTGGCTGGGGAACCAGGACAAGTCACACGTGACTCAGCACGCCATCGTCCTGTCCTGACAAGGACGGACGCTCCATGAGAAGCCTGGCCCTCATCCCTGGGTCTCTCTGAAGGGAGAGGCTTAATGAGCGGACCAGCAGGTGGGATCGGTGCTCAGGGCCCAGACACAGTGACCGTGGACAGTTGTACACTGCACAAAGGCGTTGGCAGAGAGGCCTCAGGCAGTGGGGCTCCCCTAGCCAAGCCCCACGCTGTTGTGGCACATCCCCAAAAGGATTTGTCGTTTTCTGTCTTACAGAAGCTCTCACAGGCTGTGCCCCAGGGTGGGGGTGGGAGAGGGCAGTCCTGAGCCCCCGCCCCCCTCTTGCCCACAGGTGTTGCGAGTGCAGCGCCTCCCTGTCACACCAGTACTACGAGAAGGATGGACAGCTCTTCTGCAAGAAAGACTACTGGGCCCGCTATGGCGAGTCATGCCATGGGTGTTCAGAGCACATCACCAAGGGGCTGGTCATGGTGAGTGCCCTCCCGGGGTGCTGTCCTGGCTCCAGGGCTCTCTCCTGCCCATCCCTTGTTCTTCTCTCCACTGGCTGGCTGCTTCCCCACACTGAGACCTCAGTGACCCACTCACCAGGCCCCCAACAGTGGCCCAGGGCAGCCCTTCTTTTTTTCTTATTTGCATGAAGAATTTTTTTAAAGACTTTTTTATTATTATTTGAGTGAGCATTTACAAAGCATGTTGGTTTTTCATTAAATCATCGATGCTTTTTCCCCATTAATTCATTATTGCATTTTTCTCCCTACCCACCCATCTCCCCCAATTCACTCTTCTATTATTATTATTATTATTATTAAATTTTATTGGTTTTAATGAACATTTACAGAGATTTTGGGTTTTCATTCATTCATTGTTGCACTGTTTTCTCTACCCTCCTCCCCAGTTCGTTCTTCTTTTTTTCCCCCCCCCGAATGTCTGTTTTAATTGTCCAATTGCCACAGTGCTTGTCAAAGCCAGTTCTGATTAATCTCCTTTGTAAGTGTGTTCTTTGCCATTCTCTATCACTCCTCCCTGAGAGAGACTTCACCCTGATTCATAAGGAAAAGGGGATGGCGTATTCTCTTAGCTACTTCCTTCTGAAAAGGGACGCTGTAGGTTTCAGGGTTCACTCTTCCTTTTGAAAAGTAAGAGAAAAATCTTTTCATTGTTATACAGTCCCTCCCCCCAAGTGCACTCCACTATGCAGCCTTCATTCTGGACTCCTGTCATGATGATAATATCTAGTCATATATCCTTTTTAAACAGTTCTCTCTCTCATCTGTTTCAATGCAGTATGCATTATTTGTCCCCTCTTTCTGAGTCTCCCCTTAACCCCGATGTCAGTCCTGTTTTACAACAATGGCACTATGCAGTATTTGTCTTTTTGTGACTGAGATATTTCACTCAGCATAATGTCCTCCAGGGTCACCCCTTTTGTATAATATTTCATGAGTTCCTTGTTTTTCACTGCAGCGTAGTATTCCATTGTGTGAAATATACTGCAGCTTCTCTATCCATTCGTTTGTTGATGGGCGCTTAGGTTGTTCCCACCTCTTTGCTACTGTGAACAAGGGCAGCCTTTCTAGAGGGTAGAACTATGGGGCTTGGAGGGACTGCTGAGCTGGATAGTTACCCTTTGCCCTCCCAGGTGGCCGGAGAGCTGAAGTACCACCCCGAGTGTTTCATCTGCCTCACATGCGGAACCTTCATCGGAGACGGGGACACCTACACGCTGGTGGAGCACTCCAAGCTGTACTGGTGAGTGTGCACGTGTGTACAGGGTCTTCTCCATTCCCACGCCATCGTCCTGCTGGGAGTCAGGCTGGGCTAGGAGAGTCCGGGGTGACTGATAAAGCTGGATTCCAGCACAGGCCTTGATCCCACATGGCCTTTAGTGACCTCATCCTGAGTGAACTTATCCCCGGCTTTGTTCTGCTCAGCTCACAGCACAGCAGAAACTAGACAAACCCACAGTGCCTGTGCCGCACAGAGGGGCTGGGGCCGAGCGGAGGGGCGGGGCCTAGAGAGGGGGCGGGGTCGAGCGGAGGGGCGGGGCCGAGCGGGGCATACCCAGTCCCTGCTTGCAGGCCATTCATTCTTCTCCTTCCTGCCTGCCTGCTCCTTAGAGGAGCAAGCAGAGCGAGAAAGGGCCTGGGCTGGTGGCTGGAGGGAGTGCTGATGCTGCTGGCTGACCTGACACCTTCCTCCTACGACACTGCAGTGGGCACTGCTACTACCAGACGGTGGTGACCCCAGTCATCGAGCAGATCCTGCCTGACTCCCCTGGCTCCCACCTGCCCCACACGGTCACCCTGGTCTCCATCCCAGCCTCGGCGCATGGCAAGCGAGGCCTCTCCGTATCCATAGACCCCCCTCATGGCCTGCCTGGCTGCGGCGCAGAGCACTCCCACACCGTCCGCGTCCAGGGGTGAGTGGCGGATGGGCCAGGGCCTTCGATGCTCTAGGTGGGTGGCAACTGTGGGGCTGGGGGCCTTGAGAACAGGGAAGATTTTGGGTGCAGATGACAACCTGGTATAATAGGTGGCTTGTTCCGTTATTACTCTGATAACTTTCACAAGTGGTGGACAAAATAAAAAACATTAGCTTTTAATCTACCAGAGAACTAGCAAGGTGTAATCCTTTGGGAGTTGAATCCATTGATCGCCCAAAGGTGGCCCTCTCTGGAAGTTTGAATCCATCAGCTGCTCTTGGAACAAAGATGGCAGCCTCCTTCCTTGTGATTTACAGCCTCCCAAAACGTGCTGGAGGGTCAGCTGTGAGTCAGCTCTGACTTGACCACAGTGAGTAAGTCAGTGAAGAACTAACAGAGGAGGGAATAGGGGTATCCGTGGAACACTGAAGGCAGGTATGTCCTGACGGCTCATCTGAATGAAGGAACTGGAAGTTTCTATTTTCACGTCCGTTTCTGGCTGCTCAGAGCCCTAACGTGGCTAAAGAAATTAGTCTAATGACAGAGAACTGCACTCATAAAGCAGGAACACCCCGCCTCAAGTGCCCTTAGGGTAGAAGTGATGAGAGATAACCAAACTTCCCAGCAGTGCTCCAGTTCCCAGCTCTCAGAACGGTAAGGTAAATTTTTATTCTGATTGACTCCCCGAAAATTCATAAACCTGGATTTCAACCTAAATTCATACACTGGGGTAGTTTTAAGAACCCGCAGACAAAGTTGCATGGGGCAGTGGATGAAGCTCCTTCCAGGAGGAGCCCACCTCCAAACCTCACTGCCTGGACTTGGAGAACAGCGGGGTGTCAGCATGAAGATAGCACTGGGGCTTATGGAGTGTTTCCTGGATGTTAAGATGCGTGGCCAGAAACCTCTAGTCAGGGAGCTCTGGTGGCCTAGTGGCAAGAAGCTGCCCTGCAATCCCGAAGGCACACAGTTCAAATCCGCCAGATGCTCCACTGGAAAATGAGGGGCAATCTCCCCCTATGCCAGTTGGATCTGATTTGACTGTACACACACACACACACACACAAAAGAAACTCTGGACATGAAGTGAGGTGCTGTGTGTAAGGGTCCACAGAAGTAACAAACCCACAAAAAACCTCAGCAGAGGTTTATCAGAAAGTGTCAAACTGTGAAATTTAATGTGTTGTAATAATTAAGATCCTTAACTTGGAACAGGTCCAGAAAAATTAGGGCAGAAATAGTGATTACTATAAATCTTAATGTAAAGTGTTTGTTGGTTGCTATTTTTTTGAAAGCTAAAGAAGCTTTATTACGGGGGCTCCCAGGCAGGATTTCTTGTCTAGAGAGAGATTAATGTAAGGTTTTAACAGAAAAGTTTAAGACAGTTAAAGAAAGAACTAGAGAGACAAAGAATGAGAACTGAAAACTTAAAAATATCTAGAGAGGGGAAAAAAATCTGAAGAATGGCATAGACCGTCTCCTCTTTGGCATCCCAGAGGAAAACAGATCCTAAAGGAAGAGGCAGAATGTGACGATGTCATGACAGGACCCCTCAGAACTGATGCTAGACAGTGATTCACAGACTCTGGCCCAGTAAGTCCCAAACAGCAAAGTAGAAAACTGCCCGTGGGTACACTGAGCTTGGTGTTCTAGACCAAGAGCTAAAGAAAATACTTTATTGCACCCGTCTCCCCCAGTTGGACGGAATCCCTTCAGAGAAAGGACACTTAGATTGAGTTCTGATTCTTCAAGAAGCAATGGAAGTCCGAAAGCAGTGAGATGATGCTTGCAGTGCACTAAGTGAAAAAACCATCAGCTGCAAGAATGAGGGTGCTATGTCCTACTAAGAACTTAGTGGGCTTGGCATCTTGGTGCGGAGGTCTAGGATCTGGGTTTCACGGTGCGTCCCAGTTATTTGGCCTAATAACATGTTTGGTGCTTCTGTTCCACCTCCTCCTGGTTTAGAGCCTGGAGTCTTAAAAGCTTTTAGGGTGGAGTAATTGGTTTCTATTTGCCTAGAGCAATAAAGAAAAAATGTTAGAAACAGGGAGGAGACGGAACATGTAATTAATTCTCTGCATGAACAACTGCTTTCTTTGCCTTGAAACCAGAACTGGACGGTACCCAGATGCCATTACTAAACATTTGGATCAAAGATTCTATAAAAGAACCTTGGCCAAAGACGGGAAAATACAGACCAGAACGTCACATTCTTATAGGATTGAGATTTTCTGGAGGCTGTATGAACTCCTGAAACCTGTCCAGAGATCATTATGTCTTGAATCAAATGCATCCCCTGAAGGCATCTTTAAACCATTAGCTGAACAATTTAGCTGAACTAGTAAAAAATGTCTGCCTTGAGCATTCTGCCCTAGGTGAACCACATGTAGATGTCTATCTCCAATCTGAATGGTAACCTGTTAATTTCCCCCATAAACAGCATAATGTGGAAGGGGAAAGGACTCCATGGAATCAGATTGACAACAGCAATTCAAAAGGCTAGATGGGAATCTCAGGAGGAAGTAAATTAATGGGACTGAGGGAGGGACAGTTCAGAAAAGGAAAGGGTTGTACACCATGCATATAATCTGTGCTGCTGGACCTTACCTGGAGAAAGGGTTGAACCCCTCCGCTGTGTATACGCCCACAGTAATGAAAAATGAAGTTTCTGAAACAAGAATGTGGGTGAAATAAAGGCTTGTTAATGCAGAAAAGTTCTCCGGATTTGATCCTAGCAGATCATACCAAAAAAAGACCAGTGAGCCAAGAAGAAATGATGGTATAAAGTGGCATAGACAGTACGTAATGTGTACGGTGGAGTCCCCGGTTGGTGCCAACAGTTAAGCCCTACCAGCTGCTTAGAAAGGTCGGCAGTTCAAACCCACCCAGAGGTGCCTCAGAAGCCCTGGCGTTGTATTTCCAGACGGTCCCAGCCTTGGGAATCCTGTGGGGTCACCGTAAGCAGGCGTCACCTGATGGCGTCCGCCAGCAGCAGTACTGGTACATGTTGGAGTTTTACCAACTGTCTTGAAGTTGTTCTTTATAGCAGGCTTTCCCCACTTAAGGAAAGAGCATGACCCTCCATTGTGCTTAACTGCTACATCTTCTAGGTATCTTTTTTTTTTAATTATTTTAATGAATATTTACAGAGATTTTGGATTTCCATTCATTCATTGTTGCACTTTTCTCCCTTCCCAGCCCTTCCCTCCCCCACCCCTCCCCAGTTCGCATGTCTCTTTGAAAAGTAAAAGAAAAATTCTTTCTTTGGTATACAATCCCCCTCCCACCACCCCGAGTACACTCCACTATGCAACCTTAATTGTGGACTCTTGTGATAACCATAATACCCTATCATATATCGCTTTTAAATTATTCTCTCCCTCATCTGTTTCAATGCAGTGTACATAATTTATCCAGTTTCTCTCAGTGTTACCCCAACCCTGATGTCAGTCCCATTCTACAACAGTGGCACCATGTAGTATTTGTCCTTTTATGACTGAGATATTTCACTCAGCATAATGTCCTCCAGAGTCACCCATTTTGAATAATATTGCATGAGTTCCTTGTTTTTCAATGCAGCGTAGTATTCCATTGTGTGAATATACCACACTTCTCTATCCATTGTTTGTTGATGGGTAGGTATCTTTTAACCTGTGTTAATTCCTTAGTTTCATGACCTTGACCTTTTTAAAGGGTACCAGCTGTTGGGTAGCATTCCCCTCAGTCTGGGCTGGACTGACACTTTGTCTTCATTAGATTTGGGTTCCGTGTTGCGTGAGTTGAAGAGCAAGGATGTCCATTTAAAGGCAAAGGCATGCTTGGCCCGAGCCATGGTGTTTACAGTTGGACAGTGACTGAGGAAGACCAAAGGAGAGTCAGCGTCTTTGAATTGTGATGTTAGAGTATTAGATCTTTTTTTTTTCTTAAAGAAAGAGAATTTTTTATTAGCATTGTTACAGACAATGCGTTACATACGAACTGATCCTTCAGTTCGTATGTAAGCCTGCTATAAAGAACAACTTCAAGACAATTGGTAAAACTCCAACATGTACCAGCACTGCTGCTGGCGGACGCCTTCAGGTGACACCTGCTTACGGTGACCCCACAGGATTCCCAAGGCTGGGACCATCTGGAAATACAATGCCAGGGCTTCTGAAGCACCTCTGGGTGGGTTTGAACTGCCCACCTTTCTAAGCAGCTGGTAGGGCTTAACTGTTTGCACCAACCGGGGACTCCACCGTACAACCCCAACCAAGCTTTAAGCAGAGAAATCAGTGTTAGATCTTAAAGTTCCCATGGACTGCCGAAGAACCCCAGCGTGCATCAGACGCCGTGCAGCCAGAGTCCTTCCGAGAGACAAGGATGGTGACGCTTGGTCTCACAGACTTTGGACATGTTGTCAGGAAGCGCCAGTCCTGGGAAAAGGCGAGGGTCAGTGAAAAGAGGGAGACCCTCAAAAAGACAGACTGACACAGTGCACTTGAGACTGGTGTAGATGGCCAGGCCGCCACAGGACAGGACAAAGTTCAGATCTGTTCATAGGTCCCTTGGAGCTGTCATCCTGATGGCGCCTAACAACAGCTGGGTAGGTGACGCCAGGTCCTTCTGGTCCTGTCTCAGGGGGTGGCCCACGTGCCATTTCTGATCAGTATGAATTCTGTGAAGAGACTGTTCCCAAGCACCTGCCGCCAAATGCTCTCACATCCGTGTGTGATGCGTTACCTGGACCCATTCTTGCTTCAGTGGCTACAAAATGGTGATTCTTCTGACTCTTGCACTTTCTCCTGCTTTTACAAATTGGCTTTCAACGCTGAGGAAGTGCTTCACCCCAAGAAGATACAGGGTCTTCAATCATGCAGGATTTTTGTACATTGGTCTTTCCTACGGTCGCAGCCTCCCCTCTGCCCCCTGCCCCACCCCAACTCGTCTCAGTTTCAGGGAGGCTAGGGCAGGAGCGAAAAAGAACATTCCTGAAAAAGCTTGTGTAAATGCAGACTGAAAACCTGCTGAGTGAAGTCAAAAGATAACAGTAAGGAAGCCAATTGTGGCCGTTTGGCTGTTCTGTGAGTAGCCTTTGGCCCCAGCAGAGCCCACGCCAGTAGCTGCAGCCTCCTGAGAGCAGCCTGCTGCCCCTTTCTGCCAGTTCAGTAGTGAGAGCCTTTGCCAGGGCTGCAGAGAACTGAGCATCTAGCCTGGGATGCAGGAGGCAGGTCGCCTTTCTCCGATGCCACATCCACAGCAGACATGAGTAATCTATGCCAGAACTCTTCCTACCTGCCGATTACCTATGATCAGCCCGTCACCCCGGGCCTAGTCCCCTTGACTCCAGTTTCCTGTTGGAGCTCCATCGGGGTGATGGGTGCCTATCTGACCACCACTCTATGCCCACAGAGTGGACCCTGGCTGCATGAGTCCAGATGTGAAGAATTCCATCCACATTGGAGACCGGATCCTGGAAATCAATGGCACACCCATCCGGAACGTTCCCTTGGACGAGGTACAGGGGGCTGGGGCCGGGGACCAGGGATGAAGGTGGTGCCGTTGTGCCTAGTCCCCGCCCTCCTGCCACCTGTGCAGTTGACTCACTTGTCATGTACACATCTGATCTCCCCAGATTGACCTCCTGATCCAGGAAACCAGCCGCCTACTGCAGCTGACCCTCGAGCATGACCCCCATGACACGCTGGGCCACGGGCCAGGCCCCGAACCCAGCCCCCTGGGCTCCCCAGCTCACACTCCCAGTGGGGAGGCGGGTACCGCAGCCCGGCAGAAGCCCGTCCTGTAAGTCATGCTGTTCCCCGGGTGTCCTACCTGCTTCTGCAAACGCTGAAGGTCCCATCCTCCAGGGCACACAGGCTGATGGGGGAGTAGACCTTACAAAAAACGGCTAAGAAAGAAGTGGGAAGATCTCCCCCAGCTGAGTGAGAATGCTGAAGGGGTGCTGGCTGAGGACCGGTAGCTCCGATTGATCAAGGTCAAGGGCGCAGGGGAGAGGCAGGCTCTAAGGCTGGAGCTCCTGGCAGCTCTGGAGTCTTCTCTGCCCATCTCAGGCCCCCCTGAAGAGCACTGCTGCAGGGCTGTGTTTGCACGGATGGCCTGGTGGCCTGTGCAGGGGGGCCTGGGGAGGAGCCCTTGTGATGGGACCCCGTTAGAGGGCTGCTGCACTGGTCCAGGCGGGAGGTGCCTCCTGAGCCGGGGTCACGAGGAGGAAGGCCAGGGGCAGCCCGATCTCAGGGAGCTCTACCAACGGACCTTCCCAGAATGCCAGCCCTTGAGATATTGGTGCCATGCGTTTCCTCATCACCTGCACACATGGCACCCAGGCCACCCCGTGGGCCTTTGTATAGAGGAGTTATGGGCGTCTTGGGGAGGGAGGTCGCCTCTGCACCCTTAGCCCCAAAACAGAGCATCTTACCCAGGACCTCAGGCAGAGGCAGCCGAGGACAGACACTTCCACAGCCCGTCGGTAGGCTTAACCAGGAAGACTGGAAAGAGTGCAGGGAGCTGGATGGGATGAGAGAATGAGGCTGGGGGTTTGAGGCAGCCATGTCACTGATCAGAGGGCGGGACCCAGGGGAGGGGTAGTGGGCAAGGAGAAAGCATCCCCTCCCTGGTGACACATGACTGGGGTCTGTCTCCCCCCCAGGAGGAGCTGCAGCATCGACAGGTCCCCGGTCGCTGGCTCCCTGAGCTCCCCAGCTGCCCTCCGCAAGGACCTGGGCCGCTCCGAGTCCCTCCGCGTGGTCTGCCGGCCGCACCGCATCTTCCGACCGTCGGACCTCATCCACGGGGAGGTGCTGGGCAAGGGCTGCTTTGGCCAGGCCATCAAGGTACGGTGTACCAGGGGTCGCTTAGTGGCAGGGGTGAGTCCATCAGTGCCCCCTCCACACCTCCCCGTGCCCTCCAGGGGTCTGCAGTGGGGTGGCAGGCTTCTGACCTCCCTGCCCAGTACTCTCCTCTGCCATGAACTGGCTAGCACAGGGAGACTGCTCTAGATTGGCCCAGGACTTTATGTGGAACCAACTCACAGCTGACCCACCAGGGGTTTTCAGAGGCTGTAAATTGCACAGGAGCAGATGGCCCACCTCTCTCCTGAAGCCCCAGCTCCCTGAAATTTGCCTGGGCCCCATGTTGAGCTTTAATGTCAGCCTCACAGTGGCCCTGCAGCTGCCTGTCCCCTTGTATGGTTTTCCCCTTACAGTTTCGGAGGGCCTTGAAAGAAGAAAATGATTCACTGTATTAATAGGAACAAAGTGGAGACTTTGAACTGGATTTCAGGAGATAATATTTCTCAGAGCTGCTAGTGTTTCTTGTCAAGCTGAGGCGATTTCAAATTCATCCAGATACCAGCAGCTTCCCCTAGGTGTGACGTAACCTGGCCGTGACCACGTTGGGAGATTCAGGGCTTCCACAGAGGATGTGTGTTCAGACCAAGCCAAACCCATCCTCCCTGGTCCCCTGGCCAAGGAATCATTTGATCTCTAGGAGACAGCCTCGTGACGCAGAGAGAGGGCAGCTCAGGTCCCAGCCACTCCCTTCCCTTTCCTGATAGGAAAGCTGAGCCTCAGTTTCCTCATCTGTACAATGGGCTTTATAACGAAAGGTCTGTAAAGAGTGCCAGGCCTTCTGTCCATCCCCCTGCAGTCCTTGCTGGGAACGAGGCTCCTCCTGCAAGAAGGCTGTCTCCACTGAGTCTGTGTACCCCGCTGTCCCCATGCAGGTGACCCACCGGGAGACAGGCGAGGTGATGGTGATGAAGGAGCTGATCCGGTTCGATGAGGAGACCCAGAGGACCTTTCTTAAGGAGGTCAGCTCACCAGCCTCCATTTCTCAGACACGCCCACGGCCCCCATTCCCGTCCCCACTGAGGGGCTTGATGGCAGAGGGCTCCAGGGGCACATGACACTCAGGCCACGTGTTGAAAGAAGGGAAGGTTTGCAGGGAGGTGGAAAGGACCCAAGTGTACAACCAGGTGTTCCTGGAGTGTCAGGTGGGGACGGGGTGTGGGCGGACCTCCAGACCCAGCCTGTCTGTACTCTGCCAGGTGAAGGTCATGCGCTGCCTGGAGCACCCCAATGTGCTCAAGTTTATCGGGGTGCTCTACAAGGACAAGAGGCTCAACTTCATCACCGAGTACATCAAGGGGGGCACGCTGCGAGGCATCATCAAAAGCATGGTGAGGCCTGAGGCTGCAGCCCTACCCCACCTCCCCCCAATGCCTGCCCCTGGGTGGGGCTCCCCCTGGGTCCTAGGATCTCCGCCTCTTCCCGGGGCCCTCCCAGCCTCGGTTCTGAATCTGAACCCAGCGAAGCAGAGTCCATCTAAGCCAGAAAGAATTGAGGAGGGGCGGCAGGTCCTGGGAGGGCAGCACGCCCTTCTGAGTGGTTGACCCCAGCGGACAGTTTTGGATGCTCAGGGGAACGGAGGGTCTTTGGACCCCTGGACACTTAACCTTTCTGCCCACTTTCCACACCCCGCCCCACCAGTGTGACCCCCTTGACTTATCCTTGCCTGTGTTCCCCCCACCCCTAGGACAGCCAGTACCCCTGGAGCCAGAGGGTCAGCTTTGCCAAGGATATTGCTTCAGGAATGGTGAGTGGGCTCTGGTCTGCCCAGGCCTATGGGCCAGGGTATCTGACCTCACTGGACTCTGGTCTGACCTGGGCTGAGAGAGGTGACCGCTGTAGCTGGCGGGGGGGGGGGGGGATCTGACTCCCCTGGACTCTAGTCTGACGTGGACTGTGGTTGGCAGAGCTGACCCCCCTGAACTCGAGCATGATGTGGGCTACGGGCTGGGGAGAGCTGAACTCCCGGGACTCGAGTCCAATGTAGGCATTGGGATAAGGGAGCTGACCCGACTGGATTCTAATCTAACCCAGCCTGTGAGCTGTGGCCGGGGGCGCGGACCCCACTGCACTCTAGTCTGACATGGTTGTGGGCGCTGACCCACTTAAAAGGAAGTCCTCACCAACTGATTCAGTGTCAGATCTTGCACCATCAGTTCTGTCTAGAAATAGAGCCCACAAGAAGCTTTGAAAGAGTAGAGGGTTTGAGTTCAAGTGGAAGATCACCCCAACTAGCCTGACTGGGGGCAAGAAGGAGATGCGGCCTTGGGGCGGCCAGGGCTGGGCTGGGCTTCACCTCGTCCTCACTTGTGTGTTCCCTGTTCCCCCAGGCCTACCTCCACTCCATGAACATCATCCACCGTGACCTCAACTCCCACAACTGCCTGGTCCGTGAGGTGAGCAGCCCAGCAGCGCCCCCCCCTCCCCGTCAACCACCACACTCCCACCCTGCGAGCCTTCCCCAAACCGGGACCCCCACCACCCCGAGGTGAGGAGATGAAGGCAGGACCACAGCCTGTGGGAAGGAAGGACCTCAGGGTCGGGAGACAGACAGACCTGGGTGTGAGTTTCAGCTCGGTGATTTGTTTGCTGGCTGTGTGACTCTAGTCACTGCACCGACCCTCACCCCCAGCCTCAGCCACATTGACTGCCCAGGAGTCAGAGCGGGTGAGGGAGACAATGACGTGGAGACTGAGGAACGATGATGTGGGTTCACAGAGACCAGCCAGGACAGGATGACCATGGGAACTGGCAGCACCCACAGCTGGAGGGTCCAGAGGAGGCCCGAAGGTGTCAGGCCAGGAAGCTTAGAGGGGATTCCTAGCTTAGGGAAGGGGAGTCAAGGCACCCAGGTGTAATCGCATGGCTGTGGAGACTGCAGGCTGTTGGCTGAAGGCTGAGAGGGAAGCCCCGTGTCTAGCAGGAAAGGAGGCAGAGACTCAGTCATGGGGAAGGAGGCTCCAGAGAGGAATTAACTGCGCGACTTGAGGGCAGGAGGTATTTCAGGTGGAGGGAACAGCATGCGCAAAGGCCCAGGGGCAGGCTGTTCAGGGAAGGGATGAGTCATTTGTGACAGGGTCACAGAGTGGGGAGGATGGATCCCACGGCCTTCCGGAGCTGCTCGCACTGCCCCTGCTGGCCATGGGGAGTCATTGCAGGGGCGAGGAGCTCCCCTGTCCCCCACCCACCTGTGCACAGCCAGTGACACTTCTGGGCTCCTCAGGTGTACTTCTCACAGGAGGGTCTGCGGACTTGGAGCAGGAGCCCTGAGGGCCCTGAACTCACCCCAGATCTCGTCATCACCCAGAACAAGAACGTGGTGGTGGCGGACTTTGGCCTGGCACGGCTCATGGTGGATGAGAAGACGCAGCCCGAGGACTTGAGGAGCCTCAAGAAGCCAGATCGCAAGAAGCGGTACACGGTGGTGGGCAACCCCTACTGGATGGCGCCCGAGATGATCAACGGCCGCAGCTACGATGAGAAAGTGGATGTGTTTTCCTTTGGGAGTGGACCCCGGGGCTGAGCCTGCACCTCGGGGGAGAGCCCATTGCTCTGCCCACACAGCCCATCTGAGTCCGTTCTGTGTCTCCAGTGTCCACTGTGGTGTCCACTGTGGCAATCAACACACTTGGTGGCTTAAAACAGCACAGGATGGTCCCTTCCAGAGGCTCGCGCTTCATGGCCACCAGGGGCAGCATCTTCCTCCCTGTCTGACCTGCTCTCACCCTCAGATCTCCTGACCAGCCCTCCCTCCCTTCCTGGAAAGACACTAGAAGAAGGACACAGTGGCCCTTCATCAGCCACCTCAAGGCAGATACTTAATCACATCAGCAAGGTCCCTTTCACTGTCTAGCTTTAGGAAGAACTTCATTTTCTTTGATCTTTGAGGAATAATTCATGCAAAGCACAGTCCACATTCTGTGAGGACACTTTGATGGGGATTTCCCCTTCTCTCACTCGCCCAGGAGAAAAAGATCCTCAGGGAGACGGACTGACAGCGGTGCCTGCAGCCGTGGGTGTGAGTGTCAGAGATGATGAGGCTAGCGTAGGCGAGGACAGGGGTCAGCTGTGCTCACAGGATTGCAGTGAGTCATACTTGACTCCATGGTACCTAACAACACCACTGCCCCAAGGAGCCTGAGTGGCCATAGTACATTACATGTTGAACTGCCACCCAAAAGATCAGCAGTTCAAATCCACGAGCCACTCCTCAGGACCACGGTGGGCAGTCTTCCCTCTTCCCACAAAGCCTCAGACGCAGAATAGAGGGTGGTCGCTGTGAGTTGTGACTTGACAAGTGACTTTTGGGTTTTTTTATTCCCAACTCTTTCTCTCCCTCCTCTACCCCCATCCCAGGGAACCATCAGTCTTCCTTTGTCTTGATGGATCTGCCTCTTCCAGATGGTTCTATGAGGAGTTGTGTTGTTGTTGTTGTTATTGTGTGCCGTCAAGTCACTTACAACTCATCGCAACCCTCTGTACAACAGCCCTAAACCCGGGTCTATCCTGTGCTAACCTCATTAGCTATGACACACCATTGCCCCAGTGACTGAATCAATCCATCTCATCAAGGATCGTCCTCTACTCTCCCAAGCTTGATGTCCCTCTCCAAGGACTGGACCCTCCTTGTAACATGTCCAGAGTATGTCAGACAAAGCTTCAGAATCCTTGCCTCCAAGGAGCAGCCTGGTTTCACCCTCTCCGGGACAAACCTGTTGATACTCCTAACAGTCCATGGTATATTCAACACTCTTCTCCAGCACCACAGCTTAAAGGCATCAGTTTGCCTTCTGTCATCGTCCAGCTCTCTGACACATAGCAAGCAATTCCAAAGACTATGGCCTGTATCAGACACAACTTAATCTCCAGATTGACATCACTTCTCTTCAGTACTCTGGAGAGGTCCCTGACAATTGACTTTCCCAATGCAGTTTATCTTTTGATTTCCTGACATCTGGTGCCAAAAGAGTGTTGATTGTGAAGCCAAACAAAATAAAACTGTTAACAATCTCAATCTCTTCTCCATCCATCATGATGCTGCCAGTTGGCTCTGTAATGACAATCTTTATTTTCTTGATGTTGAGCTTCAATTCATATTGAAGGCTGCAGTCCTTGAGCTTCAGCAAGTGCTTCAGGTCTTCCCCAATTTCAACAAGCTGGATTGTGTCATCTGCGTAACGCAGGTTGTTGATGAGTCTTCCTCCAGTCCTGATGCCACATGCCTCCCCGTACAACCCAGCTTCCCGGATGATCTGTTCTGCATATAGATTGAAAATGTATGGAGACAGAATACAAGCCTGGTGTACTACACCCTTCCCGATTTTGAACCATGCAGTGTCTCCTTGCTCTGTTCTGACGACTGTTCCTGGTCCAAGTATAGATTTTACATAAGCACAATCAAATGTTCTGGGATTCCCATTCTTCTCAGAGTCAGCCACAGTTTGTTGTGATTCACACAGTCAAACACCTTTGCATAGTCAGTGAAACACACATAGACATCTATGTGCTCTCTGCTTTCAGCCAACATCCATCTAACATAAGCTGTAATATTCCTAGTACCACAGGCTCTTCTGTACCCAGCCTGCACATCTGGCAGTTCTCTGCTGACATGCTGCTCCCGTCATTTTTGGATAATTTTCAGCAGAATCTTGCTTGCATGTGATATTAATGATAGTGTTAGATAATTTCCTCACTCTGTCAGGTCACCTTTCTTTGGAATGGAAACAAATAGCAATCTCCTCCAGTCAGCTGGCTGTCCTCCAGATTTCTTGGCACAGCTTAGTGAGCACATCCAGGGCAGCGTCTGTTTGTTTGAAATATGTCAATTGGTATGCCGTCATCTCCTGGAGCCTTGTTTTTTGCCAGTTCTTTCAGAGCAGCGTGAACTTATTTCTTCGTCACCACAGGCTCTTGCTCAGACATTGCTTCTTGGGTTCCATGAGTCGAATCCTAAAGTACTTGTCTTCCTGCAACCAACTCATTTCACTCTGCGTCTTATTTTCAATAGACATCCTTGTCGGGCGTTAGAACGCCCTCCCTCTTTAACAGAACAGCGCTCCGTGGTGGAGGGGGCACCTTTTGTTTGTTATCTCTCCCATTTTTGGGATGTGGGGATGTCTTTGGGGGACTGTTCTGCCAAGCACAGCCCCTCTGTCCTGCCCTTTTCATTTTTCTAAGCCCTGACGCTGAATGATTCCATGTATGCCCAGAAGGGATGCGTTATAAATCCCTTGATGATGTCCAGGCCCGGCCACACACAGGCTCAGGTCATTCCTCTTCTCTGTACCAGCAACTGGTCAGTTAGAAAGCCCCCTAGATAATGCAGCCTATGAAATGGTGTGGAAGGTCCCTGTCTTGAAGGGATGCCATACAGAAAGATTTGTCAAAACCAAGTTTAGTAAGCAAGATGGTTACACTGTTGTTTTAGCTCTTCGAGGTGGGTGGCTTTATTCCCCACCTGCACTTGAAGGATCCATGACCTGGGGAGCTCTGGTGGCCTAGTGGCAAAAAGCTGCACTGCAATCCCAGAGAGTGCACAGTTCGAATCCACCAGATGCTCTGCTGAATAAGGAGGGACAATCTCCTCCTCTACCAGTCAGATCCAATTTGACGGTACACGCACAAAAAATAAACTAAAATTTTAAAAAAAAATATGAAAGAAAGGATCCATGACTTGCTGCATGTTATAAAGCTGGTCAGCGACTGAACCTGCCTTGGAACTCCTTGTCCAGGGCTCTCATCCTCACCCAGATCTCCCAAAGCGTTGTTCAGGCCTGGTGGGGTTGGGGACAGAGGTCAGCCCTGGTGCTGTGAAGGTTGCCAACATCTGCCTCGTGATGTTGACCGGTAACCCCAGGCATCCACCCAGCTGACCACTGCCTGGCCTGAGACAGACGCCCGTTCTAACCGCCTGTCTCTCTGTCCAGGCCGCAGCTACGATGAGAAAGTGGATGTGTTTTCCTTTGGGATTGTCCTGTGTGAGGTGGGTATGGGGTCCAAGGTTTCCCTTCTTTCTCCACATCCAAGCTTCAGGTGGGAAGATGGGGGGATGTCTCCAGTCAGGGACACTCTGGGCATTTGCTGCTGTCCCCAGGGGGGTGCAGTGGCCGGCCCTTGGTCCTCAAGTCCCGCGGTCCTAGAGTAACCAGAGGGCTTTGTGGGAACAGATCATCGGGCGGGTGAATGCAGACCCTGACTACCTGCCCCGCACCATGGACTTTGGCCTCAACGTGCGTGGCTTCCTGGACCGCTACTGCCCCCCAAATTGCCCCCCGAGCTTCTTTCCCATCACCGTACGCTGCTGTGACCTAGACCCCGAGAAGAGGTGAGTGGAGTGGGCAGGGGGCTGTGGGAGGGTGGGGCTGGCCTGGCGGGGCCTGCCACCACCATTCTCTCCGCTCTCCCCCAGGCCCTCCTTCCTGAAGCTGGAGCAGTGGCTGGAGACTCTCCGCATGCACTTAGCCGGCCACCTGCCCCTGGGCCCCCAACTGGAACAGCTGGACAGAGGCTTCTGGGAGACCTACCGGCGTGGCGAGAGTGGCCTGCCTGCCCACCCCGAGGTCCCCGACTGAGCCGAGGCCCGTCTCCTCTCTGCCGCCAGGCACCCGCTTGGCGTGGAGCCCACAGTCGGGGCAGCCCGAGTCCAGTCCCCACTCCTAGTGCCCAGCCCTCCGACTTGCCTTCTCCTGTCCAGCAGGCGTGGCCCCTGCCTTTGCTGCACACACCACCTCACCCGCCTTACCTCTTTCACAGTTGGGGCCGCCCCCTCGGTTCTCATTGCATGAGCCAGAGGGGCCGGTGTGAGTCATGCCCTCATCCACCCCGCGCCACCTGTGCACACGCCACCTCCCTGCAGCCCTCCAGGCTGGCCTAGCCACAGTCTCAGTGCTGTGCCCCAGCAATGGCTGGGTCCATCAGGTGTGCGTCAGAGGAGAGGGGGGCTGAGTTCCCAGGAGCCATACTGGGAGTCTAGGGCCATTCACCCCCAGGGGTGTCTAGTTAGCAGCAGGTATTGATAATCACCCAAACCCCCAAAGCGGAGAAGGGCCGATCCCACGGGGGGGGGAAGTCCCAGGTGGTCAGGTGGCAGCCCTCTCTCTCGCTTTGGACCCTTTTTTTTTCTTCTTTCTTTATTGAAGCCACTTTAGTGGGAAGCAGGAATCAGGCCTCAGGGTGGAAAGAGGGTCGCTTGAGGAGGGAGCGAGCCCGGGCAAAGGGGGTTGGGCAGAGTGGAGAGGCCGGCACCCACCAGCATCCCAGCCCCCAGGTTCATCTCAGTCTCGTCAGGCCTCCCCCCGGGGCCCCTGCCCTTCCTCACACCCCTCTTTCCTCTGGGTTCTTTCTGTGTAATCTATTTTTTAAGAAGAGTTTGTATTATTTTTTCATAATGGCCACAGCTGCCAGGGGCTTGGGGTTTTATTTTTTTGGCGGGCGGGGGTGGGGGGGGGCATTTTGTCACTCTGCCTCAGTTGAGCATCTAGGAAGTATTAAAACTGTGAAGCTTTCTCCGAGCACTTTGAACCTGGAACATCATCGGAAAGGCCCGTGGGACCATGACGTAGGGAGGTGAAGCGTGCTCACCTCTGTCCAGGAAGCATAGACGTCTAAGGAACACAGAACAATAAACACATGCAGTACTCCCCACCCAGATCCTGCATAGTGGTGTGTGTCTGGGGGCCCCAGGGACAGAGGCAAGACGGGAGGGGGACCTGGTGCTGGGGAGCACTAAAACAATGCACAGAGGACTGACCCAGCCCAGGTAGTGGCCTAACCAGGAACAAGGGAAGATACTCCAAGATCTACAGGAAGCAGCAGCCATTGGTAGAGACCTAGGTAAACAGTCATCAGGGTGATCTGTGTGCATGAAAACCCAGCCCTGAGAGGAAGCCCCTCGGCGAGATGGCACAGTGGGTGCAGCCGTGGGCTCGGGTATGTCAGAGATGATGAGGACGGCACAGCATAGGGCAGGGGTCAGGTCTGTCGTTCATGGGATCGCTGTGGGTCGTGAAGAGTGACACTTAACAGCAGCAAATCTGGTGAGCTAAAATGACTGAGCCTCATTTCTTTTTGACTGTGTCGATCAGGAATTTGGAAGCGTTATGAGTGGCGTTTTGATTTGAATGTCTGGAAGTTGCCATGAAATGCCACCCGGGAATGGAGGGTCCCGTGTGGCTCGCACACATGGCTGGCTGGTGGTGGAAGTCCCTTGTGTGGCTCGCACACGTGGCTGGCTGGTGGTGGAAGGCCCCAGGTTGTCATGAGCCCCTCTGCAACGCTGCTTATGTGTCCTCACAGCATGACATTTGTCATTCTCTAGAGAACAGGAAAGTGGGGCCGTGTGCCTGCCGTACAACATAGCCTCAGAAGACCTGTCACTACATATTCTGTGAGCCACACAGACCAGGATTTCATGCAGGAGGGGACTGCACAGGCTTTGGGGACCAGATACGGAAGGAATTATTGGGGATTAATCTTGGAAGCAGGCTAAGAGAGGGAGGAACCCCCTCAAGGCTGGTGCGTAGATTTTGCGAGTGTTGATAACAGATCCTAAGCAATGGTAACTGGTGGGATTTCTAAAGAGAAGAGGACAAAATCTTAAGTGCTGGGCAAAACATCAGCCAACCAGCCCTGGAGAAAGGAAGAAAGTCCCCTTTGTCCACCAGCCAGTGACAGAACTTAGCAAGAAGCCAGCTGGAAAGGAAGTCTGGAAGATGTCATTTCCTCTGTACCACCTACAGCATCACAACAAAACGGTGGGTGGGTTTAGGACTGAGTCAAAAAAGCCCACGAGCACAGTCGTGGCTGCGGCTGCTCATCCCCCATACGTGTGGTCAGTCTCCGTTAGACTCAACTTCATGCCTTGGGCCCCGCAAAGATGTAAATGTACCGTTGAACATCAGTTGTGTGAACCAACCCAAAGCTGACCCTCTAGCAGATTTTCGGATCCAGTAAATCATATCCTTCTGCAAGGAAGCTGGTGGATTCGAACCGCCTGCCTTTGGGATTGCAGCATGCTGCTTGGCACTAGGCCACCACCACTCCCTAGTTGAGCATCTTGTTATCTGCTGTTAAGTCACCCGCGACTCACAGGGACCTGACTTGTATGTACAGTAACTCGGAACTCTGAGCCTGTTTCACTGTTGCCAACATACCTACCCCATCACCCTAGATACTGAGTCAATTCATTTCATTCATCTGGAATCTTCCTCTCTTGCGCTTCCTCCACCCTTCCAAGCATGATGTCCTCCGAGGACTGGCCCCTCCTGGCAACATGGCCAAAGTATGCAAGATGGAGCCTCAAAAATCCTTGCCTCCAGAGAGCAGCTTTGTTTCACCCTCTCCAGGGCAGACCTGTTCGCTCTGATGGCTGTCCATGGTATGTTCAGTATTCTCCAGCACAACTCACAGGCACGTCCTTCTCTCCTTTGTGGCTTCCCCTTAAAATGTGTCCACTTTAACGGATTCTCTTAAATAGTATGTAATCTAAAAACAAGCCATAAAATTAACCATCATTCTCAGCAGGTTTCCAAGGTTGTTTAAGTCCCACCGGAGATTGTCTGTCTTTCACCCAAGGAGCAGCTGGGGGTTCTGAACCACCAGAGAGGTGCCTCCTCTGGCTTAGAAGTGCAAGTCCCTACAGATTACACTACCAGCCCTCCCTTAACCATCTCTGAGCCTTAAGCATTGAGTTGAGTATTAACCCTTATCCAGTGAATGCAAACCAACGAATAGCTGACCTTGGGTTTTCAGAGGCTGTAAATCACTTGGGAGGAGACCGCCCATCTGCAGAGCAGCTGGTAGATTCAAACTGTGTACCTTTGTGCTGGCAAAAGTCCTTACCACTAAGCAGCCATCTTTAGATGCTGTCAAGTCAGTTCTGACCCTGGGGGCAACAGCAAAGCACTGCCCGGTGTTGCTCTTGTCATTCTGGTCACTGCATTTCAAGCCGTTGTTGCAGCCCTTTGTAGGTCTACCTGACGGAGGGTCTTCCTCCTTTTCGGGGCCCTCTCCCAGCCTGATAGCCTTTCCCCAGGGACTGACCGGTCACGATAGTGTGTCTCATGTATGAGAGTCTTCCCATCCCTTCCCAAGAAGCATGTGGCTGTACCTCTCCCCTGACAGATTTGTTTGTTCTTTTGGCAATCCAATATTTTTTCACCAACACCATAACTCAAAAGCATCAATTTGCATTCCAATAATGTATTAAGTCAGTGAAGAAAACCAAACACCCACTACCCTGAAGTTGATTCTAAAGGAAATGATAATTAGTTGATAACACAGAAATACAGAGTATCTGGAAAATGTCTGTTTTATTGACTACACAAAGGCATTTGACTATGTGGATCAAAACAAATTATGGGTAACAGAGAACGGGAATTTCTGAACATTTAATTATGCTCATATGAAACCTATACCTAGAACAAGAAGCTGCTGTCTGAACAGCACAAGGGAACACTACATGCTTTAAAATCAAGAAAGCTGTGCATCAGGGCTGTATCCTGTACCCATGCCTATTCAGCCTGTATGCTCAGCAAATCATTCAAGAAGACGGATTCTATAAAAAGGAATGTGGCCTTGACACTGGAGGAAGACTCATCAACAACCAGTTTTGTATAGATTAGACTTGCTCCAAGTGAGGAAGACTTGAAACACACAAAGAAGATCAAAGACTGGCCTTCAGCATAGATTGTATCTCAGCATCAGAAGACAGAAATCTTCAAGGAGCAGTGATGCTACTTTGAAGACTAAGGTGTACCAGATTCAGGTCATGGTATCTTCAGCCACTTGCTACACATGTCTGAGAGTTGGACAGTGAATAAGGATAACAGAAGAGGACTTGATGCCTTTGAGTTATGATGTTGGAGAAGAGTACTAAATGTCCCAGGGACAGCCAACAGATCAAGCATGTCTGTGTGTGTGTGTGTGTGTCTG
Source organism: Elephantulus edwardii (assembly GCF_000299155.1). Lineage (NCBI taxonomy): Eukaryota > Metazoa > Chordata > Mammalia > Macroscelidea > Macroscelididae > Elephantulus > Elephantulus edwardii. The sequence continues at coordinate 11,374,872 of NW_006399830.1, read as the reverse complement.
CATGTGTGTGTGTCTGTGTGTACTGTCAAATCAGATCTGACAGGTACAGAAGGAGATTGTCCTTCTACAGCAAAGCATCTGGTGGATTTGAACCGTGTACCTCTGGGATTGCAGTGCAGTTTCTTGCCACTAGGCCACCAGAGCTTCCAAGATTCAATGGTTTTAATATAACCAACAGTTGGGCAGCTACCTCCACAATTTGTGATATTTTTGTCACCCCAAAAATAAATCCCCACACACCCATCAATCAAAACAACCAGGTGAAGCAGAAACCAGGTAACAGCCAACCACTTAGCAGAAAACACTGCCCTCATGTTAAACTTCTACAACTGGGGGCGGAGAGAGAAACACAACAGAAACCCAGGAGCTTCCCAGAGGGCAGCCAGAGCATCTAGGGGGACTTGGAGAGCCAGCAGCGGAATTCTACTAAAATATCCCCAGCAGGAGTGTAAAAGGGCAGAAAGACGTGAGGAAGCTGCAGCAGCCAGGTAGGTGGATGGAAAGCCTTAGGGCCTCAGGGAGTCCTGGGGCAGAGCCCGCAGGGAGCTGAGCTGCAGGCGAGAAGCTGAAACAGGGTTCTCTGGCAGAAGCCCTTGTGATCCACTAGTGGCTCTGAGGGCGAACATCAGTCAGTTGAAAACCCAAGATCAAGAAGGAAATCTTGGGAGCTCTGGTGGCCTAGTGGCAAGAAGCTGCAGCTACAATTCCAGAGGTGCACGGTTCAAATCCCCCAGATGCTCTGCCGGGGAAGGAGGGGCAATCTCCTCCTGTACCAGTCAGATCTGATTTGACGGTACACTCACACAAAAATAATTTAAAAGAAGAAGAAGAAGAAGAAAATCTTGAAAGTAGCCAGGGAAAGTTTGTATAGTCCCCCCAAAAATGGAACAATGATTCAAATGACTACTAAGTTCTGAAGAACTTAGAGCCCTCCTACAACGCTGATAGGTTGTAGCTATTACAGAAACCAGTTTGGTATTTCCTTAATACATATATTCTCCCACAGAGCGGCTGGTGGATTCGAACCACCTCCGGGTTAGCAGCACACCCGCACAGGTACTACGCCACCAGAGAGAGGTCTTACAAATCTGGAAAACAGGACGAAATTCAGTCATACCACTTTTATTCAGCAATGAACTGTAAGTCCTGACCATGGCAGGAGATAAGAAAAAAATTATATATGGACTGTAAAAGAAATTAAATTCACTTCGTTTGCAGAAAACTATCCTATCCTTGTTCGCATCAGGATGGATGGTGGGGCTTCCTCTGACGTACTCTGATCATGCTGTAAGGAGGGACCAGTCCTTGGAGAAGGACATCATGCTCGGGAGGGTGTAGGGACAGCGCAGGAGGGGAAGACCCCCTGTGAGGTGGATTGATTCGGTGACTGGGCAGATTTTAGGGATGTTGTACGTAGGGTCGCTATGAGTCGCATAACAAAAAAAAAACAACAAACATCCTTGTTTGCAGAAAACTATCCTTGTTAGGGAGCTCTGGTGGCCCTAGTGGCAAGAAGCTGCACTGCAATCCCAGAGGTATGCAGTTTGAATCCACCAGATGGAGGAGGGGCAATCTCCTGTACCAGTCAGATCCAATTTGACGGTACACACAAAAAATAATAAAATAAAATAAAAAAGAAGTATTAAAAAACTATCCTTAAAAACAAACCAAAAACTATTCTTTTTTACAGAAAACATGATTATCTATTTAGAAACACCAAGAAATCTAAATTCCTACATTTACTGTCTTCACTAGGTCACATGTACAAGCTGGTCAGTGCTGTTGTTGTTGTGGTGGTGGTGGTGGTGGTGGCGGTTCGCCAGGGAGTCAGAACCAGCTCATAGCTGAGCCTCCACTGGGTTCTGAGGCAGTAATCTCACACCGGAGATTACTCATCTTTTCCCCTAAGAGCAGCTCGTGGATTCCTTCCTGACCTCTGGATTATTGTTATTGCTGTTGTTGTTAGGTGTGGTACAACTCACAGCGACCTTAGAAACAGTGGGAGAAGGATAGACAATCTTCTCCCATGCAATTAACTGCTTCTGAAAACAGCTATGCATGACTTACAACTTGACAGTCCACAACAGCAACAACATAAACCTAAGAAAATATGTGTAACATAATGTCTACAGAAAAGAAAGAAAACCTATAATAATGGTTACTAGGGCTTAGACCTTCAACCAGATGGACAGACGGACTGACTGCGGAATGGGCTCGTGTGGGTCAGAGATTGTGAGGATGGCACAGGGGAGGGAGGTTCCAGTCTGTTGTTCAGAGTCGTCATACTCGACAACATCTAACAATAACTGGAATAAGAAGGGACGGAGAGAGTAGCAAAAATTAATAAACAGAGAAGTTGGGTCAAAGGAAAGGCAGTATATAAAAAAGGGGTTGGTCAGATATTAAAGAACAGAAACAACTCAATTAAAAATTGGGCAAAAGATGCCCACGTACCCAATAGGTACATGAAAAAGATGGTCTGCGTTTTCAGTCACTGAATCACCCACTGAACCCCTGGATGTCAGTTGATTCTGCTCCATGGCACCCCTGTGTGTGTCAGTATCCCACTGTGGTTTTCATTTGTACTTCCCTGCTGGGTAATAATGAATGACTACCTTTCCATGTGCTGATTGGCCATTTGCATATCTTCTGAGAAATGCCTATTCAGATCCTTTGTCTATTTTTAATTGGCTAGTTGTCTTTTTATTGTTTATTCTGGCTATTAGACTCTTCTCAGACACATGATTTTCAAATATTTTCTCCCAACTCTTGGAACATTTTTTCCTACTTCTGCCTTCTTTATCTTTTGAAGTGCCAAGGTTTGTAATGTTGAAGAAGTCCGGTCTGTCTTTTTTTAATCTGGGTGCTTATACTTTATGTGTCTTATCTAAGGAGCGATGACAGAGCCAAGACCACCAAGACTGACGTCTGTGTTTAAGAATCTTATCTCTTCAAGTTGTTTCTATGATGTGATGTAGGATCCAGCTTCTTTTGTTTTATGCCCATAGTCCTAGCTTTATTTGTTGGACAGGCTTTTTATCCTCCACTGAACAGTGCTGGTATCCTTGTCAAAAATCAGCTAACAAGAGGACCAATACAACAGACAAAATGCTGACTCCAATGTTAGGTCTTCACACTGGACGTAAGGCCAAGGACTCAAGGAAGGGACCAAAGAAAGAAAGGAAGCCAAAGAAGTTTTATTAAGGGGGCTCCCAGGCGGGATTCCTTGGTCTGCAAAGAGACAGACAAGCAGAGGGACAGACCAGGGAGAGTACCATGGACTGCTAGGAAAACAAACACATTCATCCTGCAAAGAGTTAAACCGGGTGCCTCCTTAGAGGCAAGGATTCTGAGGCTCCGTCTAACATACTTTGAACATGTTGTGAGGAGAGACCGGTCCTTGGAGAAGGACATCATGCTTGGTAGGGTGGAGGGACAGCGCAGGAGGGGAAGACCCTCTATGAGGTTGATTGATTCAGTGACTGGGATAATGGGGATGGGAGTGTCAGAGGCAGCAACTGGCAAAGGACAGAGCAGGGTTTAGGGCTGTTGTACATAGGGTTGCTATGAGTCACAAGGGCACATAACAACAACAACAACAACAAGGTTGATTAGGGCAGGGTTTTTATAGTAAGGGTCTTTAAGGAGGAAAGAGAGGGACATTGCATTGTGGTTTAGCCAGGTGGGTGTCTTCTAGGGAGGGAAAGGAGGGGCACTCCTTGGTAGAATCTTTTGTTCTCCCTTTGACCTTGGTCCCAGCCTGTCATCAAGTATAGTTGAAGTTGCAGGTTTTCTGAAATGGCCCTTTTGTTCCTCCTGTTCCACACACAACCTACACAGTCCTGTAAAGATCAGGGGATCCCGGGATAATTAGATCTTGATGGCCTAGTGGCAAGAAGCTGCTTCAGGCACGTGGTTTGAGGCCACCAGCTGCTCCATGGGAGAAGGATGGGTAATGTACTACCATGCGATTAACCACCTCGGAAAACCCACCAAAGGGCCAGCCACCTAACCTTAACCCGAACCCCAGAGACAGGGGCTCCCTTGGAACTTAAACCCCTCCTGATACTATAAATTGCCTTAAACTCTGTTACCCATTGATACCTAGTGATTGCTAAGGCTCTCTTGCAAGAAGGCATTGTTTTCTACAGATTAACTTCTTAAAAACCTGGTCTGACACAAGAGTCCACAATTAAGGTTGCA
>NW_006399830.1:11353445-11370453 GCF_000299155.1 Elephantulus edwardii | reverse complement strand
AATAAAAATGAAAAAAAAAAAAAAAGAAAAGAAAGGGGGGAAAAAAACAACACAAAAAAACCTGGTCTGAAACGAAACCAGTTTGTATCAGTTCCTGGAGCATATACAGAAACATCACCCATGGCCCATGGCAGAGAGCCGACCTTACCAAGCAGGAAGTAAGCTATGAGCCAGACAAGGGAGTCTGGCTGAAGGAGCTGGATCTCAGAGCATTCACATCACCCCATAATAAGTGGTGTCTCCTGACCCAGAAGCCTCTGCCTTGAAGATCTGTTGTTGTTGTTGTTGTTATGTGCCGTCGAGTCACCTGCGACTCATAGCGACCCTATGTACAACAGCCCTAAACTCCACTCTGTCCTTTGCCAATCGCACTGTCTCCAACACTCCCATCTCAATTATCCCAGTCACTGAATCAATCCACCTCATAGAGGGCCTTCCTCTCCTGCGCCGTCCCTCCACCCTCCCAAGCATGATGTCCTTCTCCAAGGACCAGTCTCTCCTTACAACATGTCCAAAGTTTGTTATACGGAGCCTCAGAATCCTTGCCTCCAAGGAGCCACCCGGTTTAACCCTTTCCAGGACAAATCTGTTTGTTTTCCTAGCAGTCCATGGTATTCTCAATACTCTTTTCCAGCACCACAGCTCAAAGGCATCAATTCTCCTTCTATCCTCCTTGGTCATTGTCCAACTCTCTGATGCATAACAAGTGATTGGGAAGACCAAAGCCTGTATCAGACGCACCTTAGTCTCCAGAGAGACACCATTGCTCTTCAGTACTTTGGAGAGGTCCCTAACAGCAGACTTTCCCATGGCAATGTGCCTTTTAATTTCCTGGCTGCTGGTGCCAAGACTGTTGACTGTGGAGCCAAGCAAACTAAAGCTGTGTACAATCTCAATCTCTTCACCATCCATCCTGATGCTGCCAATTGGTCCAGTGGTGAGAATCTTTGTCTTCTTGACATTGAGCCTCAATCCATATTGTAGGCTGCAGTCCTTGACACTCTGCAGCAGGCTAAGTTAAATGCACATTATCTTAGCCTGTCTTATAGGGAGCATTTCCCAGGATTCCCCACCTTCCCTTATGAATAAACAAGAAGCCCTTACTCACCTAAATCTTTTTAGACCCAAACAATTCTTCCACACAGTAAGTCACAGGTAAGCCTTGCTTCATCCTTCCACGTCTCCCTTTGGGAAGTGGTTTCCCTAATAAAATGACTCCATCTCAGTTCCAGTATTCTTCCTTAGCTGGAGGGAGAACCCACATTTAAGGAGTATACTGGAGACATTTCTTTTACCACCACCTTTAAGGGGTAGCCTGGCTACCCCAAAGCTATGTTTTAAATGCCTGGAAAAGCCAGTATCAATGAAAAGACATTTCCTTATTCCTCATCCAACTTTATTTTTAAAAATGTATTTATTAATTTTAATGAAAGTTTACAGAGGCTTAGGGTTTCCCGTCATTCACTGTTGCACTTTTCTCCCTGCTCATCGCCTCCTCCCCAATTTACTCTTCTCCTTGAAAAGAAAAAGTCTTTTGTTGTTATGCAACCCCTCCCCCCAAGTCCACTCCACTATGCAGCCTTCACTCAACTTTTGTAATGACAATATCCATTCATGTAACCCTTTAAAACAGTTCTCTCCCTCATCTGTTTCAATGCAATATACATAATTCCTCCCCTCCTTTTCTGTCTTCCCTCAACCCTGATGTCAGTCCCATTTTACAATAGGGGTCCTATGCAATATTTGTCCTTTTGTGACTGAGATATTTCACTCAGCATAATGTCCTCCAAGTTAATGCATTTTGCATAATATTTTATAAGTCCCTTGTTTTTCAATGCTGCATAGTATTCCATTGTGTGAACTCATCCAACTTTCATATGCATTTGAGCCAATTGAAAAGACTATGACCTAGGTCAGACCTTAGTCCTTAAAGTGACACCCTTGCTCTTTAGCACTGTAAACAGGGTGTTGGCAGCAGATCTGCCCACTGCAATACAGCTTCTGCTTTCTTGACTGCCAGTAACATTGCTGTTGATTGTAGGTCCAGATGAAATGAAATCCTCAGCAACTTCAATCTCCATTTATCATGATGTTGCTTATTGGCCCAATGATGATGATTTTTCTTTTAAATTGGGGTTTTCTATTTCAAAAGGTAACTGCTTTAAAATATCTTATCCATCATAATTTAGCCTTTATGAAAGACGCTTTTGACACATGACTATTTTGTAAGTTAGGCAAGTGTAAAATGCTAAAAGATTTGGACCAACCATTCATCTGTTGAAGTATAGAGTGCAAGGGAGCTCTGGTGGCCTGCTGGCAAGAAGTTGTGCTGCAGTTCCAAAGGTGTGTGGTTCGAATCCACCAGATGCTCTGCTGGAGAGGAAGGACAATCTCCTCCTGTGCCAGTTGGATCCAATTTGACAGTACACACAAGAAAAAAAGAGGGGGGAAATACTGTAGAGTGCAAAACTTAGACAGTATTTTAGAGTGAACATAATCAGCCTATAGTCCAGCCTTCTCAATTATAAAGACTTTTGGAAATACAAATCTAAGGAAAGGAATACTGTCTCCAAGTTACAAGGCTTTGGCAAATCAAAACAGTGCTTTGTAATACAATAAAACCACGTTGTTGCTAGGGTCATGTATTACTTTAATAATCACTTACACTGTAAAAATTCCATTTTAGAACTGAATCAAATTATTATTGCTTTTCATATTTTATAGCTGAGCCCTTTTTAAAAAAAGAAAGAAATTAATATACTTTTTAAATTATACAACTTCCTTCTTTCTGCCTGCATTTCTTTGGCAAAGTTGCTGAGTTAACCCAACACAGCAATTATCTGGATATAAAATGTGGTCTGTTTCCTTTTGGGGCTTGGTCCAAAGTCACTAATGGAAAGCTTTAAAATTATACCTTAGCAAACTAGCAGACTATGTTAACTCCCCCCATCGTGATGTAGATCCATGCATGGACTTCTCTTCAGAATTCAGGCACTTTTTTTGCACTGTGTACTTTGAAGCGTCTTCATTAAGCTGCTGTCAAGGCAAACCTAATTGATAATTGCTCTGTGTCCCGGAGTAAAACTGAACTCCATAGGTTTTCAGAGACTGTGGTCTTTCAAAAATCGATCGTCAAGTCTTTCTTGCAAGGCAGATCGGAACCCCAAATTTCTGTGGTGAATAGCTGAGCACTTAACCGTTTGAACCCTCCAGTGAGAGGATTCTTTTACCTGTTACTCTTTTTGTTCCTTCCCAGATAAAAATCCCAAGTCAAACAACTCATTCTCCAGCTGGCCCTCCAGTGGGCTTTCAGAGGCTGTCAATCACATAGGGAGAGACTGCCGTGCTTTCTCCCTCGGAACATCTGGTAGATTGGAATAGTCTACATAAGGGTTGGCAGCCCAATTCCTTACCCATGAGGCCCTCAGAGCTCCCAGGATAAAAATCTAAATAAAGTCAATCTCCCAAACATGAAGAAAACGGTTATTACTGATAAGAGGCCTCAAAACCTGACATGGGAACCTGACCCGTTCCCACCCCTACAAATATCCTCTTCCTCACACTTCACAAGCAGATCTGACCCACAGATCCCTCTCCACGCCCTCCTACCCGGCTCCTTTCCCCTCCATTCGGCCTGGCATCTCTCTGCTCCCTGGTACCTGGATGATCATGAACAATGACAGGAACTGTTCTGGGAACCTCTAAACACCTTGCGTTTGTGGCAAGTCCCTGCCAAGCACACCTCCTCTCCCAGCACTTCTCCACCCTGCCTCAACCTCCCCTTTCACAGGAGAGGTTGCTTGCTTGGACCACCCGGTGCATTTGCATTCAGGACCTGCTTGTGCTGGGGGAGGGTGGCCAACAAACACCACTTGAGCTTTGACTGCGTGGTGACTGTCACCTGAGCTTTCTCTTCTCCATCATCTCTGATGCCAATAGTGCACAGGGCACTCCATCTCTGATCCCAGCCATCTGGGGCTAGGTCAGCCCTTAGAGGTTAAGGGGATACTGCCCTTCCAGTCCACTGCCCACCCAGCCCTTCACTGCCCCCAGCCGTGGAGAGCTGGGTCAAGGTTCACAAAAAAGGCTTGCTCCTATTACGCTGAGTGAACTAACAGTCCCACAAGGATAAATCTTGTATAAAACCGTTATTGTAGAATTAGTATAAGGATCCAGGAGGGGTGGGAGAGGCTGGAAGCAGAGGGATGTGGATGTGCAGGGGGAAGAGGGTATTAATCATTCCGTTGTACAATTTGATAGGGGGAATGAGGGAAATTCAAAGAATTTGTTTGAATTTCTATTAGAATTTTGTAAATAAACAAGTGAAAAAATGGTTTTCATTTTTATTTTATTAGTGTGTGTGTGTGTGCACCATCAAATCAGATCTGACTGGTACAGGAGGAGACTGTCCCTCCTTCTCCAGCAGAGCGTCTGGTGGATTCGAATCGCACACCTCTGGGATTGCAGTGCAGCTTCTTGCCTCTAGGCCACCACAGCACAACTGAAAAATTTTTTTTAAAAAATAAAAATCATACAACCATGAAGGATATACTCCTTAAAGCAGTCAGTGGTGCAAGACTAAAAGGATTAAAAATTCCCAAAGTGAAAGATGAAAAGGCAGGGAGGGCGATACAGAGAAAATATAGAAACAGAAATGGGACACTCATGGAGGGAATGACAAGGGATCACAGCCAATACTGGGGACAAACTAGGTATGAACCTAAGTGGGAAAAGTAATTTGTTATAAAAACTACTTACAGCACAATAAGATGTTCTAATTAAAAAAAAAAGGCTTCTTTTCACTATCAAATAGGTAGATGCTGGGCTCTCACTGTCCTGTGGTTGTTGTTGTCAGGTGCCATTGAGTCAACTAGGACTCACCACAACCCTGTGAACGACAGACCTGGCCTTGCCCTTCACCACCTTCGCCACCTGTGATGTGCTCAAGTTCATGGGCGGAATCACTATACTAATCCACCTTCTAGAGGGTCTTCCCCTCTCTCTCTCTCTCATCCTCCACCTTTCTCAGAATGTCTTTCCCTAGCAACTGGCCCTTCCTGACAATAGGCCCAAAGTACATGAGGCAAAGTTGCACCCCCCTTGCATCTGAGGACCAGCCTGGTTTCACTTCCTCCAGGACAGACATGTTTGTTCTTTGGACAGTCCGTGGGATATTCAGCACAGTTCTTCAGCAGCATGGCTCAAAGCACCAGCTCACTGCCTTGCATTCTGCCATGTTCGGCCCTCTCTGTGCTCCGGGCATCCTAAGATTTCCCTTTCTCCCACAGGCACACAGCTTTGTGGAAACTCTGTATTTTGAATCTGATCAAACATTTCAGAAGGAGTGATTTCTAGTGATTTTTCCCCCCTCTGCCAAATCAGAAACATATGAGGAGGCTTTTAAGACTGTGTTCCACAGCACTCTTCTCTTGCCAAGATTCTGATACAGTTCCCTAGAAAGTATGTCAAAATTGGGATGGAAGTGGGGCCAGAAGTGGGGTGGGCATGTGGGTAGCTCCTGTGTGATCTGAAAAAAACACATAACCAACTTCTACAGGACTCTAACTAAACTCCTTGTGTCTTTGTCTTCATCTTTTATATTCTCAGAGCCTAATGCAGTTTCATGGACCACAGAAGACACGGAGTAAATGTATGCCTGAATGAATGCCCAAGTTTGTGAGTGGTCAGCAGTGGATGGGACAGTCATCGTAAAACGGGGTAAATTCTTCGTGCAGCTTTGATAAGTGGTCAGACTAGATCGTACAGCTTGGAATAATTCTGATTCATCACTGCTGAGTCAGAATCAGTTCATCAACGCTGACCTTCCAGCTGGTCAGAGGGTTTCCAGAGACTATAAACTGCAAGGGAGAAGCCTGCCCATCAGGTGCCCATGGAGCAACTGGTGGCCTTGAACCAGCCACCTTTGGTTGGCAGTGAAACTCCCTACTCACCAGAGTTCCCTTGCACTAAGTGCTCAATTAATCTCCTTAGAGAGGAAGATAAACTCACCCTCACTTCCTCCTCTTGTTGGTATGGCCAACAGGTCAGAGTCTTGGAATTAGCAGGGTGTAGCTAACCTATATTCCAGCTGAGGTCAAGGTCTCTGCAGCCCTAGAGGGAGGTCAAGATAAGATATGGGTTAGCCTAGATTCCAGTCTGGCTTTGGACATAACAAAGTGCTGAACAAATGATCCAGGCGTGTGGAGGTCAGGCTCAAGGAGGTAAGGGGAGCTCTGGTCTTGGTTTTAGGTCCCACCAAAAGGATAAACAAGTATGTCTTGGCGAAGATGCAGCCAGAGTGCCTGCTTCTTGGAGGAATGACAGTGAAATTTTGTCTCACACACTTTCGGCATGGCGTTGAGAGGGGCCAGTCTTTGGGAAAGGACATCATGCCTGGAAAGGTGGAGGGTCAATGAAGGAGGGGAAGACCCCCAAGGAGACAGATTGACACAGTGACTCTATAGTGGGCTTGAGTGTGTCAGAGATGATGTCACAGCACAGGGCAGGGTTCAGATCTGTTGTTCATAGGGCCTGCATGTGTCATCGTTGATGCAACAGTACCTAATGACTCGCCTGGGGACGTCTGGTGGCTTAGGGGCAAGGCGTTGAGCTGTCAACAGGGCATGTGGTTTGAATCCACCAGGTGCTCTGAGGGGGAAGGATGGACAGTTTCTTCCCATGTGATTTACAGCCTCTGAAAACCCAAAGGAAGTTCAGCTAGGGATCGGTTCTGACTGAACGGTACCCAACAAAAACAACTTGTCTGCTTGGGGGCAGAGCACAAATTTGAAAAGAATATCTCATGGCCAGAGTATCATCCTTACCCTCCCAAGTGCCCACAAGTGACACGAGGAGGCGAGCTCTGGTGGCCTAGTGGTAGGAAACTGCACTGCAGTCCCAGAGGTGCGCAGTTCAAAACCACCAGATGCTCTGCTGAAGAAGGAGGAACAATCGCCTCCTGTACCAGTCAGATCCAATTTGACGGTACACACATAAAAAGAATTAATAAATAAATATTATAAAAAAATAAAACAAAACAAGTGACACGAGGAGTCGTCCTGATTCCACCTTCTCTCTTCTACGTCTGCTCAGCCACCACGCTTTCTGAATGGACTCTGGATATCTCACTGGGCTATACAAGGTCAAAGTAAGATGGAGTCACTGAGGCCAGGCCCAGAAAAGCTTGACTGCCATCCGGAAGATGATTGCTAGGATTGAACTTCTGTGTGCACCTGAGCTCACTGTGATTCTTTTGTCTTTTAGGATCATCCAGGTTAAAATAAAAACAACAGGGAGCTCTGGTGGCCTAGTGGGAAGGAGCTGCAACTACAATCCCAGAGGCGCACGGTTTGAATCCACCAGATGCTCTGCTGGGGAAGGAGGGACGATCTCCTCCTGTACCAGTCAGATCTGATCTGACGGTACACTCACACAAAAATAATAAAATAAAATAAAAACAAAACAGCAAAGCCCTCATGGAATCTGAGCTCCATGCCTGCTACAGCTGCTTTTCTGAGATTTATTTTGTTGGGTTGTATTTTGAATGGTTCTTGATGGGTAATGCTGGTACAGGACTCTTTTGTTTGAGATCGCTGAAGACAGTTTGTTAAACTCATCATGGCTTTAATGTACTTTACAAACAGACTAGTATGTTTAAGGCCTAAAGTAAGACAGCAAGTCTCTAGCTGATAGAAAAAACAGGAATGAATCCAAGTTTTGCACAATTTTTACAAAGGGATCCGAGTTTTTAAGCTGTGAAAATATATGTGATCCCAGTGGTACACGGTTTGAATCCATTAGATGCTCTGCTGGAAAAGGAGGGGCAATCTCCTCCTGTGCCAGTCAGATCCAATTTGATGGTACACAAACAAAATAATAAATTTTTTTTAAAAAGAAAAAGGAAATATATGGGTGTGGGTATGAACATCTCGTTGTTTGTTTTGTGCCCGTTGAGGACAACTCATAGCAACCCCAAGAACAGCAGAACCCTGTCCTGTCCTCTGCCATCGACATCAACTCGGACACACTTGAGCCCATTGCTGCAGTCACTGGGTCAAACCATCTCGCTGAGGGTCTTGCTCTTTCATTAGCCTCCCACCTTTCCTAGCATGAGGTTAGCCTCATCTAACAACATGGCAAAAGTGTGTGAAACAAAGCTTCATCATCTTTGCCTCCAACGAACCCTCTCACTGTGCCTTCTCCAAGCCTCGTCTGCTCATGGCATATTCACTGTGCTTCTCCAACACTTAACTCCAAGGCATCAATATTTCTTCTCTCGTCCTTATCTCTGTCCAGCTCTCAGATGCACAAGTGCCTGAATCAGACTCACTGTAGTCTTCCAACCGACATCACCGCATATCAGAAACTTAGAGAAGTCCCTAACAACAGACTTTCCTAACACAATATGTATGTTTATTTCTTTCCTTTTCTTTGTAGTTTGATTTCTTGACTGCTGGTGCCTAAGGGTGTTGATGGTGAATATTTTCTCCATCTATAATGATATTGCTTATTGGCCTGGTAGTGAAGATTTTGTTTTCTTGATGTTGAAATGTAATCCATATGAAAGCCTGTAGTCGTTGATCTTCTGAAGCAAGCATTTCAAATCTTTACTTTCAGCAAGCAAGGTTGTGTCTGCTAATGCAAGTTGTTGATGAGTCTTCCCCACAATCCCGATGCTACATTCCTTTTCATAAAGCCAGCTTCTTATTTGCTCAGCATACCAACCAATATAAAGAAAACAAAGATTCTCACCATTGGGCCAACTGGTAGCATCAGGATGGATGGTGAAGACACTGAGATTGTACACAGCTTTCGTTTGCTTGGCTCCACAGTCAACACTCTTGGCAATAGCAGCCAGGAAATTAAAAGATGTATTGCGATGGGAAAGTCTGCTGTTAGGGACCTCTCCAAAGTACTGAAGAGCAACGGTGTCACTCTGGAGACTAAGGTGCATCTGATACATGTCATGGTCTTTGCAATCACTTATGTGTCAGAGAGTTGGACAATGACTAGGGAAGATAGAATGAGAATTGATGTCTTGAGCTGTGGTGCTGGAGAAGAGTATTGAGAGTACCATGGACTAAGAAAACAAATAGATTCGTTCTGGAAAGGGTTAAACTAGGCTGCTCCTTGGAGGGAAGGATTCTGAGGCTTCGTTTGACATACTTTGGACATGTTGTAAGGAGGGACCAGTCCTTGGAGAGGAACATTATGCTTGGGAGGGTGGAGGGAAAGTGCAGGAGGGGAAGACCCTCTATGAGGGGCATTGATTCAGTGACTGGGGTAATCGGGATGGGTGTGTCAGAGGTGCAATTGACACAGGATACAGCACGGTTTAGCGCTGTTGTACATAGGGTTGCTATGAGTCGCAAGTGACTCAATGGCACATAACCACCACTACCACCACCACTTCTGGGATTGCAGTGCAACTTCTTGCTACTAGGCCACCAGAGCTCCCCCAAGCCTGTATTTCAATGATATAATTTATGTACTCTGAATAAGTCTAGAAGGTGTCCGGGACACATGTAGAGGTTCTGAGTGTATCAGAGTCCTTTAAATGAGCTCTGGAGGTACAGTGGTTAAAGCAGTTGACCACTAATCAAAAGGTTGGCCGTTTGACTCCACCAACAAACTGGGAAGTAAGAGGTGGCAAACTGCTTCCATTGTCAGTGACCCTGTGAACCACAGAGCCATGTCGTACCGGATCCTCCCTCATCCTCATGTCCACGTCTCAGCCTTGCTCGAGCCCACTGCTGTGGTCACTATAGCATGTAGCATGAAGGGTCTTGCCCTCTTTGACTGACCCTCCACTCTTCTCAGCATGGCGTCTTAGACATGTGGAAACACTGCAGGCTTGCCAAACTGCAGTTAACTCAACACCAACGGTGTTTTCCCCATGGCTCCAAGAAGTAAAAACCCAAACAAACTGTGCTCCAAGACGAGATAGCTCTTGACATTGTCACTTCACCTCAGGGGGTTCTGTGTCATTATTACAAGGGACTGTTACTAGATGAAGCACAGGGTATATAAACCGAACACAATGTGTATGAATTCTGCATGTAAACCAATATAAAACAAAAATTAAAAGCAACAGCACAGCAAGCAGAGGGGCGAGGGTGGGCAGGGGGAAACCACAGAGTCGCACAATTTGGTAGGTAAGGGGATGGGGTGAAGGAAATGGGAAAGGTCCCGCAGGGACCTGAAAAGATGAGGTCATGGTGGGCATAGTTCAATGGTGATTAATTTCATAAAACACACAAGTATGGAAATGACTGTATAAGATACAATGCGAATGAAGGAAAAGTGTGAGAAAATGTAAAGCAAACCAATATAAAAGAAACATTTTTAAAAATACTGAAGAGAATAACAAAAGGGATTCTTGTATTCTTTTTTTTTTACCGATCAAGTCTCGACTTGATTGAAATCATACAGAGATATATATATAGGAGAACGAATGAGGGGAGTGGAAAGGAGAAGTAAGGAGGATTCTTGTATTCTTGATACTAGTGCTAATATTACTATGTTTCCTACAATGTACAGCTGTCAAATCTCAATCATCTCTTCCTTCTCCTCTGAAACTCTAACTAACTGACATGGTTCCTAGAGTGGAAGAAAACCATCACTTCCCTTGGCTTGTTTTTATTCTACCTTTATACCCATTTGTTTTCTATTCTATCTTTGCTTCTGACTTTATAATTCTGTCCTTTTACACTGGTGAACTTCTGAACCTCTACAGAATGTTGTTACCTGCACCTTTTTATCCCACAGACAAATTTTTTTTTTTTAGACAAATTGATGTTAATCACTCGTGCTTTTCAGTGAGAAAACGATGAGAGAAAAAAAAAATTATGAGTAACTCTGCCCTTTGATAGCTGGGTTTGGACTAATATTTTTGCAGACTACGTAGGGAATTTCTCAAATTTGATCTAGACATTCCACTAATATAATCTCCATACACTTCACCTTGAACAGGAGACCTAATGGAATGAGAAGGTGAGAAAATACACAATGACACTACTGAAATACAATAAAGTGATACCTGAGAAAGAACCAAGTCCTTCTGAAAGAGAGGTTGTTCTACTGTGGACGATCAGAGCCTCCTAGTGGAGGTACAGGAAGATGTAGTTGTGCAAACTAAAACCAACATGGAGTCTCTAATGTCAAGCCTGTCTGAGCACCACGCTTAAGGTAAGAAGTAATTTAAAGCTTAGAGAAAATAACTCGTTTCCGTTTGAATCCACCGAATCCTCTGCTGGAGAAGGAGGGACAATCTCCTCCTGGACCAGTCAGATCTGATTTGATGGTACACACACCAAAAAAAAATTAATAAAATAAAAATTAAAGAAAGAAAATAACTCTTTTGTATTATTTACATGTAACATACCCTCTTAATATTATTTTTAAATAAATGTTTCTGTTCTCGGAACCTCCTAAAAGATTTTTTTTTTTCTCCTAAAAGATTAATTAACAGTTTTCAAGAGATATAAAACTGAGGATGCAAGGGGCCTGGTGGCCAAGCTTGTGATGACACACAGAGCAGGACTGAGAGGGGTCTGTTCTCACAGGGCAAGAGGTCAAGGCCATGAGGAGCTGAGCCAAGTGGTCCTGCAGTGAAGAAGGGACCATCCAGAGTGATTTGTCTCCATGCTTCCTGATCTAGATCTTCGCTGGTAGCTTGCTAATCGTGCGTTACACCGAGTTCCTTAATAAACCATCTGACCATAATGATCTATGAGTTCGATATGGGCATCTGAATGGGTTTTCAAACCCAACAAAGAGTGGTGGGGGGTGGACAACTGGTGTCAGGGTTGGTGAAAAGATTGGAGGTGGAGGTGTGTCTTACAGGGATCAACCAGCCTTGGTCTGATCTTGAGTGACATCATCCTCTCTGAAGTTACACATGGTATTATGTCTACCAGCACATTAGAAGGGCCGTGTGCCCAAAGTGGGGGCTCTGCATGCAAGACACTGTCCACATGGAGGTTCTTGGGAGAGTTTTCCCCAAAACTTTTACTATAATAAATGCACAACATCTAAAGTAGTTGAAATGAGAAGCCGATGAGTCCTTTGTTATACAGCATTATTCCTCACAGAAAGACAGAAGTGGCCTGTTTGAGTTACCTAGCACTGCTATTCCACTGGCCACCATTTCCAGCGTGATGTCTTTCTGCAAATACTATTCCCTCCTGACAACCTGCCTAACAGATGAGTTCCACCACTGGCTCGAAAAAAGCACCCCGACTGCCCTTCCCCCAAGACAGATTTGCTTGTTCTTTTGGGAGTCCATGGGACAGTCAAGACTCTTCTCCAACACCACAATTCGACGGCAAGAGTCCCCTTTTGTCTTCCTCACTATCCTACTTTCAAACACATAGGAAGTAACGGAAATCCCATGGCTTGGATCAGGTGCACCTCAGTCTTTAAACTGACAGCTTTGCTCTTTAGAACTTTGGATTGTTCTTTCACAGCTTATTTGTTCAATGTAACAAGTCTTTTGCTTTCTAGTTTGCTGCTCCCAGTGGTGTTGATTTTGAAATGAAATGAAGTCACTTCCAACTTCCATTTTTTTCTGTTATGATAGTGCTTACTGACCCAGTGGTAAGGATTTTCGTTTTCTTCATCTTGAGTAGTAATCCATATTGAAGGCTGTAGTCTTCTCTCTGCAATAAGTGCTTCGAGTCCTCTTTGCTTTCTCTGAGCAAAGTTGTGTCATGTGTGTGATGCCAGTGGTTGGTGATTCTTCTTTCAATCCCAATGCCACATTCTTCATCTTCAGAACAATCTCTTTAAAAATACTTTAAAATGACAAAGTGTCCTTTCAGGCTGCAGGACGCTAGAGATTCCTTTATCAGGCTAGATTCCCTTATCAGGCTGGAGTCCTTTATTCTCCAAACATGAAAAGACTTTGAGGAAGACCTCTTTATCTAGCTGATATTCTTTGTTTACAGATGAAGTTTGCCTGGCCACCTTGCTATCTCAGCAGTAGATCACGTCCTTTCTGTTAACCCTGACTTTCTGGTCTTGTATCAAAGACATTCTTCTGGTATTCTCTGCTTTCAGCCAAGCTCCATACCAGCAAGGTGCCATGGCCTCTTCTAAACCCAGCCTGAACTTCTAGAAGTTCTCTGTCAATGTACTGTTCTAGTCATCTGCAGATGATGTTCAGCAATACTTTGCTTGCAAATGATATTAATGACATTGCTTGATAATTTCTATACTCTGTTGAATCACCTTTCTTGGGAGTGGGAACAAATATGGATCTCTTCCAGTCAGCTGGACAAGGCAGCTGTCTTCCAAATTTCCTGGCATAGACTGGTGAGCATTTCCAGGCCTGCGTCTGTTAGCTGGAACATGTCAATTGGTATCCCATTGATTCTTGGGGCCTTATTTCTTGCCAATGCCTTCGATGCAGCTTGAACTTCTCTCAGTCCTTTTTGAGATATAAAGCAGAGCAGACTGAACAAATAACTAAGCAAGAAAGCAGAGGTAGGTAGAGAGAGATGTCACACCATGTGACCACCGCCAGGTGCCAAAAAGTAAGGGCCTTCCACTAGAGCTGAGAGAAAGAACGAAAGCCGCCATCTATGTACCTGGTGTTCTCCATTCAGACTTCCAGCCTTTCACACAGGGAGCTCTGGCCACAGTCTGTAGAGTTACGTTGCTAACTCAAAGGCCGTGCCTCAAACGAAACACAACGTATGTGACTTTTGTAATGTAAACCAATAGAAAATTTTTAAAAAGGCTGAGAGTCTCTGGTGGTCTGACTCTACAAGGTGCTCTAAGGGAACAAGACAGTCTCCTCTTGTGAGAGCCTTTGAAACCCAACAGAAGGTCAGCTATGAGTTGGAGCTGAGAGACTGGCAAGCCCCCAAATGGTAAGAAAATAAATTTCTATTTGTTAAAGTCATGGAACTTCTGCCACAGCAGCACTAGATACTAACACGGGAAGCCTGGTGATTTGAATGCAAGAGGAACATCCTAAGAAAGGCCTGGCAATCTGCTTCTGAAACGAGTATTCTACTACATTCTACACCGCGAGTCAGACTTGACTCGATGGCACTGGGTCTGGGTTTGGTTTTCAAAGATCCATGAAGTAGAATACTAATTGGTTAAGGCTTGGGGGTCATGAAAGGGGAAAGCTAGGTGTCACCAAGTTGAATATGACCACGGTGGCCCTACGAACGGGAGCTCTGAACCCCGTCCTCTGCTGTGCCATCCTCATCATCTTCAATACACTTGAGCCCATAGCTGCAGCCCCTATGTCAGTCCATCTGGCTAAGGGTCTTTTCTTTTGTTGATCCTCCACCTTTCCAAGCATGATGTCCCCTTCCAAGGAATGGCCTCTCCTAGCAACATGCCCAAACTATCTCAGCCGAAGCCTCACCACTCTGCACTGTGGCTGCACATTTCCCAAGACTATTGGAGTTTTTTTCAATCCATGGGATATTCAGAGCCCTTCAGCACTACAACCCAGAAGCATCAATTATTCTTCTGCCATTCTTAGTCACTGTCGTGTGTTAATGAAGAGAACGAGGTGGGTAATACCTTTTGGGTGGGAACATGCAAACAAAGTGTTATTGTTGTTACTAGGTACTGTGAACAGCCAACCTGAACCTGCCCTATTCTGTGCCTTATCACCTCTAACACACTCAAGCCCATTGTTGAAGTCTCACTGAAGTTGTTCCTCTCCTTCACTTACCCTCCATTTTTCCAAGTATGATGTCCCTTTCCAAATATTAGCAGCTTAGAGATTGTGAGCACCATCACTGACCACTCCTTAAGGATTCTCAAATACCCACAAAAGCCTGAATTCCATGCAGTACTGCTGAAGCAGGGATGGTACTAGCCCCACGTGCTACATGTAAGATCTGCTCATGTTCACACCACCTCCAGATTATCTTCCTGGGAGAAGGGCAAGGATTCTGAGTCTGGTTGGGACTCCTGGGGGTAACAACTGTGCTTAAGGTATAACTGTGCTTAAGGTGGTAACAACTGTGCTCTGGCAAGAAAGTGAAGCTGTGTTTTCTGCACATATTCTACCTATGAAACACCAGTCTCCTAAAATGTGTTTGTTGTTGTTGTGTGCTACGGAGTCGGAATGGACTCCAGCAGGTTTTCAGAGGCAGTTAACCTCACAGGAGAATGCCCATCCTTCTCCCATGGAGTAGTTGGTGAAATCAAACCATGTGCCTTTTGGAACAGCAGGGCAGCTTCTTAGCTCTAGGCCAGTGCATTTTTTTTAAATTACTCTTTTTTTTTTTTTAAATTTGTGTGTGTGTGTGTGTGTGTGTGTGTACCGTCAAATCAGATCTGACTGGTACAGGAGGAGATTGCCCCTCCTTCTCCAGCAGAGCATCTGGTGGATATGAACCATGCACCTCTGGGATTGCAGTGCAGCTTCTTGCCATTAGGCCACCAGAGCTCGCCAAGGCCAGTGCATTTTAACCGTAATGGAATTAGGGGATCCGGATGTGGAGGAGGAATCTAAGTTTCAACTGAGAAAAGAAAGAAAACTGTTGGTTCTTCCCTGAGGCAGAGGTCAAAACCTGACCTCAGGCAAATCACTGTTCTCTCTAAACCTGTTTCCTTGGCTCTTAAGAAATTTGGGGATTACAGATGTAAACCAGCCAGAATGATACCAGTAACAAAATACATAGCCAATAAGTATTATGTGCCAAGAATTTCACAAATATGTACTCATTTAAACTTGACAACACTGAGGAACTGGATGCTATTCTTCCTCGACAAGTGAGAAAACATAGCTGTTAACTAAGAGACATGTTGTTATGTGCTATTGAGTTGCCTGTGACTCACAGTGACCCTATGTACAATAGTTCTGAAGCCTGCCCTATCCTGAGCCAGTTGGAATTTTCCTCATAGTGAGACCATGTGACAAAGGATAACAACCTCACAGGGTTTCCTAGGCTGGGGCATAGTACATTAGGTATTGAACTACTAAACTAACGGTCTGAAGTTCGAACCCACCTACAGCCTTGTGGGAGACCAACGAGGCAGTCTCCTTCAAGGACAAAGCTGCAAATTCCTTGGTGGGTCTCCATGGATTGGAATCGACCCAACAGCAGTGGTTCTGAAATCTCAGCTGGAGGAAATTATCAAGTCTTTTGCCTCAAAAGTTGTGGTGTGGGTTCAAATCAATAACCTTTTAGTTAGTCCAGTGCTAGCCACTAACCAAATGCCTTATTTTTATTATTATACTTGTTCAAATGCCCTTATTTTAACTCTATGGATGCCAAAATTCCTGGGGGTTTGTGTTGAAAGAAAAACAAAAAGAGAGCTGAGTCAACTTGTTTTGGGTAAGCAAAACCAAACTCATTGATAGCTGGTAGAGTCCAACTTCTAATTGCTTAATACACAAAAGTCAAGATGCAGAAGATTCTGAGTTGGGTCTGAAACACAGCAGAGCCTGTCCACATCAGTGCACGGGTTACCCGCTGTTACCACTACCTCAAATCTGAGAGATGAGCCATCATAATTAACCCTCACTGCATCATTATTCTTTCACTAGCTCTACAATGGAATCACGTCAATTAGTTTCCCGAGCAACAACTCCTTAGTTTAATGACACCCTATACTCTCTGATCACCAAAGCCCACCCCGGTTCTCTTTAAGGCTGACTTTAACCCCAAATCGGATCCCGTCCCGGACCGCCTGTGCATTTCTCAGCACGTGCCCGGTGTGTGTGGTCTATACCCGGGAGGTGGCCCTCACTCTGGCGATCCGGGCTTGGCCTCCAGGTCCAGGTCTGGAGCTGGATCGCTAACCCACAGTTGGGAGGGTCGGGGCCCCGCGCAAGGCCCGGGGTACCTGCCAGGTCTCCGGGCAGAGCCTCCCCCAGCGGCGGACGGCCAGGGCGGGTGGGGGCGCGAGGGCAGCCGGCCGCAGGTGATGAGGCCGCGGGGCCAGCACACAATAGGCCGGGCCGGGAGGCCGCGCGCCGGGCGCAGAGGCCAGCGCACCACGTGAGCCGTAGAGCGCGCCGTAGGCAGAG
>NW_006399830.1:11298533-11353317 GCF_000299155.1 Elephantulus edwardii | reverse complement strand
GTTATATTGCGGGGTCCTTCCTCACTCACCCTGGTTCCTCTCGGAGCGGAGACGGCAAATGGCGGACTTCGATACCTACGACGATCGGGCCTACAGCAGCTTCGGCGGCGGCAGAGGGTGAGGCGGGCGTGCGCGAGGCCCGGAGCGGGTGCGGCGGGCGTGCGGGGTCGGGGGCTCGCAGGCGGTGGCCTTCCCGCGCTCACCGGTGGCGGGGGAGGGCTCGGGATCCGGCCGGGCGGCCCGCGGAAGGCCTGGGAGGGGCGCCTGGAGGGCCTCGGCCTGGAAATGGCGCGCTCGGGGCCGGGGGCCGGTGGCGGTTGGGCCCCCGGGGTCGTTCTCGCGGGGCGGATCCCTCCCTCGACCTCCGGCGGCCGCGGCGAGCCGTGGTCTCCGGGCCTCCGCCACGAGGCCGGGCCGCGACGGGCAGTGTCCGGGCGGAGCTCTGGCTTCCCGGCCCCCATCCCCCAGGCCGGCGGGGCTCCGCTGCAGCGAGGACGGGGCGGCCGCCTGCTCCGGCCCGGCGCCTGTCGCGGCTCCTCGGCGGCCGCCTCGCCGTGAGGCCCGCAGGCCGGGTCGGGTCGGGAGGCCGATCAGGGGCGCTGCTCTCGCTCCGGTGTGCGACTGCTCGGGCCCGGGAGGGGCCTGATCGCTGTGGGCGCTGAGAGAGGCGAAACCCCCGAGAGCAAAAGACACTGCCACTTCTTTCTTTTTAATTTTAGGTCATAGTGCTTATTGACAAATACCACGTGTGTGCTGGCTGAAAATGTCATCTCTCTCTGATTTCCCATTCTGACCTGGAAAGGGTTATTGCATTTTAGTGTTCTCTCTGCTCTCGGTCAGATGCGGGAGGCTGTAGATGGTTAAAAGCATATAGAGAGGCGGAAGCAGGAGCAGCATCCGCTTCCTAAAACAACGTGCCTCCAGAAACTAGGAACTTTGATAAATGTCGATAGTTATAAAAAGGCATTGGGCCTTTTGTTCATAGGGTCGTGCTCGACTGGAAGGCAATCCGCAAACAACAACACATCGTTAAAGCACTTTGTGTAAAAAGGCAAACCCTGGAGTGATGATTAAAAACCTTACAGCGTTTACTTCCAGGAACGTGCACTGGTGCTGAGCACCTAATAACAAGTTCCCTGCGACAGAATGTACAAGATAGGACAGAAAAACATCAAGGACACCCTTGGCGTTTGTTAAAGAGACAGAACAGAGAGATTGCTTTCTCAGGATACCACTTAACAATGATACCTACTGAAGTGCCCAGTCTCCTGGGTTACAGCGCAAAAGCATCTTTGTTTGGTGAAGAATGATCACCTTTAATACCTGGGCTTGGGAATGGCTCAGACAAAGGCTTGTTTTGGTGAAGGAGTGAACCCAGTATGATTGGTGACACTACAACATAGAATTTGGGGGTGGAGCTCCCTGTTATTTCAAAGAATATTTTATTTGCTAATAAAAGAAACCGGTGTGGAGTGCCTTCTTAGAATTATTGCCTCTGGGATAGGTTTCTAGACACCAATTTTGTACTTAAAGTCACCTTGGTTCTAATAACTGACTGGGGTTGATAATCCCCAACCCCCACCACCACCCCTTTGGTTCTCAGCTTGACAGACTGGTTCAGAATTACTCGGGAACTCAGGTGTACTTACAGACTGGAACTCAAGGCAGGTCCAAGGGGTTGTAGTTGGAGTTCAGCTCTGCAGTGGTGGTCATTATATGCTCAGCCTGGGTTGTTTGTTTTGAATAATGCCTTCAGACAGTCAACTCTTTGGGCCAACTCAAAGAGTCCAGGTTCAACTTTTAGTGTAGGTCTAGTTTGACCGTTGAGGGTGGCTTAAACAGTAGAAAGTAATCAGAATTCTTTTAAAAGCTGTTCGTTTCAGGTATCAAAGGCAAGTGAAATAGTAGCTGATGTGTTTAGGTGTACTCTTTGTCATAGTTGGCTCCTTGTTTTCCTGCTGAATGGTTCTTACCTGGCAGCCTCTCTGCATGAGGAAGACGGACAGGCTCCTCCCATGAAGGTCTGCAGGCCTCGTTGGAGCTGAGTGGGGACCCCTGATGGCACGGCAAAGTGCCTTACCTGTTGGGCCCCTAACCAAAAGCTGCATAGTTCTCATAAGTCTTGAGAAGAAAGGAGGAGATTGTTGATTCCCAGTAACATCTGAAGCCCAGTGCAGAGTCAGCAGGAGTCTAAGCCCACTCCCCAGCAGGGTGTTGGGCTTGCTTGTTGTGATTTTTCCACTTGGTTTATCATCTTTGTACGTAGAAAATATTGTTTCCTAAATGGAGAAAGGTGGACAGTCTCCTTCCTTCCGTTCCCTTGGAACCCTGATGGAGGATTGCTGCGATTCAGACCCTCTTGAGGGCACAGAGTTTGGTCTTGAGGTTTTGAAAGATAATTTTTTTTAAAAGGTGTTAGTGGTTTTCTGCAGTGTCCACACTGGGCCCGGCAGCTTCACAGAGGACCAGACGTGGAGTGGTGTAGCTGTGAAAAAGCTTTCCTGTTCTAAATAAAGCTTTCAGGTCCTGTTTTTAATTTCAGGAGCACTCTCTCTGGGATTTTTGCTCTCTGGTATTATAGTTGATCGGAAAGCCATGAATGGTACTTGTTTGCTTAGATCTGTGTAACTGCTTTAGCATTGAAGATTTCTGCTATGGAAAACCAGTCTTCTGTCTTTGGAATTTTATCTAAAATTTGCTACTGTGATTTGAGTGAAAATTTACGAAGCAAATTCCTTTTCATAGCACCATCCATACACGTTTGTTTTATGACATTAGACCCAATCCTCACATTGTACCCGTGCTCTTACCATGCCTCTTAAGGATTGGGTATCTCCTTGGTGTTACCAGGCACCTTATTTGTTGTTATTTGGTCCCATCGAGTTGGAATTGATCCATAGCTGACCCTTCAGCAGGTTTTCGGAGGCGGTAAATCACAAGGGAGTATAGGTTGCCCATCTTTCCCCTGCAGCGCAGCTCTTCACTGGCCTTTCTGTTTGAAAGTTAAGCCACAGGAGTCAGTGAGTTCAGTTCCAGGCTCCAGAGGAGCTAAGGGCCATAGTGTGAGCAATTCCACCAGTCTCCCTTACCAGCATATCTGACTAGTTTCATGAGTTTTGCGTTTTGATCTTTATTTTTCTCCCACTTTGTGCAGGACCACCTGCTGAGATCCATTTTGGAGCTATCAGTGTTGGTAGCTGGGTACAGTCTAGTTTTGATCTTAAGGTCCTGGAAATTGAGGCGTGAGTGGTCATTTAATCCTTTGGAATAATTGTTTCTGTGTATCTTTATTTTCTTTACCCTTCTTTGCTCTGAACAGGGAGAACTAGTGGTCTCATTAGATGGCCAGTCACAATATTTGAAGACCCTAGTTACTACTTACCAAAGTAGATGTGGAGCATGTTATAACAATTAGCCTTGGCATTCCCTGAGACTTGGTGTTTGATACTTTAGTGATGCATCTTTGCCTTAGTCCAAACATCTCAGGCTCGGTAAGGGGTCTTCGCTCTTCACCACCTGGGTCATAGATAGCCCATGATTGAAACATAGTCATAATCAGAAAACTTCATTTCAACCAATTATTGTATATTCTCCCATAAGTTCATTTTGAGATTGTGTTTGATGGACAAAACAATGTCAGTAAACAATATTGACCAACTTGAATCTAAGATGCTTTCTTTTCTGGTCTGATACTGGAAGGCATGCAGAATATGCCAACAGTCAAGGAGAAAACCAGGGACTTCTTATTACTCAGAATCAGTATCAGATCTTAAAGCTACTTTGTTTTGCACATTGCCAGTTATTTTTATTTGTTGTTGGAAGTAAACCAGTCAGCACTCACTGAACATGCATTGAGTGGATGCTGAAGGACCCTAGAAGCTGTGGGCCTGGGTGCCACATATGCGCCGTGGCTGGTTGGCTGACTGCAGTCCTTGGTTAGTAGCTTAATGCTTTGGCCTCTCTGACACCATGACGTCTTTATTGTGATAAAGTGGAACGTAATATGATTTTACATTTTTAATTACAACAAAACTTTGTGGGTGCTTTAAGAAGCAACCCAAAAACCATGAGAGCTCAATTGAAACTTTGAGATATTGAAAGAGTTGATTGCCGAATCATTAATATCACATGCAAGCATGATCCTGCTGAAAATTACCCAGAAATTACTGGAACAGCACATCAGCAAGAGAATTGCCACATATGCAGGCTAGGTTTAGAAG
The DNA here is from genome assembly GCF_000299155.1 of Elephantulus edwardii. NCBI lineage: Eukaryota > Metazoa > Chordata > Mammalia > Macroscelidea > Macroscelididae > Elephantulus > Elephantulus edwardii. The sequence continues at coordinate 11,349,097 of NW_006399830.1, read as the reverse complement.
AGGCCTTGACACTAGGGATATTATAGCCAATGCTAGATGGATTTTAACTGAAAGCAGAGTACCAGAGGAATGTCTGCCTATGTTTCATTGACTATACAAACACATTTGACTGTGTGGATCACAAGAAAACTGGCTAACTCTGAGAACAATGGGAGTCCCAGAACGCTTGATTGTGCTTATGCGAAATATATACTTAGACCAGGAAGGAAGTTGTTAGAACAGAATAAGGAAACACTGCATAGTTCAAAATCAGGAAAGGTGTACGCCAGGGATGCAGCCTGTCTCCATACCTTTTCAGGCTGTATGTGGAACAGATCATCTAGGAGGCTGGGCTCCAAGAGGAGGAATATGGTATCAGAATTGGAGGAAGAATCATCAACAACCTGTGTTAATGCAGATTGCTATTACCTTGCTAGCTGAAACTGAGGAGTACCTGAGGCATTTGCTGCAGAAGGTCAAGGACTGTAGCCTTCAATATAAATTGAAGCTTAGCATCAAGAAAGCAAAGATCCTCACCATTGGGCCAATTGGCAGCTTCATGACAGACAGCGAAGAGATTGAGATTAACAGCTTCCACTTGTTTGGCTCCACAGTCTTGGTACCAGCAGCCAGGAAATCAAAAGATGAATTGCATTGGGAAAATCTGCTATCAAAGACCTCTCCAGAGTACTGAAGAGCAACACTGTCAGTCTGGAGACTAAGGTGTCCCTTATCCAAGCCATAGTCTTCACAGTTACTTGCTATGCATCAGAGAGCTGGACAGTGACTAAGGATGATAGAAGAATTTATGCTTTTGGGTATTGTGGTGCTGGAAGAGAGTATGAATATACCATGGACTGTTAAGAGAACAAACAGGCTTGTCCTGGAGAGAGTGAAATTAGGCTGCTCCTTGGAGGCAAGGATTTTGAAGCTCTGTCCAAAATACTTTGAGCATGTTGCAAGGAGGGGCCAGTCTTTGGAGAGGGATGTCATGCTTGGAAGGGTGGAGGGACAGCACAGGAGGGGAAGGCCCTCGATGAGATGGATTGACTCAGTGACTGGAATGATGGGGTAGGTGTGTAAGACACTAGGAAGTGGGGTCAGGATAGAGCAGGGTTCAGGCTGTTGTACATAGATAGGGTCGCTATGAGTCACAAGCAACTCAGTGACATAACGACAATGATCTTTGTCAGGAGAAGGTTTAGAAATCAAGGCTTTCGGTCTTGTGGGACAAGGCTAAATGAAAGCCAGATCTTTGTCTAAATGTATAGGATTTTCGCATTAAGGTTTCTAATGGAAGGAAAGCAGAATATAAAAATATTAGCTCTTTTAAAAAAAGTTAGCTCTGCTCTTCGATATTTCAAGAGTTAATTGCTTTTCCGGTTCATAATCTTGATGATTGGGTGTTCATGCTTTTGTATGACATATGTCTCCCTTAAACATTGTTAAGATGTTGGCACATTGCCTGGCTGAAGTAAAATTTAAAAAGTTAGTCGCTAACCGGAAGGTTGCCAGTTCAAACCCACCAGCCTGCAGAAGAAAGATGAGACAGTAGCCTCCGGAGCCCTGGGGGCAGGTCTTCTGTCTTACACGGTCGTTCATTATGAGTGAATTTACATGATGGCAGTAGGTTTGGTTTTCCCATTGATAATAGAATTTGTATCAGTATTGAAAAGCTTGTTTTGAAGTCAGGCAGACCAGAATTTGAGTGTAAGCTCAGCCATTTTACCTGAGGTAGAAACTCCTTTACAGAGCTATTGAGAGAATGAAAAGAGATTCTACTTAAAACATGGTACCTTTAGTTAGCAAGATTGTAAGATTGCCTGAAACCTTGTTCCTCATACTGTTCTGTTGATTTATATAGTCAGCTGCATTCTTGAAGCCTTTTCTAAGGTGTATACTTTATCTGGAGTCTTGGAGAGGTGCACATGGTTAATTTATTCTCCAGCTATCAGCCATCCAAAAGCTCTTTTTTATTATTATTATTATTTTTGTGTGCGTGTACCGTCAAATCATATCTGACTGGTACAGGAGGAGATTGTCCCTCCTTCCCCGGCAGAGCATCTGGTGGATTCAAACCATGTGCCTCTGGGATTGTAGTTGGCAGCTCCTTGCGACTAGGCCACCAGAGCTCCCCCAAAAGCTCTTTAGAAGGCCTGGTATCCACTTCAGGAAAACCTAGGGTTGAAAATCCTTTGCAGCACAGTCCTGCTCTGATACACACAGGGCCACCACAGGTCAGAAACAACCCAATGGCAAGTGGTGCTGGTATACTCGGCTAGAATAGCAAACCACAAACTATTTTGTCTCGGAACTTCTATTGAGTAATCAAAAAAAGATTTTTTAAGGAAATTTTTTATATTGGTTTGCATACAAAGTTCAAATACATTGTTTCACACTATCCTTCATTCACATAGTTTTTTCTTGTATAGACTATATCCATATTTACCTTATTAGACGTTAAAGCTAAGAACTTTGTATTTTTAAAAATTAAAATTCCTATTTAAGAATCATTAATAAACTTAACATTAATGAAGTTTTATTGAAGACGTTTACTTTCCACAAAACTGTAGCAATAATAAATAACATCATTTTTCCGAGGCTTAGTAAAAGACAACATGTTTATCCAAACTGCTTTTGCATTCACTCTTGTGGTATGTTGTAATAGAAAAGGAATATTTTAGTAGCCTTTTTAGATAATCGTGAGTATTTGATGATGATGTTAGATGCTATCAAGTTGACTATTGACTCAGAGCGGCCCTGAGTTCCTCTCTTTACCAACCCTCTACATTTCTCAGCATAATTAATGTCTCTTTTGGACTGGTTTCTCCTGAAAGGTTGCCCAAAATAAGTGAGATGAAGTTTCACCATCTTTTTCTCTAAGGGCATTCTTGTACATTCTAGATGTGTATGTTCTTTTAGTAGTCCATGATACGTTGGTGCTATTCACAAACACCGTAATTCAAAGGCATCAATTATTTTTTGGTCTTCCTTATTCATGGTCCAACTTTCAGATGCATAGCAAGCAATTGAAAATACCAAGGTTTAGATTAGATGCATCATAGTCTTTAAACTGGCATCCTTGCTTTTTAGAACTTTTGAGAGGTCCCTGATAGCAAATTTTCCTAAAGCAACATGTCTTGATTCTTTACTTTCTGCAACCAAAGCTTTGTTATCTGCATAATGCAAATTGGTTATGGTCTTCCTCCAATCCCAATGTCAAATTCTTCCTATAGACCAAACAAATTCTCAAATTATTTTCTCAGCATGTGAATTAAATAGGTATAGAGAAAGGATATATAACCCTAATGTGCACTTTTTTATACCATGCAGTGTTCCTTCCTTTTTTTTTTTTTTTTGTTAGGACAGCTGCTTCTTGGACTTGGTATAGATTTTGTGTGAGCACAATTAAGTGTTCCGGGATTTTCATTCTTCCCAGTGTTCCTCATAATTTGTTATGATCCATACAGTCAAATGCCCTTTCATAATCAATACTTTCATTTGATAGTATACTAAAACTTGACAAGTGGGGGGTTTTTTGTGCTATAGAATTTGAAACCCTTACAAATGAACCTTTCCTATTTTACAGTTAAAATCTATTGGTAATGGATTGCACCATGACTGGATCCTTTTAATGATTTTGTAAATTGCATCGGTTGGTTGGGGAGAAAAAAAATCTATTCTTTGAATTATGCAGATCTTCCAAAGTTAACAATTTATTTACTAATGTCAGGGTCACATTTCACTAATATCACCTTTCATTTCATCTTTGAATCTTGAGTCTGTCAAGCTTATATTGGTGAATAAAAGTTTTTTTAAATTCTACTTTTTTGCTTGTTGTTGTTGTGTGCCATCGAGTTGCCTGTGACCCTATGTACAGCATAGGGTCTGATAACCAAATCTGAGTAACTTGTAGTCTTTCCGTCCTTATAGGTAGGAATGATCTATGAAATCAGCTATCTTTGGCATTCCACCATACTTAACAGCCACCTTCATTGAGAAGAGCTTTGCTGGCCTAGTGGATAAGGAGTTGTGCTTTCAACCCAAAGGCAGGTGGTTCAAATCCATCAACTACTCCACAGGAGAAAGATGGGCAGTTTCTTCTTGTATGATTTACAGCTGTTGAAAACTCACTAGTAGGTCTCCTGTGACAAGTTGACAGCACATAACAACCTTCGTTAGATGTGGTTTGGATCTTGTTCATTGGATCACTAATCCAGAGTCAACCTGATGGCACCCAGCAGCAGCCTCTATGATAACGGGGTAAGGCCAGGGAAAAGAGCAATCTGCTAAACCTGGAATACTAGGAGTCCTGGAGATATATTTTAAAACTTCAACAAACCGCAACCTGTAAAGAAGAGAGAATGATAAACTGCAAACTTCATACATTAAAATGCCGCCATTGAGTTGATTCTGGTTTATAGTGACCCTGTAGGGCAGAGTAGAACTGCCCCATAGTTTCTCCAAGGAAAATCCTTGTGGGAACTGACTGCCACAGCTTTCTGCCAAGGAAACTGGTGATTTCAAACTTTCTTTACAGCCGAGTCTATAACCACTGTACCACCAGACTTTCTTTAGTTACTAATGTATCAGTGTTAATTTGTCAGTTGTGTTTTACTGTATCACACTAATGAAACATCTTAATAATAAAACTGCAGCGGGGCAGGGTATGTCTTAGGAATACTCAGTCTTCAGATTTTCTCTTAGGTTTAGTACAGTTATAATAATTTTTTCCTTTTTTAAATAGAGCTAGGTATTAACATTTTTTTAAAAAGAAAGGCTAAGCTAGTTAGCTTCAAGAGCAAAATTCCAAAAGGAGTGTATATGTTACTTGGTATTTTCAGTTGTTGACTGCTAACTGACCGTCTAGCAGGTTCCATGGGGGACGAGATTGCCCATCCTTCTGCTGAGGAGTGCCTTTGAGGTTGCAGTATTGCTTCTTACCACTAGGCCATCATTAATTTTATTTCTGTTGTTTGATTTTTAGTGTCTAGCTACTCCTTAACATTTCAGAGCATCCATTTTTCATAGGGTCACTATGAGCCATACTTGACTTGAAGGCACCTAACAAGTGTTGAGGGGCCTAATGGGACTGTAAACCCTCTCTTATGTTGAGAAGACCTTTACATTCTCCAGAGTATGTTGGCATGAAGTTCTGAGAGGACAGGGTGCAGCAGTATCAGAATGCAGAGTTCTTTCTAATGCACCTAGAACTATTTATCCCATAAATCTTTCACAAAAATTGTGCCCCCCCCCATTGTCTCATACTATTTAATGAATCTAATCTCAGTTCTAATTATTTCTGCTCTTTTATTTTTCATTCTTTTCCTATCTAGCCTCCATGTTCCTTCATGTCTTTGCTAATTCATGTGTAATTTTTCTGTTGAGGGGGTCCAGATTACCCCCCTCCCCCCCTTTGTTTACTACTATCAAATCATACAGGCACAAGAGGAGATTGCCCCTCCTTCTCTGGTGGAGCATCTGGTAGAGTAGAACCACACGCCTTCAATCTTGCAGTGCAGCTTCTTGCCATGAGATGTCTCTTTGTCCAGATTCCTTTTCTGTGCCCTCTAGTCAGACCATCCCTCCATGTTCCTCTGTAGAGACACCCTGCAGTACTGGCTCCTGAGTTTTCTTGAGTGATTTCTTTTGCCCAGATACCTGGAATACCTCTTTTAAATTATTTGCTTACCAAGGTTTGTGCCCAGCACTGCTGAGTTGGAACTGATTCGTAGTTGACCTGCCTTCTAGGTTTTGGGAGGCTGTTAATTACATCTTTCTCAGAGCTGTTGGTGGGTTTGGGCTGCCACAGAAGTGCACCCTTTGGTTAGGACAGCTCCCTACAGGCTGCACCACCTGGGAAGCACTCCGGCCTGGAGAGACATTTCAGTATTTGAGTGAAACAAGATTTGTCTGTAAAGGACTTTCGTCACGCTTGGAGTTAAGTTGGATTCCTAAAGGTGGTAGTTGGGTTCCTTAAGTTGTGTTGTTGATTACCTTGGAGTCGAGCACAACTCATAGCAACCCTATGAACAAAAGGCCTGAAGCCTTTCTATAACTGTCGACATTTAAGTGTATAATTTAATACTTTATAACTTTAATGTGTTTTTTTTTAAATCAATAAGCTGTTCCCTCCAGGTCAGTGAAAAGTGGTACCATGTGGGGGAGCCTCAGCAGGGTGACCCAGCCTGAGTTCCAGTGCCTGCTCCACACTGGGCTTGGGAGGGAGGGCAGCTGGGACCTGCCCTGTAGTGGGACCCACCAGCTTGCGCCTCTGGATGACCAGTGTAGCCTCTGGCATTCGCGTTCACTCATCAGCACTTGAGAATTATTAAGTATTATGATGTTGCACTCAGTATTTGTGGAGTGCTTTTGTGGTTGATGTAAATGTTTTTATAAAATAAAAATTCTGGCATATAAAACAGCAGACCAGAAGAATGAGAGACAGAGGCCCTTCACCAGGCTGACTAACATGCCGGGCTTGTCTTTTCTCCCCTGGTGTTATCTTTAACCTGTGGTAGAAGTAACTGCTTAGGAAATGTGTATTCCACCCAATCCTGGTGGAAAAATGTCACATTAATTTTACGGAATTCAAGCATAGTTTTCTGGTTTTTTACTTTGTTGATAGATGGGTATCCTTGTTATCCAGTGCTGCTAACAGATACTACACGTGGATTTTTTTTAATATATTTTTAAAATTGTGGCTTGAAGAAACATTTACAAAAAGCAAGCTGCTTTCTCCATTAGTTACAATACTCACTGTGTAATTGCCTCTTTTCTACTTCTTCCCTGTAATTCTGATTTCCATAAATCCTTCTACACCTGTGTCTTTCCTTTCATCAAGGGGAGGGTTTTAACAAACAGGATTCTTTTATCATTTAAGAGCAGTCATTGTCATGTACAGAACCCATTGATGACTGACCCTCTAGTGCATTTTCAGGGACAGTAAAGTGTGCAGGAGGAGATTACCCATCTTCTCTTGTGGAGCAGCTGGTGGATTCGAACTACCTGCCTTTGAGTTGGCAGCACAGCTCCTTAGTCTGAGGCCATCACCAGTCCCTATTCAAGAGGCTGGAAGGCCTCTTCTGTTGGTTCTGGAGGAAGAAGGTCCTTGTTTCCTTGTGCACAGAAGCCTGGCCTTCATGAGATCATCATCACTTTGTGGTGCAGAGACCTGAGTCCACTAGGACAGTCTCCATTGCTGGCCATGTTTTCCTGGTGGTAATGCACTCCCATCCTCCCTCTGCTCGCTTTCCTGCCCTTTTCTTTTTTCCTTCTAAAGAATGAAATTTCTTCTTTTATTAATGAATTATTAAAATTTTTTAAATAAGTTAACACACAAATGGAAGGCAGGACCTTTTGAGAGGTCATGCTTCCTGCTGCCCAGGCGCCTCTCCCATTTAACCAAGGTGTTCCTGGTTCTTGCTCCCATTATCAGTGGGAGGCCTGGCTGCCCAGGGGGGTCTGCTGTGTGTGGATCTTGTCCACCTGCCATGCTTGTATGTCCCACCCCACGGGCTGAGCAGGTGCTCCTGTTGGAAGAGTAGATCTCCCTCTCACCTCCCCTTGCTGGGGCTGCTACAGCAGCCACTGCATCTTTCTCGGGATTGAGACATGCCTGCCTCCTCCGAGCTATGGGAGAACTCCATAAGGCTTGGGAGCACGGAAGACCCTCCTCTTGCCCTTTAATTTTTTTGTGAGACAAGAGGTGTTAGGGGCTACACCCAGAGAAAACTTCCTCTCATTGAATCAGAGCTGTGGTAGAATTAGGGGTGTTGCATTCTGTTTATAATCATTTTACTCTTTGGCTAATGAGGGATCATCCTATTGTCTCTTACATGTATTTGGGAGGGGGTAGAATTGATACCTTTGAATTGTGGTGTTGGCGAAGAAATAGAATGGATATCTTTATTCTGGACTGTCAAAAGAACAAACAAATCAGTCTTGGAGGAAGTGCAGCCAAAGTGTTTTTTAGTGGCAAGGATGGTAAAATTGCCCCGTGAACTTTGGGGCAGGTTTCCAGGAGGGGCCAGTCCTTGGAAAAGGCCTCCTGCTTGGAAAAGTGGAGGGCTCAGGAAAAGAGGAAGACTCTCTCACCAAGATAACAATCTGTGACAGTGGGCGCAAGCCTGAAGAGATCTTGAGGATCACAGGACAGGACAGGGTTCAGGAAGTCTGTTGTTCCTGGAGTTCTTGAGTCATGGTAGCACCTGACCACAAGCTGTAGGGAACACAGATATGTGTCACTGAGTAAACACTGAGTAACAGGATTGAATCGTGTTATTATAGAGACTCACCGAGGTGTTTATCCCTTTCTGACACAGGGCACGCTTTGTGATTGTTAATGGGATTATTATATACATCTACCCAGGTGGCCTCCACCCTGCTGCCCTGTGATGACTTTGATGACCTGCTCCAGGCAAACCTTCTGTCACGTAGCCGTTCAGGTTGACTGGGTCAAGTGGGTGGTGTTTGTGGCTCCCTTGGTCCTTCTTCAATCTAGAGTTAGGGGTTTTCAGGGCCTTGCATGATCTGCACCCTGGGACCCAGTTACCACTTAAGCTGTTGGATGTTTTCACTTGATGTTTAGGTAGCTCTTCAAATACTGCTCACCTGAAATGGATTCCTTTGTTTTTCCCAAAGCCAGAGCAGACTCTTTATCCTCCTCTGTTTTTCACTAATACCTCATCATGTTACATTTGCGCTCACCTGGGTGGCAGCCCGAGCGTCTCTGTCAGGGCAGTCCTTGGGCTCCTCGCAGAGGTCAGGGCTGACTCATCTCATCAGCTCTGCCTCTAACACCCTCCTAAGATCTCACGCAATCACTGCAGCCGTGCGCGCGCGCGTGTGTGTGTGTGTGTGTGTGTGTGTGTGTGAGAGAGAGAGAGAGAGAGGAGAGACAGAAATGTGCTTGACTAAATGGATAGACAGTCCATGGATTTAACTATAATTAAACTGTAAAAAACGATAATCTGTGTTCTGGTGATCTTACAAAGCTTTCTGCTAAATCCTTATTTATTTAGTATCAAGTCCCATTGTCTTGTTGAAAATATTTTAGGTCTAAGTTTTGTGGTTGTGGGGAAAACAATAGTAAGGTAGTATTACAAAGAATATTGAAATGGAAAAATAAATTCTATTTACTAAATAAACAGTTCCAAGAACTGAGGAAAACAGGAACAAGTGGGATGCAATTCACTAGTAAATCTGTCTTTCTGGTCCTCTCAAAATGCAGGATAGCCTCTTAGGAAGCAGAATTCTGAATTATTAAAGATTTTATACATTTAAGAACTATCCTGGCTTGATTCTTTTGTTTTAACAAAATGTTAAATAGTTACATTAATGATCAAGTATTTGAGGTAGCCGGAACTTCCCTCAGGAAAGGGAGTTTTTCTTGTGAGATTCTAGCAGCTTGTGAATGTTAGGTGCTGTTGAGTCAGTTCTGAGCCTCAGCCCGTGTGCCCAGGATTGAGCCCCGTGCTCAGCCCGTGCTCACATGGCAGCCACTGTGCTGCTGGTTCTTCGCGTCAAGGATCTTCCTCTTTTTTTTTTTGCTGACCTCCACTCTACCAAACAGGTATTTGACTAGAAAATCAAATTGGTCCCGCCACCCCCCGAATAGACCACTGAAGAGCACTTTTTTGTGAGGGGACCTGTTTACTCGTAAATGTCCCATTGGAAGGAAACACTTCCGCTTTTTTCCTTCTTCATACTGAGTTTCTGCATTTTCAACATTTTCTTCTGAAAAAGAAACTGCAGTGAAGTTGAAAGAATGGAACAGAGAACACGAGTTAAAGCAGTATATATCTTTGCTGCATTTACTAGACGGTGCCTTCCCGTTGCTGTCAGCGGTCATTGCCACACTAGGTAGACCAGAATCTCAGATTTTTCTAAAACAAAACAAAAGCCATACCTGTTGGACTGACTGAAACTTGGGGACTTCTGGATTCGGCTGCCTGGAAATACTTTTGACCAAAACTAATCTTGTAGCTAAATTACCCAATTTTTAATCCAGATTGGATTTTAAAATAGTATTACCCACAAGTACTGAATTCCTTTAAATTATTCTCTGTATCTCCTCCTTTACCTGTCAGATCCAATTTGACAGTACACACACAAAATAATTTTTTGTAAAAAAATTTTATGGGGCCAGGCTTTCAGCAATTACTTTAAAATAAAGGTGAGAGTTTAAAGGAGACAGAAACTAGATTAATGAGAATGGGCCAATCAGAAGGGAGAAGGTAGATAGCAGTGTTCTTAAATTTAACACTGATCAAATTATATAGAAATATGTTGAATGAGGACCTAAACTGCTCTGTAAACCTTTGCCAAAGACACAATAAAATATTACTTTCAAACTTTTCAATCCTTTTGAGAGCACCTTGTTCCCATAGACTTTGTAGTCATAGTTTGAGTGTCTGTTGGGAATTTTGCCCGAGTTAGTTGCCATGGTGGCTGTAGAGTTTGCACATCACATGAGTCTGTCCGCATTTACTAGTTGACATTCTTCAGCTAATGGTAAGAAAGTACTTCCTTTCTCATTTCTTTTTCACGTAGTAGTATGTTATTAACCTCACACTGGAGCTTGAGGGGATGAAGGTGATGGCTGCTCCAAGCTTAGAGAAGCTGAATGAGACAGCCAGCCATTTGATTCACAGGGTCGTATGGCAGGAATTGGCAGAGCTGGCCTTACCCCCCTCTATCTTGAAACTTTTTGGCCCCTGGCAGGGAGCAGTCCTAACACTTTCTAACGCTCTTAGTGGGAAAAGGGGAGCTCCAGTGGCCTAGTGACCAAGGAGCTGCACTGGTGAAATCTACTGGCTGCTCCAAGTGAGAAAGATACAGTCTCTTCCTGTGTGACTTACAGCCTCTGAAAACCCATTGGAGCCCAGTCAGTTCCTGCTGACACAGTGAGGAACTTTGAAGGGTTTTGTTGTGTTTTTAAATTAGTAGGAAATGTTTGCATTTTTCTCTGTTAGATTTCCACCTCCCATAGGTTCCAGCTTTGGAGGGTTTTGCAGTATAATGCCATTTTTCAGTACAGTCTGTTCTTTTGCGGAAGGGAGGGGCTTAGGGTATCATCATGTTGCAAGTACAGATTTTAAGTGAACAGAAAGGAACCAGTTACTTCAGAATATACCACATTCGGTTTTTGCAGGTAAAGGGTAACTTGTATGCTATCTTCATTTTGAAATGTCTTTGAGCATTTTCATAAATAATATTCCCTAATAGTTTTTGTAATTTCAGAAAAGAAAAGCATTTCTGTGCATTATTGGGAAATGAGGTGGGGCAGTCCACCTGCGCAGTGGGTAGCAGAGTGGAAGGTGGCTGTCCTGTCCCCGGCACTCGGCTCCGAGCCAGCGCAGACCTGAATCCTATCTGTTTCTCCCCTTAGGTCCCGAGGCAGCGCTGGTGGTCATGGTTCCCGTAGCCAGAAGGAGCTGCCCACAGAACCCCCCTACACAGCATATGTAGGAAATCTACCTTTTAATACGGTTCAGGGTGACATAGATGCTATCTTTAAGGATCTCAGCATAAGGAGTGTACGGCTAGTCAGAGACAAAGACACAGACAAATTTAAAGGTGAGTTTGGGGGAAATGTTTATTATATGTTATGGGGAAGGTTGGGTCTGAGAGCCAAATGTGTGTGATACAGAAGATCTTATCAAGAAAATGGATTCAATATTTCTTGGTCTAAGGAGCTGAAATAAACATAGATCTTTAACCTTACTTCCACTTGGGCAAAAAGTAGGTAGCAGTTGCCCATGTACTTTGCTTTGGCCTGTCCAGCAGTCCTGCCTCAGTCAGGAAAAGTTACCCACCCAGGAGAGAGATGGGCACATAAAACCAAAGACTCCAGAGGCTGGAGGCATTTTACTTGGACAGATGTTACATTGCCCTTTAGTACAGTTGATGATAAAATCCAAACACTGACCTGCTAAGTGTTGTCGCTGAACTTCAGAGCAGAGACAGGCTCAGTAGGTGTCTCTCTAAGGCCCAGAGCAGAAGAGCAGTGAGAAGCAAAGCTCAAATGAGCATAGGGATTTTGGGGTGCTGTAATTTTTCTTGATACCACCCGGGAAGTATAGGGTTCTTCCAGCAGGGAGGTGCATGAGAGGCTGGCTGATGCGTGTGGTTTTGTGTATGGGGTGTGATCTTACCTTTCTGGGAGTTTGGCTTTGGAATCTGAAGCTATGTGTAAGTGAACCCACAGCTGGGTGTGTCCCCCAAGTTTAGTAGATTCCCGGGGTCCCTTCTGGCTGAGGTAGACGTGACCATGGCCCTTGGACAAGATTGACAGAAATACATTTGTAGCTTGAGTTCTAGAGTCTGTTCCAGTATCCCTAGAGCAAGACACTATGCTCTTGTGACATCCTTCTCCCAAACCCCTTCAGAGTCCTTGTAGTCTAAGGGGCCTTGAATATAGTGATTTGGGGTGGGGAGTAATCCACGGTGCAATACAAGATATGGTGATGAAGGCCAGGAAGAGCCATGTGTTTAACCTAGAGGAGAATACAGACAGGAGTACAAGGTGTGTGTGAGCGAGGAAAGGCCCTGGGTGAGCATACCAGGTAGAAGCACCGGTTTAATCAGGGCTCAGAGGAGTGAGAAGGGGCTAACTTGTGCCCAGAACCATCTCCCCTCCTCCCTCCTCTGCTTCCAGACTGTCAGAATCCATGTCAACAGAGTGGGCTGTTGATGACGCTTGCATGGCCTTGGCTGTCTGTCTCCTAATTATGCCCAGAAGAAGGTGCCCATGCTGCCCAGGGTCTTTATTAGCTTGTGAAGTGACCCCTGCCCGAGTCAGGTTTAGCCAACCTCCTTCAGCACTTAAGTCCTGAGTTTGACATCTCTTAAAAGCTCCAGGTAGTTTAGTTGAAGTCATTTGGAAGTCAGAACTAAAGTTAGCTCTGTAATGGCCTAAGAAAGGCTTTATATAGGTTATTAACACGAGATTTATATTAGTAAATGTAGCCCTTTCTACCTAAAGTTCTATTTATTAACATGCACATTGTGCTTTTTCAGACATGGAGGTGGAAGTTGTGATGTGATGTGATGTGATGTGATGTGATGTGATGTGTGTGCATGGGCCCCTGCCGTGTCCTTCCTTTGGAAGTGCTTGACTTGAGTTTATTCTTCCTCTCTTCCAGGATTCTGCTATGTAGAGTTTGACGAGGTGGATTCTCTGAAGGAAGCGTTGACTTATGACGGTGCAGTAAGTGTCAACAGGCTCTTCGGTTGTGATAGTAGTAGAGATGGTTTTTCTTGCCGATACTTACACTTTTTTCCCCTTATTAGCTGTTGGGTGATCGGTCACTTCGTGTGGACATTGCAGAAGGCAGAAAGCAAGATAAAGGTGGCTTTGGCTTCAGGAAAGGTGGACCAGATGACAGAGGTGATTGGTACTTCTAACACTGACAATAAAATCTTGCTGTGAGCCCATAGATTACAACTCTTAGAGGGAGTAGTAGAACTCGGCCCTGTAGGCCTGACAGGTTTTTGTGAGCTTATACAAATACATGTTGAATTTACAGAGAAGGGATGCTGCTTCTGCAGGCCTGGGACAGCCCCTCCCCCTCCTTGAGTAGAAACTCCGTGCTTGCGTTGACCTTCCCTCATGACTCACATCTTCCAGATGACTTTTCCATGTCTGTGCAGCAGGGTAATGATACGACCTCAACTTGATCTTTTTTGTGTATCCTCAGGAATGGGTGGTTCTCGAGAATCTAGAGGTGGATGGGATTCCCGGGATGACTTCAATTCCGGTATCAGTATTTACCATATCACCACTTCATTTTTTCCAGTGGCCTTGCTGCTCTGGTACATTGCTTGTGACTGGCCCGCCTGGCCGGACTACTTGTAGTCCACCATAACGCTTTCCCCGACGGTACCCAGGCATTCTCCCAGGCCTCGGTGAGAACCTAACTGTCATGGGCCTGACGTGGAAGCTGCCTGTGGGCGAGTGTGCCCGAGCCGCCTGGCTTGCTCCATTCCTTGGCCTGCTGCTCCTCTGAAATCCGTGAATTTTGCTCACACCGTGACCTGTGTTAGGATCTAGTCTGGGGAAACACTTTGGTAGTTTTGTGTTCTGCACACATTTTATAACTTTTGGTATTAGTCCAAAGTTCTAGAAGCTTACAGAAAGCCTCTCATTGGTTCTGAGAGGGTAAAGGTGGTCCTGGTGTCCTATTTTCCCCCTGAAGGAAATCTCTCGACTCTAATCCTTGAATGGAAGACATCCTTTCAGCCGAGTCCACCTTGGTGCCTCTGTGGCTTGTTAAGGAGTCAGTTTATATGTCAGTTTTCTGCTTCGGGAGGATTCTTGTCCTGAGAGTTTATCACTCTTATCCACACCCCAGCCCTTACAATCATATAAATAGTTTGTATAATTGTCAGGTGTTACGAAAGGTAGAAAAGGTAGTCTTTATTTCCCATAATCTTGAGATTCTCCACTCTTCACAATATAAGATAAGAATGGCAGGGTTCCCTCTGTCCTGTAAACTCCTACTGTTGACTATTCCCAGCCCATTTACAACAAAATTCAGAGGTAACTGGTAAGTATGAGAAGGCTTGGTACCTCTACAAGTTTTACAAATTCCTTTCTAGTACTGCTTTATCTGAGCAGGTGACTAATTATCTGTTGAATAATTCCTAAAAGTCCTGTAGCCGATCAGAAATGAGCTTATTCATAAAAGTACAGTATAATCCAGTAAACCTGTAATTTTATGTATAAGCTAGTCTCTGATTGAAACATGCAGCAAACAAATGTCTTCTCAGAGCCAGCCAGTGTGCCGTGAGGGCTCCATGAGTGGTGGTCTGAGCTGGCGGTGTCATGGCCTCTGGTGCTGGAGGTGCACCAGAAGCTGCTGTGAATGTGAACCTTGATCTTAACTACAGGCCGCTCTCTGCCTTGGCTCTGTTCTTGGCCTTTGTTCTCGGACACAGGCATGCTGGGCAGGTAGCCGCAGAGACCACCTTGCATGACCCATCAGTTGAGATGTGAACTTCAGATAGAGTAATGCCTAGTTTGATGTCTTACACATAATTTGTGAAAATATATATCATTTTGTTCTTCAAAAGAGTGATGGTAATTTTTAAAATAACATGTATTTTAGGGTTTTTGTTTGAGTATTTTTAATTCGAGCAGTACAGGAAAATACAAAGAAAAAGAATTGGAAAATACCACCACTAGTATGTTAAACTAGATTTTAATGAAAACGGAAAAGATTCTCATTAAGCATCCCCCTCTAGTCTTCTTCACAGTGATAGATGGTATCGTAAGCCATTTTAGACATGAGATTGTCCCTGGGCACTGATGGCCATTGACCACCAACCAAGCCTCCAGTTATACTTTGTTCTGCTTCACAGTGTGCTGTGAGCTTATTTTGTTACATAGTGGAGGTTGAATTTCATGTTGCTGTGTACTGTCGAGTTGCAACCGACTCAAAGCTGATCATCCAACCGGCTTTCAGAGGCAGGCACAGGAAGAGATGCTCCTGCAGAGCATCCGGTGGACTCGATCTCATTCTGTGTTTTAGAATAAACAGTGTGAGAAAAATGCCAGGTTAAATGAATACTAACTAGGCTCCAGTTCTTAACAGATTGCCTAAAGAATCTTGGACTTCACATCCAAACAGATTTTCATCCAAATCAGTGCTCTTACTGGTCCAAATCTTTTTAGAATAGTTTTCCAATATTTTTTCCTTTTGTTGTTAAGAAATCCCATTCAACTCAGTCTTTGAGTTGAAATCCAGTTAATGTTGTCTGTTTCCAAATGTGACCCCGTCCTCCTGTTTGGAGAAATAGGGAGATTGACTTCAGAACCTGGATTCTTCTCAAAGGATGAATTCCTAAAAGCTTGTGCATTAGTACTGTCCCTGGAGTAGGTAATACTGAAAACTAAAATAGGAGGAAACACATTTGTTAAAACAAACGCCTTGTTCTTTACATTTGGTTTTTCTAAAGTCTTCTCTAGTGCTGAAAAGTTGGTTTGATATACACATATATCCCTGTGAAAGAGTCACTCAAACACAACACTGAAGCCCAAGACATTGAAGCTATGAGAAAATATTCTTCCTCTGCCACATTGATGACAGCCGCACCATGTTCTTAGCATTTCTAAATGAAATGCCTTTGCTTCTCTTGTAATGGGCTGAGCCATGCACAGGCGACGTACACACACCACCCCCAGGGAGCGCAGGTCCCGTCTGAGGGGTTCTCAGCATCCCCCCCCCAGTGCCGGCCTTACGTGGATAACTGCTTTGTTTACCACACAGGTGCTTTGATTTTAGAATGATGCACACCCGAAAAGCAGCAGAAACAGAAAGTGGGGAGTGTCACCCAGAGGTGACTTGGTGTTTTTATTTCGTCTTCATAGCTAACTTTTCTTGTGATTTTGTGTCCTAAATTGTAAAAGCCTCTAAATTCCAGGTTCATCTTTTTCAGTAACTATAGATTTATATTTGAAAACAAAACCCTTAAGACCTGCTTTTGTTTTATGCTGTGTTAGAAGATCCTTTTCAGTGTCCTTTCCACCATCTTTGAAACTAAGACTTTTAAAACAATTTGTTTTTCTTTCCTCTAAGACTTGATTCTTATTTCTTTAAAGAGTCTATTGGTGTTACAACTTCCTAGCAGATTCCCATTGGATTGGCTTTCATTTCGTTATTTTGGGAAAACTTCCAATTTGGGCCAACCATACAAACTTAACATAAACTCCAGCAGTTCTCAGAGTATTTTGTATCTCACTTTGAGGTGGTTGAGCAATAATTTGGCGTCATCTTCCTTCTTTAGGCTTCAGGGATGACTTCTTAGGAGGCAGAGGAGGCAGTCGCCCTGGTGACCGGCGAACAGGCCCTCCAATGGGGAGTCGTTTCCGAGATGGCCCTCCCCTGCGTGGCTCCAATATGGACTTCAGAGAACCCACAGAAGGTAGGGCTGCTGGAGGCGGAAGGCGACTTTCCAGCTGCGCTGACTCATCCCTCCCAGTACCGAGCCGCTAGGAATAGTAGAGTAGGCGGCATGTCACCCGCCCTTTGTGGGGTACCTGGTGTCCCTCAAGACTGTTAGTTTTAGAAGCTAGGCGGGATGAGGAGCGGGGACCATTCTTGATGAACTCCATTTTTTTCTCCCTCAGAGGAAAGAGCACAGAGACCACGACTTCAGCTCAAACCTCGAACAGTCGCAACGCCCCTCAATCAAGTAGCCAACCCCAACTCTGCTATCTTCGGGGGAGCCCGGCCCAGAGAGGAAGTTGTTCACAAAGAGCAAGAATGAGCCTGCGGTCGGGAGGGATGGGTGTGGGGAGAGTTGGCGAAGACCGCGGCCTGGTCAGCCCTGGCCGGCAGCCCTGCAGTCAGCATTCCTGCGCCCGACATTTGTCCTCCTTTCTTACAGCGGAAACACAGAGCTTGTGAATGCATGTCAGCTGTTAACAAGTGGTTTTTAGTCCATTCTTGGCTTTGCTGTATCGATCGAGTGCCTGTTTTGTGCTTTTTTCTTTTCTCTGCCCCCTCTTCCCCATCTCTCCTGCTGTCCTTTTCCTTCTTGCTCCCTCCTTCTCACTCATGGTTTTCTGTCGAGGAGCAAAGGCAGCTGCTCTGGGCAGGGCACTCTTTGGGCCAAGGTGCTGCTTCATTCATCTCTCTCCTTAGCTTCCTCTTTTTGGCTTTGGACACACTGGCCACACCTCGTCATCTCTTCTCAGCTGCTCTTCCCGCCCGCATGTTGAGTTCTGTGCTGCTGTGGCTTCCGAGGGAAGGAGTCACAGGCCGATGGAATAGCATCTTGGTTTTACTCAGATCAGCATTCAGAGTGTGAGACACGTGGCTTTCGGAGCAAGGAAAAGTTGTCTGTCGAGGCCGTGCAGGGGCGGCAGCCTCTGTCCCCATTTCTAGGTGGTTCTGGCCCCTCTGCCCCTTGCAAATTCATGTAAAATAGGCTCCCATTTCAAAAGGTGAAACCTCAGAGGAGGAGGGTATTTTGCGAGGCAGGGGGAGTTCGCGAGAAGACGGTGGACTGTGTTCGTGTTTCTCTCACAGCCCTTTCCCAACCGCAGTCCAGGCACGGGGTGTCTGAGGGCTGCTTCCAAGGGCCCGGGGTCTAACTGCTGCCTTGTTTTGGCTGGAAATTCTGCCACCTTGGGGATGGGAGTTTAGCCGGGGAGAGGGGCTGGTGGAAGAGCTGTGCAGGGCTGGCTTCTGAGTGCTGACGCTGCTTTTCAGAAGTCTGCATTGTCTGTGTGTTGTGTCTCCCTCGTGTTTTCCCGTAAGTAATCAGGAGAAATGTGCCCTCACTTCCCTTCCATTTAGAGTGAAAATGAGGCTAGAATTGGCACTTTATTTCACTTGATGACTTGCCATTTTTACTATGCAGAGCTATCAAAACCTTCTGGTACCTTCCAGGTGGCTCTCGTGACTGGTCTGGCTACTTCATCCCTGGGGCAGTTTCTCGTTCCTTGTCCAGTGTCCAGCACTTACCTGTAGGGACGGGGTCTGGCAGCCACACTTTGAAGCTTGACTACCTGTGTGTGTGGATCGCACACACGATCTGTAACCCTCTGGCCCTAGCCTGTCCCATTGGGAGAAGCACTGCCGGGTCAGCCAGCAGCTTGAGTCCTAGGAAAGGACCCTGGCTGGGCCGGGGCAGAGCGCTGAGGGCAGGCAGCCTGGCCTGTGCTGTCACGCACCGCTAACCTTTTAACCTTGGCTTCTGCTATGTCTGTGTTACAAGGTCTCAGCAATTACAGAACTCTGCTTCCCTCCTTTCTTCCCACCTGTCTTCTCTGCTTCTGAGATAAGAACCATTTGTGTAACACCAATACTTCATTTAAGAAAGACATGCATTATGTGGTTGTAATCAAACCTGATGCTTTCAGATGACCTACTTACACCTTCAATGTGGAAACAATGAAGAACAAAACAAAATCATCTAAACTTCTGGGCAATCCAGTTGACTTTCAAATATAAGAATGGGATTCCAAACACTTCACACATTCAGCTATATGACAGAAAGGAAATCTATGGATATGGTATTTTGTGAATGATCTTTTAAATAAAAGAAAAACCTTACGTAATAGTTAATGCTTACTTTTTTTTTTTCTTCCAGCTCCTTAGGAGAGTTAAGTCAATTGTAAATTTGAGTAACAGCATCCAAACTTAGAAGCAAGGCCTGTAAGTTAATTGAGAAAAGCATCTTGCCTTTGAAAGTTACCAGTTTATTGAGACATTATTTTCCAAGTTGGTGATCAGAAATACTGTGCCGCCATGCTTTCTCCCCAACCCCCCTTTGTCTGAAGATGTCATTTTCTTTCTTCCTAACAATCTTAACTATGGTTTTCCGTTAGGTGAATGTGATAAAGGGTTTCCCTTTCAGAATTGAGGAAGAAAGCAGGTATTTAAGATATAGTTGCTGTAGTCTCAGAACGAGAGTGACACCACCTCATGGCAGGTGATGTCTGTGAGCTGCTGCTTGGATGCCTGCTACCTGGCTTTTTCTCATCTGCTTCTGCAGGCGGACAAAGAGCAGTGTGGTGAGAGAAAGCTGGAAGCTTGAGTTTTCAGTATGTTTAGGGGAAAGCTGGCTGGTGGGAGAGTGTGAGATGGGGTGCTGGAATGTCGGGGGGGTGGGGGGAATCACTGATGATAGGAGTGCTTGAGCTGGTTGGTTGCTTTCCCTGCTCCCCAGGCAAAAGTGTCGTGGAGAGGACTTGGAGTCCTCCGGTGGTTTTAAAAGGGAAAAATCTCTCAAGCTCTTGTGCTCTGCGATGAGCTGAGATGGTGTTCTGTGTCAGAACCTGTTAACTATGCATCCATTAATAAGCGTCATTACCGTGGCACAAAAGGAAGACAAATTACAAATGGGGAAAATTAACAATTCATGCACAGTTCTTACAAATCAGTAGGGGAAAAGGTATAAGAGGAGAAATTGATAAATTATAAAAGGATAACTAGTAAACCATGTATGGCAACCCATGGTGGGGAGGGATAGAAAGGGGTGAAACCACAGGGTTATACAGTTTGGTGGGATGGGGGAGGATCCTGCTGGAAAGGATAATTATGGGCAAGATTAATTTTACAAAACAATGCATGGGAATCATTGAAATACAGTAGGAATAAGAATAGTGTGAAACAGTATATGCAAACTTTGTAAGCAAATCAGTGAAGCAACCAGTCTTGTAACCAGTAAAAAGAGGAGAACTAGGCTCCATAACCTCATGTTTACCTTCCTTGGTGATGAGAGAACTAAAATCAAGCCTTCATAAGTGGCTGGAAGCTTGGTCATGCATTTGTAGTTTTTTATTGTCTTACCTTTCGGAGAGAAAATTCACAAAATTTATCTTCTAGTACTAGTTAGCTGCTTCAAGTAGGAGGCCCAGCGGTGTGGTCGGGCAGCGGAGTTGCAGTGTCATAAATGTCTGTGATGATGATCACACTTCAAAGTCCCATAGGTCTTGAATATCCTTCCTTTCCAGTCTACCGTTCTGTGGTCAAACCACCACCAAGGTGCAGCTTATAAAAACCCAAACGAAGAGACCCTCACTCCGGGGGTTGAACCCTGAGGTACGGCGGAATACCGTGAAGACCAAGATCTGAGGCAAGAATGTCTCAATGAGGGGAGACGGCTTTGATGGCACACAGCTGCAGGGTGGTCCGACAACAGATGAATTCTGCTCCGTCTCTTGTTGGGACTTAGTGGTGACGCTGAGGAAAGGACGGATTCTCCCAGGAAGAATGGGAGAGGGAGAGGGAGCAGGCACACCTAAAAGGCTATCATAGGAAGGATGGCAGGGAGGCGTTGCCGTGACGTTGGAACCAATTTAGGGGCTGAGCTAGTGGGTTTTCAGAGAGTAAACCACATGGGAGGAGATTACCCATCCTTTTTTTTTCTTTCCCCTGTAGCACTTCCTCTCCCCATTTTTTTAAAAATTGATTTTAACAAAAGTTTTATACAGATAAATTGGATTTTCATTGTTGCACATTTAAGATTACCTGTCTGTGGAGTTACCAGGGGATTTGAACCACTTGTCTTTGGTTTGGCAGTGCAACTCCTTACCCACTAGGCCACCAGGGCTCCCTCTAAGGTGGATGAGAATGGGCAAATTCCCTTTGTCAGTGTGTGCTATGTGGCATTTTTATGGTCAGCCGCTTGGATAGACGTGATTGTGGAAAATGCCTGACCTATTAGTTACTTACAAGTCAAAAGAATTATTTGTTGGTTAATAAAAAACATGAACTGGGTGGAAGGAAGGCATGACCCAGAAGATAATAGTTTTTTGAGCTGTTGGATTATTAATCAAAATTTCTTCTGTATCAAATGTACACATAGCTGCTTTCTGTGAACTGGGAACCCGTGCGTCCAGCTGTCGGGAGGCACGGCAGGAGCTGTCTCTGCTTGTGAGTCCAGCCTTTGAAAACAGGTTACTTTCCCCTCAGCTGAATGGTGGGTGAGGTTTAGAAGTCAATTTGGGGGTTTTCTGGAATTTGGGGATCATGTAGAGAAGGGGCAGAGTCATTGCACTCAGGGCCAAGATAGGGTTAACAGCCTTTGTTCTGAAGCTGGCAGACAGCTTCAGAGAGGGTCTTAGCTGCTATTTATAGGTCCCACTGTGGATGGGCCTCCCCCAGAGACCCTCACACTTTGCTCCCTCCCAGCGCCTGCCCCCTCCAAAGCTCCAGAGAGCACAGGCACAGGCCCCATTCACTGTTGGATGTTCATGCTGCATGTCAGCATTTAGGTAGGAAACCGGATAAGTGCACACTGAGTGTACATCCATGGGGTGATGGGAAGAGCAGCCTTGGAAGACGGGATTCAAATTCACTTGATTCTTTAAATCTCTTTTTATCACCTATGTGGAAAACCAACCAAAATAACTTCAGATTTAGCTAACGAGAACTACTGTAGGACTTGATAGTAACGCATCCTGCATGTAGCATTCATCGTGGGAAGGGATGAGAGGCAGTGGGTAACGTCCAGGCACAGGTTTGAAGTTGGATGAACTTGGCCTTTTAAACTCAACCACGCTGCTGGAGTTCTCTTTAGAGACAAGGATGGGGAAACTTGCTTTGGGCATGCTGTTGGGAGGGAGTCCTTGGAGAAGGACATGGAAAAGTAGAGGGTCAGTGGAGGACCCTCAAAGAGATGAATGGACTCCAGTATATCCCAGGTGGTGAGCATGGGAAGGAACAGGGTGAGGTCAGAGCTCTGGTCAGAAGGACAGACAGCCTGGGGCCAGCTCTCCCGGCTCCAGCACCTTCCCCCACAGGGTGGCAGCACTGAGCAGTACACCAGCCCCTTGATTTCTGTTTGGGTTCCAGTCTGGCTGGTCTGCCATTATACCCAGCCCTCCCTACATAGATTTACAGGAAGGATTAAAAGAGGAACCCACAGGGAGGCCCAGGCCACCTCCCAAGTCGGCCATGGTGAGGCTGACCTGATTTGGGGGTCCTACCCTCTGATGGGTGGAGGTCATTTATGAATGGTTGCCTATTGAGATGTCACAAAGCACTCCGTGAGTGCTGGGTAGACATCTAATGAGCTGCCCCAGTGTGAAAGGGGTGGCTTTACCTTCGTGTCCCCTGCAGACCTCACGGGGACACACTGGACAACTGAGGCAGGGGCTTGGCCAGCTGTCCCCTGTGCTCTGCACACTTCTTACATACTTCCACCCATTTGTTACTTGTGTGGTTTATTGTAAATAAACTCCTCAGTCTATTGTGAGACCATCAGGGCAATACAACCACAGGATGTTCGTTTTCACATCGGTGGCTCTGAATGAAGAATCTCAGTGTTGATTGAGAGCGCAGGGTTCAGTGTTCAGTCTTTGAGGCTCTCACCTTTTATGAGAGGTTTTTGAGCTGAAGGCTTGGAGGGTTTAGCTTGGTGAGGTCCCTCACAGGTAGGATCGGGGTGGGGTAGGGTGTCTGAATCCTAAGATTTTGTGCCTCTACCTTGTCTCCCTGGAGACTAAGGTGCGCCTGATACAGGCCATGGTCTTTGCAATCACTTGTTATGCGTCAGAGAGTTGGACAATGACTAGGGAGGATAGAAGGAGAATTGATGCCTTTGAGCTGTGGTGCTGGAGAAGAGTATTGAGAATACCATGGACTGCTAGGAAAACAAACAGATTTGTCCTGGAAAGGGTTAAACCGGGTGGCTCCTTGGAGGCAAGGATTCTGAGGCTCCGTCTAACATACTTTGGACATGTGAGGAGAGACCGGTCCTTAGAGAGGGACATCATGCTTGGGAGGGTGGAGGGACAGCACAGGAGAGGAAGGCCCTCTATGAGGTGGATTGATTCAGTGACTGGGATAATTGGGATGGGAGTGTCAGAGACAGTGTGATTGGCACAGGACAGAGCAGAGTTTAGGGCTGTTGTACATAGGGTCACTATGAGTCACAAGCGACTCGATGGCACATAACAACCACCTTGTTCAAGGTCAAAGAATAGGGGTTGTTGACTTACCTCCTGTTTCAAGGCCACTGTATAGAAATTAATTTTATACCATAATTCTTTTATAATATGTATGTGCCGAGCCAACTTAGGGATGTTTCTGCCCTCTCAAGTATTCAGCAAAGCCAGCTTGGGGAGGTGCAAGGTCATTGGTGTCTCATCCATGACCTCTCTTTTTTAAAATTTATTATTTTGTGTGTGTGTACCATCAAATTGGATCTGACTGGTACAGGAGGAGCTTGCCCTTCCTTCTCCAGTAGAGCATCTGGTAGATTCAAACCACACACCTCTGGGATTGCAGTGCAGCTTCTTGCCACTAGGCTACCAGAGCTCCCCTCATCCATGACCTTTCTGATCTTGTGTTTATCAGTCTACTAGAGTTGATTGATTTGCAAGAGACGAATCAATTATTAGGCACATAGGAGCTTGAGGCCCTTGTGGTCCAGCTGGGGAGTTGGCCAGTTTTGCCACCTTTGGGCATGTTATCCTTGCAGAAGGACATCACATTTGGTTGATCTGAGTATAAGTGAGGAAGGAAGCTCAACAAAATGGAGAGAGTGGCTGAAGCAATGGACTGTGTCAGAGATGCTGAGGATGGCACAGGATAAGACAGAGTTCAAGTTCAGATCCATTCATAGGATTACTGTGGGTCACCATCAGCTCGATGGCACCTAAGAGCCACCCAGGCTTGTATAGAAAGGTCAGTCTCACAAAGGCTGAGGGAGACCAAGATGAAGGGTAACCATCGGACCCAGTGTCCTTGTGCTGAGATTCCAGACCACCTATAACATTAAACACAGTGAAGACATCCAGAAACTGCCCACACAATGCGAATCAAGGATTGGGTCAAACAGTGTATGTGACTGAAACACCACGTATCTGAATTTTGTATGAAAATCAACATAAAGTAAAAATTTTTTAAAATGAAAGAAAAGATATAACTACAAATAGTCTGTAATTGTAATGCTAACTTATTCCAAGTCATTGTGCTGAATCACTAAAAAAGTAATTAAAAATTTTGTGACATTTTAAAATGTTCTTAGGGATAAGATTGGCAAGCTCTGGTGGCCAAGAAGCTGCACTGCAATCACAGTGGTGCATGGTTCGAATCCACCAGATGCTTTGCTGGAGAAAGGGACAATCTCTTCCTGTACCAGTCAGATCCGATTTGACGGTACACACACACACACACACACACACAGAATTATTTTTTTAAAAAAAAGATAAATATCAATATAATACAAATTTTAAAAAAACAAAGACTGCTCTGTTAAGTCCAGCAGAGCACAGCAGAAGGAATCAGGAGACTGACATGATAGTGTGATGGCTTGATGGCCCAGAGGTAGAGACCCACAGAGAGTGGGCACCTTGGCCAGGAGGCTTGCCTGCACAGCTAAGAGCTATCATTCTTGCCCATGGATGCCAGAGGTGGAGAGGTGCCTCGTGGTGGCGGAGGGCATGCCCAGAGAGGGGCTGTTGGCTGGCTTGGGAGACCAGGAGCCGTGCTGTGCTGGCTGGAAGCTCTGCCTGTTGCCAAAGTTGATCCTGCCTCCTGACTTGCATTCTATTCCAAGTTGATCCTGATCTCAAGTTAATAGCCTGTTGCTTTCCTAATAGACCATTTAATTGTCAGAATGGTCTGACTTCTGAGTGACCATTGCAAGGAATTACTGACCTCAGCAGAGAAGTAGGGAGTGTCGTGGGTGTCAGAAACAGTGAAAATTGGAGCGTGTAGGTGGTAGGTAGGTGTGTCTGACTACACATAGGTGTTGGCTCTTTGTGGTCCTGACGCTTATCCTTCATGGCTCTAGATGACTTCAGGACCACATCCTGCTACAGGAGATTTCTACCTACTGTGTGATGAGCCAACACAGGGAGGGTGACATCATTCTAACCCATTTCACGTTTTTCTAATTCCAATCCAGAGGTCCCCAGGTCCCATGGAACTCTAGTGGCCAGGTGCTGGTAAGGAATTGTGCTGCAAACGGCAGGCAGTCTGAAAAGATAGTGGGAAAGATGGAAGGTCGGGGAAGCAAGGCAGACCCTCAACGAGATTGACTGACACAGTGGCTGTAACAGTGGGTCAGAGCACATCCAGGGTCAACAGGGCGAGGCTCAGGTCTGTCCTTCACAGGGTCACTGTGAGGAGCTGGCTGGACGGCCCCTACCAACAACAACGGTGATGAGTTACAATTTACAGTAGCACGTGATACAGGGTCAGTACCTAGAGGCTGTTTCCACCTTCTTCTATTTATTAGTTTGTTCTTGTTTTTCTTATGTGGAGTCAAGTGAGAACTGACTCATAGCTGACTCTCCAGCAGGTTTTTTGAGGCTTTAAATCACACAGGAAGAGATTGCTCATTTTTCTTCATCGGAGCAGCCGATGGATTCAAGCTACATGCTTTAGACTAAGCAGCAGAACTCCTTCCCAGAGGCCACCAGAGCCCCCCTTGAGTTAGAAATTCTCTGAATAGCTTTCTGATGACTTACTGTTTCTGATTGTTTGTAAATGCCTAATGTGTAAGTTTTCTCGTTAGAGTATGTCACAGAAGTGAATCTATGTTTCTAACTTCTATTTTTTTTAAATTGTGTGTGTGTGTGTGTGTGTGTGTGTGTGTGTGTGTGTGTGTGTGTCTGTGTACCGTCGAATCGGATCTGACTGGTACAGGAGGAAATTGTCCCTCCTTTCCCGGCAGAACATCTGGTGGTGGATTCAAACCGTGTGCCTCTGGGATTGCAGGGCAGCTTCTTGCCGCTAGACCACCAGAGCTCCCCTTCTAACTTCTATTATGAGTGATTATTATAGGCATTTTGGAAGCACAGCAGTGTTGAAAGCATTGCAAAAGCCTATCTTGACGTGAAAGCATTGTAAAGGCAGAAATAACAACCCACCCCAAGAAGATCTCAAATCACATTTCAGCTCTCAGCAAACGGGTTTTGTGTTGGGTTTTGTCACTTGTTTTTATTGTCATTTGAGTGGAAGTTTACAGAGAAGATTGATTTTCCATTCAGTAATTCATATTTTGTTTTGTGACATTGACTTTTTAACTACACTCTTCCCATTTCAGCTTGGTATGTCCTGTTTCCATTCCTCCTTTCCTATCTCTTTCTGTATTTCTGAGTTTGAATCCCAGAGCCAAAGCCACTGCTCTTTTGATCTTACATGGCTGGTTCTTTTCAGGAGTGTGTTCCTCTCTGGTGTTAGAGCTCACGTTATGTCCGTGGTTTCCCTGTAATTGATTTCCGTTCCAGTCTTAAAGGGTGGCTGGGGGCCTTCACCAGTCTCTGTCAAATCCAGCAAACCGGAAGGTTGGGTTTTGGGTTTTTTTAATGATTTTGAGTTTTGTGCCAATTTTTCTCACACTCTGTCAGGAACCTGCTGTTGTGTCCTTGCCAGGAGCCGTGAGCAGTGAAAGCGGGGTACCATGCACCTTTTCTGGCCTCAGGGTCAAGAATGCTGAAGTCTACGTGACCTTTAAGTCCTCCAGACTGGCCATCCTGGTCTTCACTCTTCTGTACTCCCGACAGGGGGAAACTGATTGGTTACACATTTTGCATAGTTAAGGCAAATTGAACACAAATATATTAGTATATAATAAAAATTGAAGCTTTTTAAAACTATGACTTAAAATCCATTCCTAGAATTCTGCAAATTTAACAAATTTAGCTGTCGAAACAAACTCTCTGGATAAATAAGCCTTTGCCCAGGTAAACATCTTGTGTGGGTTACAAGCACTGGTAACATGCTTTAATGTACGTGCGGATGAACTGAGGGCTTTGTTTCCAAGGATTGTTACTTGGGGGAATTTTCCCTTATCTTTTTCCCACTTTAAATGGTTACTTAGCTGGCCCTCTCCTTTCAGGGTGGACTTTACATTAACCAGAGTATTTAATTTAGCTAAATGATAAATGCCAGTAGTAACTCTTACTTCTCTTGTCCTGTGTGGTCTGGGAAAGGTATCTCTTTGCCTTGTATGCAATGCAAAGTGTTAATTATTGCTTCCAGTAGAATGAATTCAAAGTGTTCATTTTTATAGAACAACCACGAGGGGGATGAGTGTTCCTGCTGTCTGTTTACTGAGTAGATTGGTCAGAATTTCCAAGCATGCAGGAAAGATCCAGTTTCCTGAATTAGAGACAAGTGGCTGTTAAGAACTTAAGGCCACAGTCTTGGGGATTCGACCATCTAGAGCATTATCCAGATTCCACGATCAGTTATTAGAAATGACAGGAAGCTCTGGTGGCCTAGTGGCATGAAGCTGCACTGCAGTCCCAAAGGTACATGGTTCGAATCCACCAGATGCTCTGCTGGAGAAGGAGAGACAATCTCCTCCTGTACCAGTCAGATCAGATTTGATGGTACACACACACACACAAATAATAAAATTTTTAAAAAAAGAATGCTCCTTTAAGCAAAGGTTAGACTGCCTCACTTACTTTGTTCATATTATCAGGAAGGATCAGACCCTGGAGAAGGACATCATGCTTGGTAAAGTGGAGGGTTAACGCAAAAGAGGGAGCCCCTCCAGGACATGGATTGGCACGGGGGCTGCCACCGAGGGGCAGTGATTGTGAGGATGGCAAGCCGCAGGCTGAGCTCCGATCTGTGTGTGTGGTGACGTTCTGAATCGGAGGTGCCCAGACACCTGTATTCAGTGGCTGCCGCCGACAGAGCCACATGTTCAGCGACAGAGCCACATGGTTCAGCGCCAAGAATCTGTCCTCCTTTTGAAATTAGGGTGTCGTCATGGTGTGATAATCAGTTTCACAGTATTGTCTGTCAAAGCTAATATTTCAATTTCACATGCCCTGGGGGCCTCCATCCATTGTCAAACTATTCATTTTACAGCTGGGAAGATCGTTACAGCATGACTGCCGTTTCTGTCATGATTGTAGTAATGGTAGATATTCAAAGAGCTTGACACTGCATCCCCTGGAGTCTCTGAGAGGTTACAGTATATTTCTCAATTTATTTGTCCATTTGGTTATTATTTTGTTGCCATTTAATGCCTTTCTTAGGAGATCCACAGCATGACTTGCAGCATTATGTTAATCCATGACTATGGAAATGTTTGCTGCACCTAATGTCACAAAGTTGCATTATAAATGCAATTTAGAAATTAGAAATATGGGGGAGGGAAGAAAATGTCCAATAATGAATGAATGAAAATCCAACTCTTCTGTAAACTTTGATTAAAATCATAAAATTAAAGTACATTTTAAAAAATAAATTAGTGCAACAAAGAATTAATGGAAATCCAAAATATCTGTAAATGTTCATTAAAATTATTAAAATAAAATTTTTAAAAAGTTAATATGTATAAAAAATAGATTAGCAATATGATAAATTGGCAGTAGAAGATGAGAGTTTACACAGTTCTCTTAGAGCTCTTGAAAAGAATATTATTGTTACAAACAGCTATCAGAAACAGCCATCTTCCAGAAAGATGTTATGTTGTTGCTATATACCGTCGAGTCGCCTGCGACTCATAGCAACCCTATGTACAACAGCCCTAAACTCCGCTCTGTCCTGTGCCAATCGCACTGTCTCTGACACTCCCATCCCCATTATCCCAGTCACTGAATCAATCCACCTCATAGAGGGCCTTCCTCTTCTGCGCTGTCCCTCCACCCTCCCAAGCATGATGTCCCTCTCTAAGGACCAGTCTTTCCTCACAACATGTCCAAAGTATGTTAGACGGAGCCTCAGAATCCTTGCCTCCAAGGAGCCACCCGGTTTAACCCTTTCCAGGACAAATCTGTTTGTTTTCCTAGCAGTCCATGGTATTCTCAATACTCTTCTCCAGCACCACAGCTCAAAGGCATCAATTTTCCTTCTATCCTCCCTGGTCATTGTCCAGCTCTCTGATGCATAACAAGGGATTGCAAAGACCATGGCCTGTATCAGACGCACCTTAGTCTCCAGAGAGACACCATTGCTCTTCAGTACTTTGGAGAGGTCCCTAACAGCAGACTTTCCCATGGCATGCGCCTTTTAATTTCCTGGCTGCTGGTGCCAAGACTGTTGACTGTGGAGCTAAGCAAACTAAAGCTGTGTACAATCTCAATCTCTTCACCATCCATCCTGATACTGCCAATTGGTCCAGTGGGGAGAATCTTTGTCTTCTTAGTAAATTTGCATAAGTAAAATCACAATTAACCAACAGTTGTTTTCAGTTTATAGTAATTTGAAATCAATGTCTATAAAGTAAAAGACAATACTTTCTTGTAATTGGGAAAATGACATTACAGTGTATGCTTTGAGGTTAAAAAAAAGAAAATAATATCATTGTAATGTTGGGTTATTAATTTGGAATTGGGATTACCAAATTCCCTCTCGAGTCTCCTGTGGGACTACCCAAGAATTATAGATACGGCTTTGATCTTCAGGAATCCCTTAAAGGCATAGAGAGCATCAGCATAGACCTTTCAGAGATAATAGGTTCTCATCTATTTGCCAGAAGCAGTAGCAGAGCTCCCTGGTGGCCTAGTGGTAAGAAGCTGTCCTGCAATCCCAAAGGCACATGGTTTGAATCCACCAGCTACTCCGTGGGAAGACGGGCAATCTCCTCCCATGTGATTTTACTGCCTCTGAAACTTGCTGGAGGGTCAGCGATGAGTTAATTACAACTCAGTGGCATACAACAACACCATTACAACAGAGAAAAGGAGTTCTGAGGAGTTGTGCTTCTAACCCAAAGGCATGTGGTTCAAATCCACTAGCTCCTCTCTGGGAGAAATGGGGGCATTCTCTTCCAGTGTGGTTTACAGCCTCTGGAATCCTGCTGGAGGATCAGCTGTGAGTTGATTCGGACTCAAAGGCATAGAACAGTAACGAGAAAGGAGTTCTGACGGTATAGTCTCTAGCATGCTGTTAGCCAAAAGGTGGTAAGTTTCCAGTTGCTCGAATCTACCAGCTGCCCTTCAGGAGAGACAAGGATAATTTCCTCCCATTAAGAGTCTCAGAAATCTGGAAGAACAGAGATCTGTTTTGGAAAAGGTGCAACCAGAATGCTTCTTGGAAGCAAGGTTGGTTAAGCCTCTCACAGGCTTTGGGCCTGATGTATTTTTCCTTGGAGAAAGACATCGTGCTTGGAAAAGCAGAGGGACAGCCAAAGCGAGGCAGCCCCCACCAGCCCCTCACCAGCCTCCCACCAGCCCCCCAGCAGCTCTTCAGTGATGTGCAGTCAGAGTGAGAGCAGTGAGAGTTGGGTGGAGATGGCGAAGGAGGCACAGGACCAGCACCCGACAGCAACCACGGCTGCTGGCCTGCGCTTCCTGGCTGTTTCGTAAATAAGTACTACGTAAATTTTAATAGTAATGCCTGTAATGTTTTGCCAAACGTTTTTGCCCCACACCTCTTGGTTGCCAGGTTTCTGGTCACATTGTCCATATGGCAAAGTCTTGCTACCGGAATGCTGTGTCCAGGCCTCTCTGACCCTTGCCCTGTGCGTGTCTTGGCCAGTCTCTGGGTCTCTGTCTCCACTTTGCTTGTTTGTCTTGATGCATCTGTCTCTCTCCCTCTCCCTGCCTCTTTCTACATGTGTGCATCTCAGTTTCTCATTTTGTGTCTGGGTCTCGTTCTCTGCCTGTATTTGCCTGGCTCTCTGTCTCTGCCTTTCACTATCCCTCTCTCTTCCCTGGCTCGATCTCTGCTGCTTTCTGTCTTCCTCTCTTTTTCTCTGCTGCTTTCTCTCTTTTTCTCTCCTCCCCCCTTTCTTTGTTTCTCTCTCTTTTCCTGTCTCTTTCTCTTTGCCTGTCTGTATTTCTAATCTTGTGTCTCTCTGCTTCTGTCTCTGTCTTTGTCCATATCTCTTTTATATGTGTGTATTTGTGTGTGGGTGTGGGTGTGTGTGTGGGTGTGGGTGTGTGTGTGTGTGTGTGTGTGTTCCTCTCTCTCATCTCTCTGACAGTCTCTGTTTCTGTTTCTCTCTCTCTCTGCCTGTCCGGCACATCAGCGGATGTGTGAAGATGATTCAGGGCTGACAGGAAGCCCGCCGCCCTCCCCACTGCCCGCCAGTGCTGCTGGCGTTGGTGTCAGCTCCGGCAGGTGTGCGGGCTCAGGATGAAGCTGCCGCAGTGAGGAGGCCTGACTCCCAGGTAAGCCTCTCCCAGGTGAGCCTGGAGCTGCCTCCTGCACCCCCACAGCAGATGGGGTGGCCCTGCTGGCCCAGAGGAGCATTTGGAGGCTCACTGGGTGGGATGGAAGGGTGCCACTACTATCTGTATACGGGGCCCTCAGCCTGTTCCCTGAGGAGCTCAGAGCAGCGACCTTTTCTGGAGCTCCAGCCTCCTTCCTGCCCCTAAGGTGGTCCCCATAACTGGCAGAAGTCGGTGAGGGGAAGACCGAGACCAGGATAGCAGTTCCAAGGACAGGTCTCAGTTTCTTCATCTGTAAAATGGGGCTAACCTCCCTCCCCCAGGGTGATAGAGGGATGAATGGTGTTCTGGATGCAAACAGCCAAACTTGGCCCTTCCTCCCCCACTGCCCGTACCCCAAATGCACACCCTCACTCATACCCTGTGCCCACCAGTTCTCAGCTGGGACTCCATGGGACTGGGAGAGGCCTCTAAATCCCAGCCGCCTTGGCCTCACTCTGCTGCCCTGGGACTGTCCAGGCCCCTGCACCCCACCCTGCTCTCCCCTCTGGCCCCCTGGGCATTCAGAGCCATGAAGGGGGCCTTAAAGACACCCTGTTTGCAGCCCAAGGTTATTTGAAGGAGCTTCCTCAGGACGCCTGTCAGGCCGCTGTTCTGTAAGCCCCTGCCAATACTGGGCCTCCGTTTCCCCCTGTACAGTTTTAAGTGGACTGGATACTGGTCAGGATGGTCACCATGAGCCCTTCTGGGGGGAAGGAGCCTCAGGCAGCCAGCACGCCCAGGCAGGCCCCAGAACGTTCCATATGAAAACTTGTTCATATGAAAACTGTCCACTTCCCTTTGTGCTATTTTGGCCGGCGGAGCCCTGGGGCTGAGGGGGCCGCTCCCCTCCTTTCCCACCCGGCCCCAGCCCTGCTGCCCCTGGGGGCCCCCGGGGCCCTGTCCCTCTCGCTCACCCTCACCTCCCTGCTCTCAGGACCTTGTAGCAGAGGGCCAAGGACCCTCAGGCCAGGGGCGGACATGTGAGAATTGGCTTAATTAGCCTTTATGGTAAAAGACTATTTCAAGATTTTAAACAAAATCATATAAAAAGGAGGACAGAATGGTGAAGTCAGCCTGCTCTGGGGTTGAGCCCTGGCTCTGGGAGGCTGTGAGCCTGGGAGAAGGGGTGTCCGACTGGGAGGGTCATTCTCACCCCCTCTCCTCTAGCCCTCAGCTGTCCTGGGCCTCTGTTGGGTTGGTTGAGAGGACAGGTAGGCTCTGTGTGTCCGTGGTGTAGACCAGTCCTACGTTTCAGGCAGAGCTGCTCCAAGTCTGTTTTGGGCCATTCAGGGCCTGACTGGACTGGCCACAAACTGTCCCTTCCCTTCTTGGGGCACCAGGCCTGCAGGGCCCATAGCGGGCCCTCCCTGTAACTTTTCCACCAGAAGGTGATGGTGCGGAGATTCCACAGAAGAGCCTGCCTCCTGGGACTCCACTCTCCCCTCACCCCGTGCCCAGCCTCAGATGAGATCCTGGGGTGATGTGAACCCTCCTTCCTCCTGCGTGTGTGGGGAGACGCCATCACTGACTCCCTGAGCTGTAGTGTGTGGGGTGGGGAGGCAGGAAAGCTGGGTCCTCGGTGGACCCCCGGCCTTGGCTCAGCACCGAGAGGAGATGCTGTGTCGTTGCCACAACCCTGGCGTCCTGTGTCGTCAGAGGTTCTGGAAGCCCAAGCTGGCACACAGCCGGCAGCAGGGCAGCCTGGTCCAGAGCAGGCCTTGGGTCTCAGTGGATTCAGGCAGAAACCTGAAGCAGGAGGCGGGCAGTGAAGCCCCCTTCTCACCCCCAGTAGAGCCTGTTCGCCCTTCAAGCTTCCCTCAGCTGTAAAGTGGGGAGAAGCCCTCTTCACAGGGGAAGAGGTGAGTGCAGAAAGAAGGCACGTTCTGAAGGCCCCTCAACACCCACAGAAGCCCCCCAGTGCCCCAGGCCCTGCTGTCCTCAGCTGTGTCCCTGAGATCCCACTGTCCTTGACTATGTCCCAGCTGTGACAGGAGGCTGACCCCACAGTCCACAATTTCTCATGAGGAGGAGCGCGGCTTCCATTTTTTGGCCACCTCACGACCAACACATGGCTTCTGGGGGGGCCTCACGTCACAGTCGCCGACCAGGCAGCCAGGCCTCTGTCCACACTGCGCCAGGGCTTCCTCTGTCCCAGCCATCTTCGCAGTGGCCCACCTCACCCCCTTGGCCCTCACCATCCTCCCACGGGACACTCAGCTGTTCCACTGGCCACCTCTTCCCTCAGACTCGGGCTCTGAAGGCTTCTTCCAGCTCCGTCACAGGACAGCCTTCCTGGCCTCCCTCAGAGGCCATGAATGGGACAGAAAAGAACCCTAATTTCTAGAGACAGTTGAGGGCTCCTGGGCTCAGACCCATGGGTGACGTGCTGAGACCATGTGTGTAGGTCGCAGTGGGAGGGGGGTGGACAGATCCAGAGTCAGGGTGGTCAGGCCTTGGTTGGTTTTTTTTGTTTGTTTTAATTTTATTTTTTTAAATAATTTTAATGGACATTTACAGAGAATTTGGATTTCCATTCATTCATTGCTGCACTTCTCTCCCCACCCAGCCCTCTCCCCCCGCCCCCCAGTTCGCTCCTCTCTTTCAAAAGTAAAAGAAAGACTCCCTCCCTGGTACACAATCCCCCCGCACCCCTCCCACCGCCCCAAGTACATTCCACTATGCAATCTTAATTGTGGACTCTTGTGATAACCATAATACCCTATCATACATTGCTTTTAAATTATTCAGTCCCTCATCTGTTTCAGTGCAGTATACACAATTTATCCAGTTTTTCTCAGTCTTACCCCCACCCTGATATCAGTCCCATTTTACAGCAGTGGCACCATGCAATATTTGTCCATTTGTGACTGAGATATTTCACTCAGCATAATGTCCTCCAGGGTCACCCATTTTGAATAATATTGAATAAGTTCCTTGTTTTTCAATGCAGTATAGTATTCCATTGTGTGAATATACCACAGCTTCTCTACCCATTCGTTTGTTG
This sequence comes from Elephantulus edwardii, assembly GCF_000299155.1. Taxonomy (NCBI): domain Eukaryota; kingdom Metazoa; phylum Chordata; class Mammalia; order Macroscelidea; family Macroscelididae; genus Elephantulus; species Elephantulus edwardii. The sequence goes on along the minus strand of NW_006399830.1, from coordinate 11,314,523 downwards.
ATGGGCAGGCCTTGGTTTAAATCCTACTGTGCCCCTCAGTGGTCATGGGGGGGGTCTCCAGCCTCCGTGTCCTCATTTGTGGAATGGAGCGAACCTCTCATCTCAGGGCATTTGCAGAGTTAGTGTGGGTTTAGTGAGGGCAAGCGTGGACTATGTATGTGTGTGATTCTTTCCAGAACCTTCAAGCAATGTCCAAGCCGTGGTGGTGGGGGGCAGGTGCTGCTTTGGTCTCAGATGGTTCAGCTGTGGCCCCAGAAGCAAGGAGGGGCCCAGTACCCAGCCGTTGGGCTATGAGGGCACAGCGTGGGAGAGAAGCAGGAGCTGGTGGGGCCTGTCAGTGGGCCCCAGGGCCCTGCTCACTCACCTGCCTGCCCTTGCAGGAGGGCTGCTGGGAGCAGACATGAGTCCTGAGCCGGAGCTGCTGTGGACGGGGGCGGCCCTGCTGGTGCTGGTCGGGGTGGCTGCCGGCCTGTGTGTGCGGTGCTCCCGCTCAGGTGAGGGGCAGGGGGACCCCAGGGACGTGGAGGGCGGTCCTTGGCTTGGCTGGTGACCAGGCTGTGGTTGGAAAGGGTTGCTGATGAGGGAGGGTGAGACCCTGAGGGGTGGCTGAGGGGTGCTTGGGAGCTTTAAACAGCTCCTCCTGCAGGCCATCGGGTAGGCGCTGAGGCAGGGGTGAGGCCCTGAAGTTGGGGCTGGGCCTTCACTGTGTATCTGGGCGTATGGGTTCGCTTTGGCCCAAGGCAAGGAGGCGTCTGAGCTGTACAGTGTCCCACCTCCCCGGGTGCTCCTCCTGAGTAAATGGTAGATGCCTTACCAACATCAGTAGCCCCCCAGCCATGGGGGGCTCAGCCAGGGCTCCTTTCTGAGGCCTACACAGGGGGACGAGGTGAGAGCCTGGGTGGGCCTCAGTTTCTAACCAACGCCAGGACCCTGCCAACCTGGGCCTGTCCTTGCAGGTGCAAAGAAGGCGGAGAAAATCTACGAGCAGAGACCCCTGTGAGTTGCCCATCACTCCAAGCTGTCACTGCGGGCCATGGGTGTGTCTGGCGCGTGGTGCCGAGGGCACCTCCAGAACCCCTTCCTCGCCCCTTTCCTTCTGCCTCCTTCGGGCCAGACCCAAGTGGGTCCCTCGCAGTCAGGAGTGGGGGGAGGGCAGCCCCAGCCTGGGCGTCAGAGATAACTTTCTGGAGGAGGCTCTTCAGGGACCCAGGCAGTCTGGGAGCCTGCTGATGATGGGTGCTGCAGTAGACACCCCACAGAAACCCCCTGGAAACTACTCAGGGCACTTTGGAGGATGTGGGCATATCCCTTGGGGGATCAGGGGTGGTGGTGGGAGGGATGTTGAGGGGGAGAAAGGTGAAAAGAACGTTCCAGAGAAAGGGGACAGGATGGTGTGGGCGAAGCAGAACCAGGTTGGACACCTACCTTGGAGGATGTGTTCTGTGGGGGTGGACGTGTCTTGTGAAATGGGAAGCCGAGGGGTGGATGGCCTGGACTGACTGGAAGCACCCTCTGTCCACAGGGGCTGAGGAAGGGCTGTGGAGTCCTGGGAACAGGTTTTCAGGTGGGACAGGAGCAGGCAGGTGGAGGGTAGACGTGCCAGAGGCAGCACTGATCCTAGAGGAGTGAGGAGGTGGAGCGGAGTCCTGGGCAGGGGCTCCGGGGGAAGGAGCGGTAGCTGTGCGGACCAGCAGGCCTAGGAGCCTGAAGGCCAGAAAGTGGCCATTGGTGTCCTGGGAATGAGTGAGAGAGGGAGTGAATCACCCACAGCAAGACCTCCGGGCCCCGCGTGCACACCTGACCGCGTTTGCAATCTTACATTCACCCCTGCATCCAGGCACTCTCTCTCTTTCACACACACACACACACACACACACACACACACGCACGTATGAGCAACACACAAGTGTGTGTGTGTGTGTGTGTGTGTGTGTAGGCGTGTTTACTACATGTACATCTGGCTAGGTTTCCACTCTCATACCCCTGCATCCAGGCTCACGCGTGCGTGCGCGCACACACACGTGAACATGTGTGAGCAGCACACACGTGTGTGTGGGCATGAGCATTGAGGGAGCGTGTGTGGGTGTGTGTGAGCGTGCCCTGAGGGATCGTCCTGGGCTCCTCTCTGCCCTGGGAGCCCAGCCCTGAGCTGCAGCTGTGGGCTTACACTCCCTCGGGCAGCCAGGCATCCATGTATACACACAAACACACCCCCTCTGTCATTTCCTTTTGTAACTGAAAAACCACAGTGAGATTTGAAAATAGAATCTTCTCATCCCTACCCACCCCTGGGACCAGGTCTGCACTTCGCAGGATTGTTTTTTGTTCCCTGTTCCTCTGAGCCAACTGTCCACAACCTCCATGAGGAAGGAGCCAAGCACCTCTGGTGCCCCTGGGCACATCAGCCCTGCCCCCTCTCTCAGTCCCTGAGACCCTAGACTCTCGTGTGAAGAGTCCCAGCTTGTCAGCGCCAGGGTCTCCACTTCCTCATCTGGGAGGAGGTGGGAGTGGGCCTGGAGCTGCTTCTAGAAATATCTTCTGCCTTCCCAAGTCCCACCTCTGCTGGGTCAGTTCCTGCCTGCTGCCTGCATAGAGCAGCCGCTGTGAGCATGAGGTTCAGCTCCTGTGTCACCTTCTCCAGCAAGCCAGGCCTGAATCCTAAATCAAGTCACCCTTACCCCTCGTCCCTCAGAAGCTCTTGGAGGGCCAGGTCAGGCCTGCCCTTTCTGGTTCAGGGACCTTTATTGATGAGCTAGTACTCAATATGTGATCACCATTCCCAAAGGCACTTCATGGTCTAAGAGGGCAGCTGGGGCTCCAGCCCTCAACTCTGTATCCCAGATGGTGAAAAGAACGAAAACTGAATAGGCTGTGTCTGTTGACAGCACTCCCTTTAAAGAGATTTCCCTGGAGGTCTCAGTAACTTTGGCCTGCAGCTCATTGCCCAGGGGGCAGTCACGTGACATGCTTAGGCACAAAGGAGGCTGGGAAATACTGTTGGGTTGGGTGCTTTTTTTAACCCTCCCCCAGTGGACACATGGCTATCTAAATAAAAATCAGCTTTTTTTTTTTTTTTCCAAGGAAGAAAGGGAGAACAGGTGGTGAGCAGTGGTACCCAAGGCCTGGAGTTGCCCCACTGTTGGTTTGGGGTTTTGGGGGGTTTTTTATTATTAATTTTTGTGCATGTACCGTCAAATCAGATCTGACAGGTACAGGAGGAGATTGCCCCTCCTTCTCCAGCAGAGCATCTGATGGATTCAAACCACTTGCCTCTGGGATTGCAGTGCAGCTTCTTGCCACTAGACCACCAGAGCTCCCTTACACTGTTGTTTTTTTATAATAAATGGTGTGTTTGAACATCCCAGGAAGAACATGCTCCCGTGGGAATGTTGTCCTCTTTGAACTTCCTGACTGCAGTCATTTTGTCCAATGAGAGTTGAGTTCTTGAGCAGGGATCCAGGCTCAGTGACCTCCACGTACCCTGGACCTCTGAGCTGCCTCTTAGACCCTCCCTCAGGCCCTCCTGACTTCCCAGAGCCCTCAGCAGGGTGGGCTGTGCTGGAGGTGGCCTGGCTACCAGCTGGTCGTATGAAGAATGGTCAGTGGGGAGGAGGGCAGCGGTCCAGACAGTTGGGGTGTCACAAGAGGCCCTCCACCTTGCTCTTGTCCTAGTCTGTCCATTTCCTCTGTTCCTTGTCTGTGTCTGTCCTCTGTCCCCTTGGGCCAGGGAAAGCCAGGCCCCAGCTTATCACAGCTCCCTGTGTTTCAGACAGGAGAACCAACAGAACTTTGCAGTGGCTGGGACCTACTCCTGTGAGTCCTTGCAGGGCCTGGGGTTAGGCTCGGGGCTGTGGGCGTCCATGTCTAGGTCCCCCCATTTCCCCCACCCTGTGGCTGTGGGCCAGATCTGGCGGGGTGAGGGGTGGCGGGGTGAGGGGGTGGCGGGCTGTACAGGCTGCCTGGGCTGGCGATTGGCTGAGACCCATCTCACCCTGTGCAGTTGTCAGGCAGATGTGGCCAGGGCCTCTGGCGGATGCGGCCCCTGACTCAGCACTAAAGAGGTAGAGAACAGTTCCCTGTCCTGGGCCCTGAAAAGGTGGGGTGGGGGGACGAGACGGAGGGGTCCAGGGATCCCCACATGCCTAACCCCTATTCGAGACCTCCTCCCTCCCCGAGACTCTGTGCTCAATCCTTAGGGACCTGCAGGGAGGCTGTGGGGGCCCCATTATCCCCCTGGTCCCTTCTTCAGCCTCTCCTCCCCCACCTCGCAGGAAGGACAAACTGCTGCAGTTCTCCCCCAGCGTGGAGGGTGAGTGACCAGGACACGGTGGGAGTGGGGACAGGACAAGGTGAGTATAGGACTGGTGGGCCAGGTCCTGCCAGGGGCCGGATCACAGGCCTGACCTGGAGGAGCTGGCCAGGCAGACAGAGGCAGAAGCAGGGTGAGGGCAGGGACGTGGCCTCCTCGGAGTGCACATCCTTCCCTGGTGGCTGGAGCCTGTGGCCAGCTGGGTGTTGTCCCGAGGAGAGGAGTAAAGAGCCTGGTCTTCCTTACAGGTTCCGAGTCCCCCAGGTACCAGAACTTCAGAAAAGGTAGGTGGGCCCCTGGGTAGGGGACTAGACAGGGTGGGGCAAGGCTGTGGGCCCCAGGGAGGGGGCTGGACAGGGTGGGGTGAGGCTGTGGTCCCCTGGGAGGGGACTGGACAGGGCGGGGTGAGGCTGTGAGCCCTGGGTAGAGAGCTGGACAGGGTGGGGTGAGGCTGTGGTCCCCAGGGAGGGGGTTGGACAGGGCGGGGTGAAGCTGGACCCAGCACAGGCCTGATTCTCCCTCCGCCCACAGGAAGCAGGCACGGATCAGATACCGGCTACGTGTGAGTGGCCTCTCTCTGTCCCCTGCCCACCACTGACCAGGCCTCCTGATCAGAGACAGGAACCTGCTCTGGGGGGATGGGCCTTGGGGCCGGGGGGGGGGGGCGGGGGGAAGAGTCCGCCTGTGTCCAGTCAAAGCCATGTTGTCGTGTGAGACCTGGAGCCCCCAGGAGAAATGACCTTGGTGTTATAAGCTCATTTCACAGATGGGCAAACTGAGACCCAGAGCATGCAGGAACTCATGTTTAGAGAGCCAAGCTGCAAACCTCTTCCAGTCCCAGGGTGGCCATGGGGCTGAGGGAGGCAGGATAGAGGGAGCAGTGGGGGTCGGGGAGATGCCAGCAGAGGCCCCTGAAGCCTCCGTCCCACGCTGCCCCTGCCATGGTGGCGGCCTCCATGGTGACCTAGGTTGTGTTTTCCTGGCAGAGACCCCATCATCGGGGACTATTACAACTGGGGGCAGTTCCGGAAGCCTCCAGAAGGTGAGAAGAGGGTAAGGTGGGGTCATGGGCCAAAGAGCAGCAGGAGCTGAGCCTTAGAAACCACAGTCTGGAGACAGAAAAGTGCCAGGGTGGGCGTGGAGGGGGCAGGTGGGCCTCCAGGCTGGGCTCGGCAGGAGCTGCGTGGGTAGACAGAGGAGAGGCTGATGTGGAGAAGGATGGGCAGTCAGGCGGTGGAGGTGGGAGGCTGGCTGGACAGGATGGGCAAGGGGAGTGGGCGACAACAGAGTGGCAGGCAGGATGCTGGGCAGTGGCCACCCAGGCCCCCATGGAGTACACAGGAGACCTCAGAGGAGGGCCCAGGACAGGGGTGGCCATGTTGGAGGACTCAGAGCCCAGCACGCTTGGGGGACGTAGGACTAGAGCCTTAACACCTCATCTCTACACAAAGAGAACCTGAGGCCCAAGGGTGGGGTTTCTGCTGAGGGGCTCACTGGTCTGGGGCTTGAACCCAGCCCCCAGGTCTCAGCTCTTCCCTCCTGGGTCAAAGGCTGGGGCTCTGGGGAGGGGAGGGGGCATAAAGGCATGCTGAGTACTGTTCTCCTACTAGGGTGACAGGTCCCCAAGCTGGGCCCCTGGAGAGCAAGCTTCTGAGGCTCCCCAGAGGGAGGGGGTCTGAGGCTGGGCTGTTTCCTAACACTCCTGCCCCACCCAGCCCCCCAGAACCCAGAGACCAAAGAGCCACCGAGGTGCCACTTCTGGTTGACCATCATGGAGGGTCTGGACTACAGCTCCTCCCTCATGGTCCAGCCTGGTGCCCAGCAGCCTGGGAAGACAGCAGGGGCCAGGTGGGGGCTGCTGGAAGCTGCCCCAGGGGTGTGCCAGGGACGAGGGCAGGTCACCTGAGGTGAGGTGAGGCTGGCTCAGCTTTGGGTCCTCTCTGACAGATGAGGATGACACTGGTTCCTACGAGAACGTTCTCATCTGCAAGCCGGGGAGCCCAGAGCCAGGTGAGGCCATTCGGGGGGTGGGGGGCGTTACCTCTGAGGGCCACTGGGAGAGATGACATCCCCTGTCCAAAGGCATCTCTCCTTGAAGCCTGAAGGCTCAGCTGTGTCCTGGTGCCTTTGGGTGGAACATGGTCCCTAAGTGTCCTGCGGTGGCACCCACAGCTCCTGGTGACCGAGGGGCTTCTGCCCTCAGAGCTGCCCAGCACAAGGACAGACCTGGTGGAGAGGCCCTGACGCACCACCCTGGTCACTCCTCGGCCACCTCCTGTGCTCGCCCAAACACAGGTGACGAGAGCGTGGAAGACTACCAGAACTCGGCATCCATCCAGCAGTGGAAGGAGTCCAAGAGGGTTATGGGTACGTGGCAGGCGTGGAGGGCATCCGGGGAGCTGGTCTGGGGAGGGCCAGGCTGGCAGGGGTCCAGTCCCAGTATTGCTTCTTAGCCGGCCGGTCTGTGGCGTTTGCGGCTGGGACAGAGGAGGGTCAGTGTCATCTGTCCACCCACCTCCCTGTCATCTGCAGGGCTCACCCTGAGTGACACTGTGCCTTCCCTGGCTGGCAGCCCTGACGAGGACAGTGAGCCGGACTACGTGAACGGGGATGTGGTGACCAAGGATGGCTAGAGGAAGGTACAGTCCCTGGGGTGGCCTCTCTGTGGCCCCAGCAGAGCTTGGCTGCGGGCTGGGTACCCCAGAGGATCAAGGTGAGAAGGGCTATTCAGAGGGGTTGTGAGGACCACGCCCCTCGGCTCCCCTGCCATTGCAGGACTGGGGTGTCTGCACAAGCCAGCCTGGCCGGGCCCCAGGCGCCCTCTCTGTGGTGGCCATGCAGCGGGGGGGAGAAGCGGGGGTGAATGCATTCTGAGGGCAGTGTCAGCGGCACTTCCTGTGGCCTCCAGTGCGGGGAGGCCTACGCTTTTGTTGAGAACCAGGCGGCGTGATGGTGGCTCAGGACTTGCCAAGCCGGCTCTGGAGCAGAGGGAACGAAACCTTAACGGAGACAACCCATCTCCTTTTAACAAACCCTTTCCTTTACTGAAGGAGCCAAGGCACAGAGCCAACTGGCGGAGCCTGGAGAACCGTTGCCGTCCCTCAAGGACCCCTTTTCTGGAGCTGCTGTGTTTGGCACCCTGTCTACTGGAAGGAGCACCTGCCTGTCCCCAGGACCATCTGGCCGTGAGCAGTGGCCTGGACAGCGGTGCTTGGGAATGGATAGTCCCTCGGGGGCTGCAGAGCCCTCCCTGACCAGGGCTTCCATGGGGTGAGGGGGAGCCTGGTTCCCACAGCGACCCGAGGCCAGGATTCCCTCGTCTAAAATGTCCACAACACTGCCATTTGTCCTGTTTTGCTTCAGACTTGGATCCTCAACTGCTTGTTAATGCCAGCTGCTGGCATCTCTTCATGATGTAAACTTGTAAAGTTATTTATGTAGATGGAGCCATATTTAATACTAACTTCAGGGTGGCTTTGTCTGCTTCTCTTACAAAGCATTACTTGGACTTCGTTTCAGGAGCCCTGTCTCTCCTTTGCCCCTTAGTGGGGCCCTCTCATGACTTGGGGCCTGAGGTCACTCAGGAAACTGTACTCTCATCTTTGGTAGCAACTGACCCTTCGATGGAAGAAATGTTTCTACGAACAAAATGTACACCCCCACCCTGGGCTCAGAGAGTGGGGAAGGCCCCCCGGGGCCAGGCGGGGGGTGTCCTCTGCTCACGTGCCTAGTCTAGATCAGAAGGGTCAGTCAGGAGAAGAAAGTGCCTGAACCAATCCTGCCAATAAACCATTTAAGCCTGAGAGCAGCTGTTCCCGTGTCCACGGTCTGAGGAGTGAATGAGCCTGCAGGGAGGATGGCGCGGAGCAGGACGCTAGCAGAGCCTGGCTTCCCCTTGCCTCCAGCTCTAAGCTAGGCCTAGGAGTTAAAAGGTCAAGAGAACAGCAAGCGTTCCTATCCAGCTGTCCCCCAGCACAAGGGCGGGAGGCCACAGCTCTGGAAGTCCACCGGAAGAGGTGCCGGCACGTCACACCTTTGTCACGTCTTTGTGGGTGAGCCTACCTCCCTCCTCCTGGGGACATCGTTTCAGAGTAATACCCAGCATTTGCTTCAAAACAACCTTAGAGTGAGGCTGGGGAGGGAAGTGGGGCTAGGGTAGGGAGTGAGGCTGGGGTGGGAAGTGGGTCTGGGGTGGGGAGAAATACAGAGGAAGCAAGATTGGTCACCTGCTGAGAGCTTCAGAATGTGTTTGATGAGTCTTTAAATGTCCAGAGGTAAAATGCTCACCTTTTATGCAAGACACCTGGGTTGCAGGTCAGTGTACCTCATGCATGGCCTATGATACTGTTTATCCCACAAGAGAAAAAAAGAAAAACAGGAACAGAAAAAGGGGGACGACCAAAAAATAATCCCCAGGAGTTAGAGGGTGTTCAACTGTCCATGGAGGCCTGTGTGGTGCGATGCTGCTGAGCAGGGGTCAGAGGAGAGTCTAGATTAACAGAGACTAGGCAGAAAGGCCTGGCAAGCTCCTCTGAAAATGAGCCCATGAACCGTCCTTTGGATTACCATGGATGAGCGGGATGGGGTGGGACCAGGTAGGGTTTCAGCCCCTTGTGTGAGGGACACCGTGAGCTGGGCTGACAGGATGAGAGCTGAAAACTTTCATTTACAGTAGCCATTTCTCATCACTCCAAGATAGAGAATGCTGCCGAGGAAAGCAGTTGTACTAATCAGGATAAAATGCTAGAGCAGTTAATGCCCACTGCTGCACCGCAGGGCAGGGCGGTGGCTGGACTGTCCCTGAGAGATCACCTGCAGATCAGCAAACACTTTTCCAAGCAGCTTTCAGAAGGACTTGTCGCCCTGGGCTGTACAGTCAACACCAAACTGCCCCCACCACAGGAATCGGTCCCTCAGTGTTCCAGAAAAATCAAAGATTAAGCCAGTGTTGTCTACTATCTAAATCACTGTTTCTACTTGTCAGAAAATGTGACAGAGAAATGACCTGGAGAAATGAAAAAGCAACAGATAAATTCACGTAGAGAGGCTGAAACCAGGTTGCTCCTTGGAGACAAGAATTTTGAAACTCCCATCTCACACACTTTGGGCCTGTTGCCAGGAGGGACCTGTGCTTGGAGAAGGACATCATGCTTGAAGGGTAGAAGGTCAGTCAGTGCAGGAGGATCCTGGATGAGATGGATTGACAGTGACTGTGGTAATGGGGTGAGGTGTGTCAGAGACAGCGAAGTTGGCTCAGGAATGGGCGAAGTTCAGAGCCGTTGTTCATAGGGCCACTATGAGTTGTTGACCCAATGGCACATAACAACTTATCAAAAGCTGGGGCACACGCAGAGACAGGAAGTGGTTTCCTGGGGACCTTGTGCTGTCACCTAATGACAGGTCCAGACACTAAAGAGTTTGCAAGCAGAGCAGGAGGAGAAAAACTCTCAAGTTGTCCAGGACGTCAAGGTTTATTATACAGAACTAGTAGAGAGATCATGGGCTGTGCCTGCTTCTCTGGGGACCTTGTGTCACACACCGAGTCTGAGGCTGAACCTGGAGCCCTGAGGGCATGTGGCACGCCTGAAGCTACGGTCTTTCACTTAGAGGCGACACCAGCACTGACCCACTGCACAGTCTCCAAGCCGGGAAGCTGTGATGTGTGTCTCTCTGGAATAGGGACACGGGACCCTCCACCCTAACTGGCCACTGGGGCCATCGTCTTCTGACATAGCCTGGCCAGCAGCCCTGCCATCTGCAGCAGGGAGTTGACACCTTCTGCAATTTTCATATGAGTATATCCAATTTCCTGAAAACAAAACAGATTTAAATTGGGTGAGTGAAGAAAGAGTTATTCTTCCAACAGATCCAGTTGTTCATTTGGAATAAATGGGCTGTTTGTTGTGTACATTCTAAATACATAAATTAATTTGAAAGGAAAAAAGCCCCTGAATCCATGAACTCAAACTCTAGTAGGAAAATGAACTCTTAGATGTACTGGAATTATTTTTTTTTTTTTAATTTTTTTTTATGGTTTTTGTGTGTGTGTGTGTGTACCGTCAAATCAGATCTGACTGGTATAGGAGGAGATTGTCCCTCCTTCTCCAGCACAACATCTGGTGGGTTCGAACCACGCACCTCTGGGATTGCAGTACTGGAATTATTTTTTGCATGTCCCAAAAGGATGCTGGCATTTTATGATGACAAGAGGAGAAACTCCTTAACCTAGGACCTGGCTCCAGAAGATTCCTGGGGAGCCCGAGGTGGTGTGCTGGGCTTAAGTCTGTATGTCACTCTAGGGTGAGGAACGAGTCTCAGAAAGGTCAGAAATGACACAAACTTGTATCTATCAATAAACATTGTGATACTTGAAACAAAAAAAAAAAAAAAGAAATGACACAAGGGCAGGACTACCTCTCAGACCCAAGCCATGACTGGCTACGTGGGATCAGAAACAGTGTCCTTTTTTGCTGGACTTGGGTCACTCAACTGAATGTTGACCGGTAAGCACAATGTGTCCATAGGGTAAATTTGATATGTGAGTTATATTTTGAGAGTTGTTACAAAGTGAGGGAGCTCTGGTGGCAAGAAGCTGCATTGCAATCCCAGAGGTGCCCGGTTTGAATCCACCAGATGCTCTGCTGAAGAAGGAGGGGCTATCTCCTCCTGTACCAGTCAGATCCAATTTGACAGCACACACACAAAATAATAAAAAATTGAAAAACAAAAACAAAAACCAAATAACAAAGCAATATAGATGGAGAAGGACAAGGTAAGAACATTCCCTCACATTTCCGACCTGGTTGAGGAATTAGCGTATTTTGAATAGCAAAAACCAAAATTAAAACACTAGGGGGCGGGGGCGTGCACGCGGTCAGGGGAGAATAGAACAGGTAAGGGAGCTCTGGTGACCTAGTGGCAAAGAAGCTGCACTGCAATCCCGAAGTTACATGGTTCAAAACCACCAGATGCTCTGCTGGAGGAGGAGGGGCAGTCTCCTGTGCCACTCGGATGTGATTCAATGGTACAAAACAAGAAAAGGGAAAAAAAAAATAGAACAGGTCTGGCAAGAGCCGTGGGACACTATCAAATAACATAAGTCGAATTAAAATCCCAGAGACAGAAAGAAAATGGGAGAGAAGAAATATTTGAAAAAAAAAAAAAGATGGTTGGATACTTGAAGAAAAAGGATCAGATTACAGATTCAAGACTTTCAGAATTATCACATTAGACACAGCTTTCAACAAAAAGGTGTGTAAAGAAAACCCTTCTGAGGAAGACAAGAAATACACAGAAATGAGCCGAGACAAAGCCCGGCCTGAGACGCTCCAGGAACTCCAGGTGATGCGATCAAAGAACCCGAGGGAGCAACTGCACGGTCCTCACAAGGACAGGGAGGAGCCGTGCTGCCTCGGGAGAAAGACGGGGCCCCCTGACAGCCTGGGGACAGACGATGGAGGCTCAGCTACGACAGAGGCTCTGCTACAGGTGCTTCGACGTGATGGCCAGGAGGTCGAGCTCCGTAAAGAAAGGTGAAAGCATAAAAAGGAATCAAACAAATTCTAGAGCCACAAAGTGCGATGGAAATGAAACATCCACCAGAGAAGTCGGAGAGCAGATGTGAGCAGTCAGGAAAGGTGGAAAGAACTCCCAGGTCAAGGGACAGAACAGATACCCACGGTGAGGCCCACGGTGTGGTAAAGCACACAGTGCCGTTTCACTCAGCTGTGAGGAGGCGTGGAGTTGAGTCTACAGCACAAACTCGGAAGACATTATGCTGCGTGAAGTAAATCACACCACAGAAAGAGAAACCATGTGTGATCCCCATTCTACACAGTATCTGCAACAGGTCAATGTAGACACTTCAAAGCTTTTGAGTGGTTACGAGAGATAAGGGAAAGGAGAAGTCCCTGGTCAGGGAGCCCTGTGTTACGGAGACGACAAGGTGTGGGAACAGGCAGTGACGATGGCACACTTAACGCCACGGAACTGTACACGTAAAAAGAGATGCCCTGCTTCTTCTGTCCTTTTCTGCTGAGAGCATGCTGTAAGGTATGACCTCACCCTTTCTCGTAGCTTCCAGGGCTCCTTCCTCTCCTCTCCCTTTAACTCTTCGCATGGCCTCGCTTTCATTAGCTGTAATTCTGTCTTATCGCCTTAATAAACCTTTCACACACACACACACACCCTCAACAAAACACAAAAGCCAAACCCAAAGATGTCCACAAAGGGGCACAGTAAATATTCTGGGATGGCAGAACTTTAATGTCTTGACTGTCGAAGTGTTTATACAACAGAGTGTATTTGTCAGCATAAAGCACTGACAAGGAGGAATTTGACTTCAACCAACTATAGCTCACCTAATCTGATTGAAAAATTCCTTTTTTCAAAACCCTTTGAGGACCAGAGATTCTAGAGAAAGGACACTGACCAACAGAGCTGCTTTGCACGAAGGCCGCCCTCCGTCCCAGTGCAGTTGGAGAACACCTCCCAGGGGCAGGGTCTGTGAGCACAGTGCACTGCGCACCCACCTCTGTGAGGAAACAGCTTTCTAGACTCGTGTGGGTGCTTCCAATTGCTTCATACCCAAGTGAAAGCTGGACAATAAATAAGGCAGATTGAAGAAGAAATGAAGAAGAGTCCTGAGGATGTATAACTGGCCAAGGGTCAAGCAAACCTCCTTGAGGAAGAGATGTCGCCGGGCTGCTGCTTACAAGCACAGGTGGTGAGATTTCTTTCCACAGACTCGGGGTTGTTTGTGGGGTGTGTGTGGGTGTGTGCGTGGGTGTGTGCGTGAATCCTTGGAAAAATGGAAGGTCAGTGAAGAAGAGACCGTCAATGCGACGGCCTGACGTGGTGACTACAACAGTGCGTTTACACAGCAGACATTGTGAAGGACGGTACGGAACCAGGCTTTCAATCTGCGGCAGACATGGTCACTACGTCTGAGTTCACTAGGAGGCACCCACCGCCACCGCCACGCGCACGTACTGACCTTAATAAACTCCAGTTTCAAGTACTCTGCCATTTGGAAGGTTTTACACACTCGAAAAATGTTGCCGATGATGTCCTCGGGGGAGTAGCCAAGATGCCACAGGTGAGCAAGAATCTAGACCAAAAAAAAAAAGGGCACAGTGAACGCTAAGAAGTCGAGAGTGGAATGAAGGCAAATCCACACGAACCTCGGCCTCCCCCACGGTGACGGGGCCCAGCGGCTACAGACAGATCAACTCACAAACCCATGCGGTTCTGAAAAACCAATAAATCCCAGAGAGCTGCTGGTGGGCCAAATGACACCTCGTTTGCCATGCCTTTTACATCATGAAGGATAATTTGATGTTCCCAACATGCAGAGGTTCCATCGGAAATGTTTTCAGCTATGGTTTAAGATGTGAGAAAGGACCAGGGAAGAACCCGCTGTGATCAGACCAAGCCCCTTAATCGCACCACGGACACCTATGTGCCCTGAAGGCCACTAAACCTAAATGACGGTGGCAGGGACTGCCATGGAGCCGTCCCCTAGAGCAGAGCTTGATCCCCCATCCCCGCCTCTCCTGGGGGACCTGGGGGGGGTGTCAATGTTCCCCAGCAGGACGGGAAGGGAAGCCACCTCCCTCAGAAGATGACTTCACTCCTCAGAAAGGGCTGAACTGGTCTTTCTGCACATCTTGGATTAATGAATTCTCCCTGCAGACTTCACTGGTAAAACAGAAAGTTCTGGCTGTGAATCTCAGGTCTACTACTTTTAAACGCTGTGATTCAGAGTAAAGAGTTTAACCTGTGAGTTACAGGTATCTCATTTATAAAGCGAACCCAACCAGCAGCATTACTTTAAGAATGAAATGTCAGGTCCCAAACACAGGACCAAGCCCCTCACTGCACTTAAGTGGAAGGTTCCTTCCGAGTCAGGGAGAGGGCAAACCTTGTAGGCTTCATCAATGTCAGCATTCACACAGTGCTGAATCATCTCCTTCACCAGCAAGGGGTGGGGCTCATCGCAGACCTGCCCAAACCAAGAAGAGAGGCTGGTCAGGGGCTGGCCGACCCAGGAACATGGGCCGCAGTGGACCGGCTGCTGGCGCAATACATGCCACCGAACCTCTCAAATCACTGTTTCACAGAACTGTCTAGCCAACAGGACTGGACCTGGAAATGCCCTTCTCATTACCAAAGACAGGAGTTCTGGTGGCCCAGTGGTAAGAAGCTGCACTGCCAACCTAAAGGTACACAGTTCAAATCCCCCAGCTGCCTAGCAGAAAGATGGGCAGTCTCCTCCCATGTGACTTACTGCCTCTGAAAATCTACTAGAGGGCCAGCTATGAGTCGATCACGACCAGATGACATGTAAAAACAATCACCAAACACACCAAAAAGGGTGTCTCTTCTTTGTTCCAGATTGGGAGATCAAGAGTTGGACCTCCGACAGCAGCTCCCTCCCAAGCTTTCACGACCTCAGTGGCATCTTCGAGCTCTGACTTTCATGCAGCAAATCGTAATTTCTCCTGTTGACTGGCTCCATCATGTGTGTACCACATTTAGCCTGTCCACTCAGCTGCTGACAGCATTTAGGGTGTTTCTACCTTCTGTACTGTAAACAGCGCTGCAAGGAACAATGGTGTGTCAAGGGCTGGGCCTCTGTTTATCCAAGTCTCTGCGGAGACAGCTGGTGTGGATCTGCTGGGTTATGAGTAGCCCTATTTTTAGTTTTATTGAGGAACTGATACAATGCTTTTTGCAACAGCCATTTGAACGTCCTCTTTGGTGAAATGTCTTTCAAGCCCTTTACCCATTTCTAGGACAGGATTATCTTACTAAGTTGTCAAAGCTTTGTATGTATTTTGGTTATTAGATTCTTGTTGGCTATATGGTTCCCACAGGCACTGTCCTTATGCGTAGCTTATCTTTCCACTTTTTTTTTCTCCTTGTTGTGTACCGCCCAGTCAGGTCCGACTGGCACAGGAGGAGATTGCCCCTCCTTCTCCAGCAGATCATCTGGTGGATTCGAACCTCTAACTTTCAGGATTGCAGTGTAACTTCTTGGCACTAGGCCACCAGACCTCCCTTCTCTTTTCACTTTTTTTTGTAAAGTCTTTTGATGAACAAACTTTATAAGGATCCATTCATTGGGTTTTTTTGTTGTTTGTACTTTTCACATTATATTTCAGAATCCACTGATAGAAGTTGGGCTAACACTTGGGCCCATTTCCTCACCTACCAGGTGCTGTCCCTGAATTATGCAAGCAAAAATAATGTTTTAAAGGCAAAAGTTTACACTTACTAATTTTTAAAATTATGTCTGTAGTTTTTTTAAAATTTATTATAAATTTCAATGAAAATGTACAGAGACTTTGGAGTTCCACTCATTCATTGTTGCACTTTTCTCGCCTCCCAACCCTCCCTGCTACCCTTTTGGAAAAGTAAAAGAAAAATTCTTTTATTGTTTTATAATCAATCCCCCCAGGTCCACTCCACTATACAGCCTTCACTCTGGACTCCTGTCATGACAAAAATACCCAATAATTTTCCCTCTTAAACAGTTTTCTCCCTCATATGTTTCAATGCGGTATACATTATTGAACCCATCCTTCTCAGTCTCCCCCCAACCCCGAGGTCAGTCCTGCTTTACAACAGTGGCACCATGCAGTATTTGTCCTTTTGTGACTATGATATTTCACTCAGCA
>NW_006399830.1:11258350-11298433 GCF_000299155.1 Elephantulus edwardii | reverse complement strand
GCAAAAGTTTACACTTACTAATTTTTAAAATTATGTCTATAGTTTTTTTAAAATTTATTATAAATTTCAATGAAAATGTACAGAGACTTTGGAGTTCCATTCATTCATTGTTGCACTTTTCTCGCCTCCCAACCCATTTTGAATAATATTGCATGAGTTCCCTGTTTTTCAATGCAGAGTAGTATTCCATTGTGTGAATATACCACAGCTTCTCTATCCATTTGTTTATTGATGGGCACTTAGGTTGTTTCTAACTCCTTGCTACTGTGAACAAAGCCATGATAAATATGGGTGTGCATATATCTGCTTGGATGTCAGTTATGGTCTCTTTGGGGTATACTCCCAGTAGTGGAATTGCTGAGTCAAGTGGTATCTCTGTTTGCAACTTTTTCAGAAAGTGCCATACCGCCTTCCACAATATAGCTGTAATATTTTTTTTTAAGAGGAAATTGTATGACATGTGTGAGTGCGCTGTGAGATTAAATAAGACACATGGAGTCACTAACCCTGGGCCTGGCACATCACCAGCAGGTGCATCGTCCAGCGCCGGTGACCTTCCAGAGTCCCTCCCAACTGTCCAACATGTGGAAGTAAAACTGACGACAGCAGAGAGGACAAGCGGAGCAGGGCTGGCTCCGGGAGCGCCTCTCCCCAGAAGAGTGTCCCAGCTCCAGACACGGGACATGTGCCCTGTCCTTCTACCACAACCCTCTCCCCACCCCCTGCCCTGGCAGGTGGACGCTGCTTCTGTAGACCATCACGTCCCGCCAGCGCTCCTACCTTGAACACATTCTCACTGTTGATGAAGCCAAATCCTGAGAAGGTAGACTGCAAGTTGTTTAAGGCCTGTTTGAGGAACAAGAACGGAACAAGGGTGATATTTTGTTTCTGTAAGTCATTGCCCTTTCTGGAGGGCAAGCTGAGCTGGACATCGCCCTCTGGCTAGCCGGGAGGCCCGCGCTGACGCACCTGCCTCATGTCCCCCTGGGCGGTGAAGATGATGGCTTCCAGGCCGTCGTCCGTGTACTGCACTCTCTCCTTCTCAATCACATTCATCAGTCTCATCAGGATCTGTGCGTCCGTCAGCTTGGTGTAGCGGAGCACCGCGCACCGGGACTGAATGGGCTCTGAACACACAGGAAGGGCGAGGTGACCCTGGCTGTCGGCAGGAAGTGGCTCCAGGGCCCACGGGGCCGGTGATGCCGCCCACCTCTCTCGACCCAGCAGGTGCTCAAGACGCACTTGGTAAGGGAGGCCTCAGCCAGCACAGCCTGCAGGCCGGCCTTGGCAATATTTCAGCTTCCAGAAGGAAAAAGCACCCCTAGAATGAAGCACCCACAGGTCACTGTCCTCAGGTGAGTCAGCACCCACCCAGGTGGGCTTCAGCTAACTGTGCACCCCCCCACACACACACTGCCTGCCTATAAGGCATCAGGCACCTGGGCAGACACAAGCCTGTTAGCCCGGCTGAGAACTGGTCCTGCAGGGCTACAGGTGTGATGTCACCATGGCGCGCGCGCACACACACACACACACACACACACACACACACACACACACACTCACTCTCTCACTCCCTCTCTCTCCTCCTTCCACTGAGACCCTCATAGCACCTGCTCCATCAGCCCCAGGCCCCAGCCTGACCGCTCTGACCCACACTCTGCACTCCTGGCCGTGCAGGCCTTCTGACCCATCGCCGTGTCCTGCCAAGGCCTGAATGCTTACAGATGAGTCCAGGAGGAACCTCTCCCCCCACTTCACCCTCCTCTGCTCCCCTAAACCAGCTTCAGTGCCCTTTCTTCCAGAACAAACAGCTACACTCTCACCCGGCAATGCATCCCCCCAGTGTCCACATTCTGCCCATGCAAATCACCCCCACCTTTGCAACCTTCTTCCAAATGCAGCATCCCGCGTGGCCATCCCAGACTCCCCAGACCAGAGCTGCCCCTCTCTCCCTTCCCCCACGACAGCTCTGTTCATCTGTTTGCAATCAGTGAGCTTCCTCAGCGTCAAGGAGGCGGATGATCTGAGAAGGTTCCAGGACAGAAAGAGGCAAAATGCAGAGTCTGCCACCACCCGGACGGGGCTGAGGAAGCGGTTTATGGGAAGAGTGTGTGAACTGTGATCTGACAGTGACCAGCTCGGCCTGCAAACGATGAGGTTCCTGGTGGGGACGCGAGAACAAGGTGCTGAAGGACGTCCCCCTCCCTGCCGGCCGGGCAGTGCACGCTGCTAGTGTCGGCTCCAGGCTGTGGAGGCCGCACCCACCCGGCTGTCCCTCCAGCGGGGCTGGGGGCTCTAAACTGCCCAGGAGGAGACCGCTCACCTTTCTCCTGCAGAGGCGCAGAATTAGAACCGCCGGGGAGGCGTGGCCTCTGCGTTAGCAGTGCCCGGCCGGCAGGTGAAAGGGCAGTGAGCTCAGGGACTGGCAAGATGCGCTGAGGCCGCAGGGCGGGAGAGCTGGGGCTGTGTCCAGACTGGACCCTGGAGTGGGGCGTCAGACCAGAAGGCCTACGCAGGGCAGTGGTGGGTCAGCCTCGCTCTTCGGTGGCTATCTAGGTAGCCACCCGAGGACTACAGGTGCAAGTGCCACCAGGGGACAGTGCACCAGCCAAAGTGACGGTGAGGGCACAGCCTGGGTCAAGGGGAGGAGAGGCTTAAGGACCCAGGCCGAGGTGGGGGGCTGGCTTCCACGAGCAGAGGCAGGAGAGGGTGCAGGGACTCAGGTTTGGGGATCACATCTCCAGTCTGAATACCTCCGTGAACCAAGGACTGGGTCTCCTGTAAACCTACACCCTCCACAGTAGTGTACACACCAGACGCTTTGCTATAAAGTGTCCCAGTGTCTGTCAACAAATAAACTCTAAAAGGCCTTCACCAAGAGCTTCAAATCCTCTGAGGTTGGGCAGTGTCATGTGGAACTGGGTCTGCATTAGTGATTACCAGACAGGAGAAAAAAATCTCTTAGAAACGGAAGTTCATACCAAAAACCATCTGATACGCCAACAGCACTACAAGTCTCCTTTACAACGTTAACTCACAGCATTTAAATGTATTCCAGAGGTAGGTCTCCGTGGCCTTCCTCAGAAAACATGCCTCACTCCTCCCTGGTGTGGCCAGAGCCATGCCAGGCTCAGTTCCTCAGAGTTTCAGAAATCAAACCTGTGGCCAGGTGACTGTGAACCATTTCCTATAAGGCCTGGAAAGGAATGTCTTTGTGGGGTTTCATTCAAGTGTGTGAATCCCTTCAGAAAGCTTCATGAATCAGAAACATTAATTTCATGAAAAGAAAAAGTGCCACGGTGCATTTTATGTGGCCAGGGTAGATTCCCAGTGGTTTTGCCGAATGCTAGACGAGTTTCTGTTTCCTTCTGTGATCTATGTCATTCGTTGCCTCCCGTAATGTTACAGAATGAAACGCCAAGTGAGAACCTTCCAGATGCCACCCAGGGGACTGTCGGAGGAAGGGCAGTTAGTTCGGGTGTGCTCTGCCTGCAGACTAGTTATTCTGGTAGATCTCTCTCAACTCTGCACCCTTCCCTCACCTGACCTACGGATCTTGGGACAAAAAGCCTGCAGGTGTCTACAACCTGCTGCCTGGTCCAAAGAGTTTAGAACGTTCTATCCCTGCAACTGTGTGAGCCAATTCCTAAAAGTAAATCAGTCTCCTGGTCCTTCCATACACATGTATACATTGATGGTCTAGATGGACATGTATGTAATACATGCACACACACACACACACACACACACACACGCGCGCGCGCAGACTGTAAGGCTGCTCTGGTGGCGTAGTGGTAAGGAACTGCATTGTTAACACAAAGGTACACAGTGGTTCGAGTCCACCCGCTGCTCCGTAAAAGATGGGCAAGCTCTTCCCACACCATTTACTGCCTCTGAAAATCCGCTAGAGGGTCCGTCATGGGTTGGTTCTGACTCGATGGTACATAACAACAGATATATATGGGTGTGTGTACACACACACACACACACACACACACACACGTTGTGTGCCGTCGAGTCGAAGCCGACCCAGCAATGACAGTAAATCATACAGGAGGAGACTGTTCACCCTTCACCCACAGAGCAGCTGGTGGATGCAAACTGCATGCCGTTGACCTTGCAGTACAGCCACCAGAACTCACTCACTTCCTCTCTTTCTCTCTCTCTCTCTATTTATATATATTTACACATATACATCCTCTTCCCCCAGTTTCTTTAGAGAACTCTGACTAAAATACAAAGTCAAAGGCTTCCTGCTCCACAAATGCTGTTGCCAATCACTGAACAATTTCACTGACACCAGCCCTATGTCAGCTGCACTGGAAGGATGTCTACAACAGCGTCCTGCCCTCAAAGACTTGTCAACCAGAGACTGAGGCCAGAAGCTGTGTGTATGAAGAACTATTGCCGCCTTCTCCACTGAACCCCTGGTCTCCTGCAAGTAAAGGCTAGTTCTCAGGAACTCAGCCCTGGCATGTGGTACCAACGGGAAACAATCTCGTGAATGAATTAAGAAAGAAATACATGGCTACTTGGGGACCCTGAGAGGATTCCTGGGAGGCTGGGAAGCAGGTCTCTGTGGGGATGGCTTGTCTGCGGCCCGGGTACAGAGGAGTAGGCCAGGCGGTGTGAGATCACATGGGCGGCCACCCCAGTGTCACAGAAACGAGGCTAGGACAAGGGAACTAGAAAGCCGCAGGGAGTGTTGGGAGAGAAGCTGGACGGTGAGCCTGGTCCAGACCACAAAGGGAACTATAGGAAACCAGAGGGAAGGTGACAGATTTGCCAGTGAGGAAGCAGAGAGGCTGCTGGGAGAGGGGCGGGGAGGACTGGAAAGTCAAAGAGAAGGTAACACTTAAGACTTGACACTCAACCAACTCAAACTCCCTGCTCTCGAGTCAGAACCAACTCACAGCGCGCCCTCCAGTGAGCTTTCTAAGGCTGCAAATTGCATGGGAGGAGACCGTCAATCTTTGTTCAGGGAAGCAGCTCACCAGAGAAGCACCACCTTCGCCTCAGCCTCACATCTCCGTTAGGGCCCTGCCTTCTAAGGACATCAAAGAGGAAGCAATTCCTGGTAAAAGCAAAGCGCACTGAGCAGACCGTATATACTAAGTGCTCAGAGCAAACGGAAAATACAAGAGCCTGTCTGGAGAGGCGCAGTGATTTATACGCCGGGCCTGAGACATCAGAAGTGTCGTGTGTGAGGAGAGACTGCAGGTCAGACTGTAGTCACAGCCGTCCACCTGCTCTGTGGCTTCAGACCAAGCACTCAACCCCTCTGAGCTTGTCTTCTAGTCTCTAAAGTGGAAACAATAATACCTCTTCACAGACTAGAACAGATTAAACGCACAAGATGATTAGAGAGTGCCTGGTCTTCCTCTTCCAGAGTTACAAAGAGCCAGCACGAACCCCACGTCACCCAGAGCTGGCCTCACCTATGATTTTATCCGAAGCATTGCAGGCAAGAGCAAAGCGCGTGGTCTTCGAGTAGATTTCCATGGTTCTCCGCAAGGCCTGCTGGGCGCCGTCAGTCATGCTGAGAAGGAAAAAACACAGGAGACACACTGCACTGGGACCTCAAGCCTACTGGGCACATCTCTCCCCAGACACAGTAACCCAGGACAAGTCCAACGTCCTGGGCTGCTGTCTCAGAAGTTTAATTCTATCAACCCATAAATGCCAAACCCCACAAGCTGTGCTCTGAGGACTGACAGAGCAGATTTACTGTTGAACAAAATCACCCCTACAGGGGCTGCATTCAGATGCCAGGGCTCCCCGCAGCTCTGCCAAGACGTGGCGTCAGTGGCCAACTTTTCTACTAAAACGATGGCGTCCCAACCCCTTACTAAGCATTCTCAGTTCTCCAGTTCTCTCCAGGTGCCCTGAGGGTTTACACAGGCTGGCTCCACAGGTAAGAGCAACCTGACTGCCTGCACTTGGCTGTATTACCTTAGTTCTCACCTGTAAGGTGGACATGATATACTACTGGATTCACGGCTTTATGACCATTAATTGTGACACTAACATACAATAGTCAGGAGGCAGAAACAACCTGCGTGTCCACGGAAGGGATGCTGGGACCCCTGTAGTGACTAACAGTCTTGGACTGTCTGGGAGTCCTTAAGTATACACAAAGTCTATATACACAAAGTACAGCCCACCCACCTCTACCCCAGAAAGTGCAAAGGTTTTCTTCACAACCCAACAAAGTTCTCTAAGAAAATACAGAACAACTCCTCAAGTTCTTGAAGAGATTTAGAGATCAAGGCCAAAATGTACTTAGCAAAGCACCTTACCTGTCTGCTTCATCCAGGATGATGATCTTATGCCGGCCTTTGGGAAGGGTGACTTTCTGCTGCGCAAACATTTTGATTTTATTCCGTACAACGTCAATGCCCCTGAAACAAGAAATTAAGATTTTTTTTTTACTTTTTTTTTTGTGTGTGTGTGTGTGTGTGTGTGTGTGTGTGTGTGTGTACCGTCAAATCAGAGTTGACTGGTACAGGAGATTGTTCCTCCGTCTCCGGCAAAGCATCTGGTGGATTTGAACTGCTCACATCTGGGATTGCAGTGCAACTTCTTGCCACTAAGCCACCAGAGCTCGCTAAGAAATTAAGATTTTACTGTCACTTTCTTTCTTTTTTAAAATTTTATTTATTTATTTTTTAAATTGTATTATTTTTACGTGTACCGTCAAATCAGATCTGACTGGTACAGGAGGAGATTGCCCCCTCCTTCTCTAGCAAAGCATCTGGTGGATTTGAACTGCGTACCTCTAGGATTGCAGTGCTACTGTAACTTTCTAAGACACATTCCATTTCCTTCATGGAACCTTTAACTCTTGGTACAGCACCAAGGACTACAGGACCCAACTGTAATTGTTCAGTTTTGGACAATTCTAATTGTTATTTCATTAAGACTTATATTCTTTCTTTAGAGGTTTTCCAAAGAACAAAGAAAAATGATTCAGAATGCCACACACTCTCTCCTCGAGCCCCAGACGCACCTGTCATTGGAAGCATTGAGTTCCAGGACAGCGTCCTTCAGTGCAGGGCCCAGCAGGGCTCGTGCCAGACACAGGATGCTTGTCGTCTTCCCAGTTCCCGGGGGCCCCTAGGAACAAGATCTCGGTAAATGCTTCATGTCACCTTCAATATCAACACTTCAAGAATTACTCCTGTTTCCCCACCCAGCGCTGTTTATATCCACTGCCCTGCAGCAGCCCCACCTCATCCCAGAGAACAATCAGCAGAGCAAACAGCCTGCTCGCATGAAATGCCTCCCTGGGCTGCAGTGACAAAGCGCCTCTCTGAGGAAGTGCGGGACCAGTTAGGTGGACAGGGCAAGCAGGACTCCGACAACAGAAACCATCGGGAGGAGGCCTGAGTACTTACAGCAATGATGATGTTGGGTACGTTCCCTTCTCGTGCGAAGACCTGAGAAAAGAAACATTCGTTAATGCCAGTTAGTCTGCCCTGCTATCCCCTGCTTGTAGACATAATAATATTTTTATGATAAACTGAAGGACTACTACTCTTTGTTCATGTTTTATCATGGATGCATCATTTTATATTTACACAAAACCAAGGAGGTAAATAATTTGAACAAGCAACAGTCATAAAATATTACTAACAGAAGATGTGTAAGCAATTTCTGCATAGTCTAAATCTCTTGTGTGCCTTATTTGTAAATTATCTGCAGTTTAGAAAATAGTTTTCTAGGGGAGCTCTGGTGGCCTAGTGGCAAGGAGCTGCAACTACAATCCCAGAGGCGCACGGTTCGAATCCACCAGATGCTCTGCTGGGGAAGGTGGGGCAATCTCCTCCTGTACCAGTCAGATCTGATTTGACGGTACACACACACACACACACACACACACACAATAATAATAATAATAATAAAAAAGAAAATAGTTTTCTGAATTTGAAAACTGCTAGATTAATGCAGCCAGCATTGCAGGTTATCAGAGATCAAAGGCTGTAATAATCATAATAAATTTGGTAAATCGTAAGCTAAGGGTCACTCTTATGTTCGGTACCACCTGGTTGTCCTTCCTAAGTGTCTTCGTTTTTATCTAGCCTTGGAGGGTCAGTAAGTGCCTTTGATCAATAGTACCGAATTCTCTTGGCTCAAGTATGCTGTTACTTGAATATTTAACCGTGGTTTAGAGGGCTATCAAAACATATATATATTTCATGATCTTTGACCTGTCATTAAAAAAACACAAAAACATATTACAGGGCCAAAACCACCACCCCAGTCAATCTGAAAGCCTTAGGAGCAGGTTCCTTGAGCTACCAAACCCATAGAATTCTCACTGAAGAGTCACCCTCCCTAGACATCTGGGGCCCCACCCACGCCTCCTCTTCTAAGCATTGTCTGTGCATCTACCCAAGTGCTCCTGTCTGGAGTCAGATGTCAGCAGCAGCCTTGACTGGCCCTTCTCCTGGAGCCCACACCGCAGCTCAGCGACAAGCCTGCTCTTGGCTCTTTTCTCTCCAGAATTCACCAACCTCTCCTCACTTCCTTTCTCACCTTCTCAGTTCATTATCTCTTGCCTGGATTGCTTTCAACAGGCCATTAGCTGGTCTCCCTGCCTCTAAATGTGTCTCACCCTAATTCATTTCTTACATTGTAACTGCAACCGCCTTTCTAAGATGCAAATGTCTTTAAACAGAAATTGCCTTACTGAATCCCTTGGATGAACGCTAAACACCTGTATGAAATACAATGTGGGGGTGGCCGAGTCTAACTTCTACCTGTTTCATAAAGTGGAACTTTCCCCCTCAGTAATATCCATAGTACCATATAATCACATGGTCAGACACGGCACCCGACATGCCCCTGTACCTATTTCTTTTCCTCCTCCCACATCTATTTCTACCAATCATTGGGTCCAATGTTCATTTCAAATTGACTCTTGGATTTTACTCACAGAGGAGGTAAAGAATATCACAGAAAGATACAATTCCTCAATTAGTTCAGAGAGCTTCTCAGTCAACAAGTGAAGATCTAGATTTAGTTCAGTAGTACAAATAAACTTTTTTTTTGTGAGTGTACCGTCAAATCACTCTGACTGGTACAGGAGGAGATTGTCCCTCCTTTCCCGGCAGAGCATCTGGTGGATTCGAACCGTGTACCTCTGGGATTGTAGTTGCAGCTCCTTGCCACTAGGCCACCAGAGCTCCCCAAACTTTTTTTTTTACAAATTTAATTTTATTTGCATGAACTTTTTTCTTTTTATTGATATTTTAATAAAAGTTCACAGAAAACTTGGGTTCCCATTCATTCATTGTTGCACAATTCCCTCCCTTCCCCTCCGCCCCCAAGTCCAGTTTGCCATGCAGCTCTTATTCTGGACTGTTGTCACACAAATAATATCTAATCATATATCTCTTTTAGACAGTTCTTTCCCTAATCAGTGTTCATTATTTATCCCCTCTTTTCTTAGCTTCCCCAACCCTCATGTCAGTTTTTTTATAATACTGGCATTATACAGTATTTGTTCTTTTGTGACAGAGATATTTACTCAGCATAATGTCCCCCAGGTCACCCATTTTGTATAATATTTTATGAGTTCCTTGATGTTCAGTGGTGCACGGTATTCCATACCACAGCTTCTCTACCCATTCATTTGTTGATGGGCATTTGGGTTGCCTTCATCTCTTTGCTATTGTGAACATTGTGTGAACATTTACAAATCAAATTGGTTTCTATTTGAAAATATAGTTTAGCCTCATGGAAAAGGTGATATTCCATTTCAGGTGAAATTTATTAGTTTTATTTGATCATGTTATTTTCACAAATAAACTTCTGGTTACCTCAATTGGTCTAGCAAACTTTATCTCAGAATAGTTAACAAGTCAGTTTTTCTTTCAATCATCCAGCAAAGCAAAACCTTTAACTCTGGCTACATCTCCATGGTTCTTCTGGTTACATCTTGCTAGTTACTTCATAGCAGTGCCACAGTCTCTCCATCATCGTCTCTCAGTGTGGAAAGCGCTCTCTTATATTGGTCCCACTGCTGTTGATGACTTCCAAGACCACGTGTCCACAGTTGAAGAAACCATGTTGGGGACGGGGAATGGGGGGGATGGATAATGCAATGGACAGACACACCAAGGTTTCTGACACTACAACACCTCAGCATAAAATCCACATCCTTAAATAAGAGCCCACAAGCTCCAAACATAGTCTAGATCCTCTCCTCTTCATCGGGCTTATTTATTTCTCAGTAATTATTTACTACTTAACAGGTGCTAAGCATTAGGGAGGAGAGCTCTCATGGCCTAGTGGTAAGGAAGTTGCACTACTAATCCAAAGGCAGGAGGTTCTAATCCACCAGCTGCTCTGTGGGAGAAAGATGGGCAATTTCCTCTTGTTCGATTTAGAGCCTTTGAAAATTCACCGGAAGGTCAGCTGAGTCAGTTCCATCTCAAAGGCAGTGAGTTTGCCACCCCTGTTCTAGGGAAATATTGAATGAGTCTGGGGATCCTGCCCCAAAATAAAACTCCAGGCCTTCAATGATGGGAAATCACACATTACAGCTTCCAGGCTTCTCTAAACTCAAGTCTCATCCCCTCAAATCCCTTCCCCCTCGCTATCCTGACCATCCCCCTCCAGCTTGCCGATGACAACACAAGATCACCTGATACACGTCACTCACCTCCAACCTGCTCACAGTGTCCTCATTCCCAACAATTTCATTCAGCTTGATTGGTCTATACTTTTCAACCCTGGTGTTTAAAAAGGCAAACATAAAAATGGTGTCATCACTATTTTCACACTACCCAACAGAGAATACAAAAAGGCAATCCCCAGAACTCTGTCAGGCTGCACACACGCAATACAACGATGCCACACGGTGGCAGATTTCAAACTCAGTGGGGTGCTTGCTATGAGCATGAGAACTGAGCAGACCACACAGCCTGCCGGTCCCATCCAGCACAGGTGACCTTTACATAGATGGGCTTGGCGCAGCACCGTCCCTTCCTCCTCTCTTACCTGCAAGTTTCGGCCTAAGTGCATTACACTCCCTGGTTCGCCCTCTGCTTGCACCTGCTCAGGGACCCGCTTTGCTTGAGGTGTGTGAGGATGCCGGTCTGCGGCTCATCTCACCACAGAGCAAACTACATGCATCCCATTTAGATGTCTGCTAACTCCTGCCTCTGTATTCCTGTCCCTCAACCATGCCCTTCCCAACTAGAGCAATTATCCTGAGCTGTGGGGAATTCTACGGAGCCTTGGTGGTGCAGTGTGTGATGTATCAGGTTGCTAACCAAAAGGCTGGTGGTTCTAATCCACCAGCTGCTCTGCAGGAAAGAGACAGGTAGTTTCCTTCAGCAAGATGTACAGCTTCAGAAACCCGATTGAAGGGTCACCAAGGGGCAGAAACCACTCAGTGCCAGTGGGTTTGGTTTTCAGTGGATGGAGTCCTGTAAGAGAGTGGGGCACACTCAAACAATACAAGTGCCGGCAAGGAGCTCTTCCCAAGGTTCCCTACGCTCTTAGATACCCAGGATGCTATTTAAAACAACCAACAGCAAGGAAGCCAGTGCCTTCTTCACACAAGCTGTGTCTTGACACTTCCCAAGGCGTGACGATCAGAGATGCCCCTACACAGACACTGGCCGGATGAGAGCATGCGGTCAGATGAGGGTCATCTAAATGTAAATTATACCCTACGTGTATGTGTAACTATTATCTTGAAAATGTCAGCCTCATTAATCATAAAAAGAATTCTGATGACTATAACAAGTATTAAAGGAGCTCTGGGGGCTTACTGGTAACAAGCTGCCAACCCAAACACAGGCAGTTCGAATCCACCAGCTGCTCTGTAGGGCAAAGATGGGTAATTTCCTCCTGAGCGATTTACAATCTTTGACATCCCACAGATGGAGTAGCTATGTGTCAGTTCCCACTCCATAGCACAATCAGCTACAACAAGTATTAGCGCATGCCAAGAATACTCTTCTGGTCCTTAAAAACCTTACTGGGACAAATACATATAGAATATTTGCCACTTCAACGATTTTTATGTGTAGATTTCAGTGGTACTGATTTTATTCACCATGTCACATTACCCTTTCCCAAATTATTCATCACCATTGATGTACCCCTTCTTCAACCTTGCCCTCTCTCCTACCCCCAGTAACTTTGGACTCTATATTTGCCTAGTGTCTATAAATGAGGTTGTATAGTATTTATGTCACTTAGCATGTTTTCAAGATTCATCCACATTGCAGCATGCACCAGAACTTAATTTTTCTTTAAGGCTGAATAGCATTGCCTTGTGTGTACCACATTTTGTTTATCCATTCACCTGTTAATGGTCATTTCAGTTGGGGAACCATTGTTAATTAGCACTGGTCCACGAAAACTCGTTTCCAGAGCTCAGATCGGCCACTCTACACTCAAGGTGGGTGCAGTGACTAGAGTCCTGCACTTTCTCCAGATGATCTTGCCAGCATGCCAGGCCGCCCCCTTCACTCAGGGTCCCCCCAAAACTAGCTCCTGCTCTTGGGCGCTCCAACCATAAGGCCAGCCACTCTTCCCCACACTCCCGTCGGGATGCATCCGTGATTTACGGCCTGGGTCCTCACCATGGCAGCTCGTAGTGACCGGTACTGCTGGATGCCTTGCTGGGCGCGGAGGAAGGGTCCTGGGGATCAGTCTCCGCTGCGCTGCTGCCACTTTCCTGCACCTCCATTCTCCCGCCGTCTCTTCCCGCCGCCCGAGACCACGCCCCTCGACGTCACGACGCAACCCCGCCCCCTCTACTTCAGACGCGGGCGGAAGTCGGACGCAGGCTCTTTTCTGCGCCTGCGCGAATGGCACAGGATGCGCAGGCGCGCATTGCTAAGGGCTGTGGTTTCTGTGGGCAGCCTGGCGTCCGGCCGGGCAGTGACAGGGTGGCCAGGCCAGTCTGCATCACCTTCAAAGGAAGCATGTTGCTTCAGGAACAGCCTTTTCTGATTTTCGTCTTTGTGCAGTTTGTCTGGGCACGCTCTCCGGTGGCCATGGCCGCCCAGATGCACCACTCTGACACATTGACAAGTACTGACCTTGGGGGGTCTTGGGTGTCTCCCGGCTGAAGCTGACATCTGGGACCTCTGTGCTCTATAATGTGGATTGCTCAGAATAAGGCTCAGCTGTGGTGAGCTCCTACAACAGGAACTTGATTTAGAGACTGACGTTTACTAAACAGGAATGTCTCACAACGCTGCGAGTTGGAAACGATCCCCATTTTGCAGACGAGAAAATATGTGACCCAGTTGATATGTGTATATATACATATACATATATATTAACACCGCACCCGTTGTCATCCAGCCAAACTGATGGCGACCCCGTGTGCATCAGAGTAGAACTGTGCTCCATGAGATGTCAAGATAGCCAGGCTTTTCTTCCGAGCGTCTCTGTCCACAGACCTCCAGCCAAGCATGTTAACTGCACCGTCCAGGAACTCCAGAAAAATAGGTACTCCAAGTTCACAAATGTTCTCAACGTTCTCTTGGGCTGTTTTTCTACCTTTTGAGTTAATCATAGCCTAACTCACCCATTTCCCTATGCGTGCCCTGGAGGCAGGTACCCCATGGAACCCCAAAGGAAGTACCCCCTTGTTGTACAGATAAACAAATTGGAGTATGAGAAAATAATTTGTTAATTTAGTTTGCAAGTTTTGGAGCCAGGATTTTGTCCCTGCCTGTCGTGTTCCTGAAGCACTTAGTTTAAAATCCTTTAATTGCATTTACCATATCACATTATGACTTTGTGGTAAAAGTGGCTTTAACATCTGAATTGAAGGAAAGGATTGAGGCCTATTTATTTCTATCTCGGGGCTTAGAGCCTGGCGCGCTGTGATTGTTCAGCTGAACGTCTTTATGATGAACAGTTGGGATCTGTGTTTCCAGAACAGTCTGGACCAGCCGGATTATCTCATCAGAGGACTGAGAAAATCCCAGAGCTGTTTCCCATTGAGTATCAGTTATTATTTGTAAATATCACAGGTGAGAGGCTTCCTCTTCTAGTCATTCCGATGCAGGCTCTGGGTTGCAGGAGATTGTTCTCTGTTCTTACTCTAACCTTTTTCTTTCTTTTTTCATCTTTGCATCCCTAGAAAAGAAACCATGCCCATTGTGGAAATGTTCCGGGAAAGTTGTGTTCCTTTTTTTTCACTTGTAGAGCGTACTCCATCTTTCTGTCCTAAGTGTGATTCCCACATAAGAGCCTGGCCCCTGTTCCGCTACTAGTGGTTTCTTCTTTTTGTCCAGAGGCCTGGATTGATGTCTACCAAGCATGCCAGCTGTGCAGGCAGGCTGGCAAGGTGGAGGCAGTGACGGCCCGTGACAGGCATGTCCTGAGATGAGACGATAGCATGTGCAGCTGTGTTCTTCTCCAGCTCTTTCCAGTTGGGCCAGAACCTTAAAGGACCCAAAGTCTGAAGCAGTTGGTGCCAGTGACCCTGAAATCCCTAACCAAGCCCGTTGGTGTCCAATTGATTCTGACTCCCGGGGGCCCCTCTGTGGGATTTACAGGAGGATGCTGCCCATGTACCTGTCTGTCTCTGAGCATCATTCTCTCTGTTAGATATAAAAAAGAGTGTGAGGTCGCGAGGGAGAGAAATAAAGAAAGAAATTGGTCCCAAGAAACAAACAGGACTTTATTGCGCAGTCTGAGAGCGACTCCAAGTGACCTGGCCCATGGTATGCGGAGAGGATAGAAATGGCGTGCGGGCAGTTTGGGGGAGGGGTTTCCTTTTTATAGGGGTTATGGGGAGCACTAAGATGATACTTCTCAGAATTTGACGTGTTAAGTTAGGTTTTAGCTATTTTTTATCAAGCTCAGACTCTTAGCAGGATCCATTGTCTGGTCTGGTCTTTGATAGGACAAGCTTAGGTGTTAGCAAGTTTCTCAGGAAGTGATCAAGCTTGGTGGGGCAACTGCCATCTTCTTCCTTCACTCTCTCTCATTGCCGAGAAGTCACAACTGAGCCCTCATTGGGTTTTCGGAACTGTAAGTCACAGAAAGGAGATTGCTGGCCCTTCTCCCTCCCAGCTCCTGGTGGCTTTGAACTGCTGGAGAGATCAGATCTTTGGGTTAGGCTAGGCCATGGCTGCTGGGGTCAAACTCCCAAGCAGCCCAGTACTTAACCTATTCCACCACTAGGGCTCCCTGTTTCCATGATAACAGAACTCGCTTCCTTCAGTCCATTTTAGCTCATGGCCACCCTCCTCCAGGTTTTGAGGGATGCAAATCTTTAAGGGAGGAGGTGACTCATTTACCTCCCATAGGGCTTCAAACTGCTGGCCTTTTGATGAGGAGCCAGACACTTTATACACCCTGCCACCAGAGCTCCTGTTTCAATGCAAGTCATTACTAGAATCTGACATTCAGAACTCACACAGTCTTTCTTTTTATATCATTTAGAAAAAAGGGCTTGAAGTTGGGTATCTCCTAAAAGCATCTTTAAAAATCACTCTTCACGGGTCCTTTATTTTGAGGAGAGGAGAAAAAGATAAGCTTTCCTTGAAATGTCTCTGATTTTTTTTTCCTTGGGACTTTTTCCCATATGGTGATATTCCTATTTTCCTCTTGCTCTCATGCACACACATCTCCCACCGCACAGTCTATAAATTGAACATTCTCAGTAAAGCAGAGAATTCTTCCTCCAATGTGCCCCCCTCCCCGAGCCCCACTCTGTAAGCAGCCCTGTGAGGCCCCAGAAGCCACTAGCACTGTGGGGCTTGGGGTGGCAGCAGGGTGGGAGAAAGCGTTGACCTTTGGGGCAAAACTGCACTATCAGGACATTTTTCCTTTCTGCAGACTGATTCTTCTGTGACAAGTTGGACTTGGGCCCAGAGAGAGCACAGAGCTTAGCACTGAAGCCCCTCCCCTGGGTTGAGCAGCTGGTGTTGTTGCTAGGTCCTGGGAGGGTTAGGGAGACCACAGGCTCTTGTGAGAGGACCCCCGGAGTGAACTCCTGTTGTTCTCCAACACAGTGAGGCTCCTAGGGACCCTTCATCGGTTTTCAAGGCTGTGCACCTTTACATGACTGCCTGTTGATCTCCCAAAGAGCAGTTGGTGGATTTGAACTGATGACCTTTTTGTTAGCCATCCAACATGCCACAAAATTCACACCCAGGCTAAGAGCGCTCAGATTGTTTTCTCACAGGGAGCAAGGCAGTATGTGCACAAAAAAGGAGGAATGTAAGAAAGGGGCTTGTAGTTAAGTGGTCGACAAGAACAGGCCCCACATCGTGGTTAAAAGGACGAGCTGACATTTACCATTGGGTGTAGTCCATTTCTGGAGAAATTGGTTATATCTAGACGGAAACTACCAGATGCTCTGAACCCCTCACCCCCACACTTGTAGCCCCCATTACTTAGATGTATCATGCTGTTTCCCTAATTTACATAGAATTTTTGCAATGCATTTTATTTGGTTTTTCAAGTGGATTTCTGTATGAGTTTTAGCACTCAGGAAAAAAAAATGGTGATGCTCTCATTGAAATATCTTTCTCATACTGCACTGTTCCATTCTGGTTTTAGTTTTCCTAACATTCTCATTAGCATTTCTCAGTATTAAACGTCTCATTATGGAGGGGAAGGCATATTTCCTAAGTAGATCTAGAGTAGAAGGGTTTCCCATCTGGGTACCATTTGTCCTGGGTACTGCTCTGATGACATGCGTGGGGGGTGCGGGTAGAAGCTGGTAGAATTGTTCTAGCCTCACTTTTGGTTTCAGACTTCAGCAAATCCTGTTTGAATGCCCAGGAGCCACTGGGATAGACACGCACAAGGCAAGCTCTGGTTCTGAAAGAGCTTATATTGTAGGGAGAGAAACAGACATCAAGTCACCAATCATTTACTTCTTTAATTGTCATGATGCTAAGTGTCTGGAGACCTGAGATTAAATTAGAATGCGGGGGAGTGAATGCGGAGGAGCGGTAGGGGGCTTGAGCATAGCAGTGATTATGAAGATGGTGGGTGTCCCCCCCCCAAATGCATGCATGTGATGATAATAGAATGTGGAAGCTGTGAACTACTCCCCTGTGATCTAATAGACCAACCAGTTGTAAAAGGATTACCGGTGGAATGCAAGCCCCTTTAATCCGTGTCACAGCTCTGATGAGATGTAAAGAAAGAATAGGGCAGGGGGGGGGGTGCAGGGGGAACCTCCGTACTATGACGTAATCGTCAGGAGCGGAGTGCGTCCTTTCGGACCCAGGCCTCTGCACCCAGGAACTGCTTTGTACCAGCAAGGCCAGGACACGTGGAGGGATCTCCAGGGAGTGAAGAAGCTGGCAGGATCAAGGACTTTTCCTCCGCAAATGACAGAGAAGAGCTTTCTCCTAGCGCCCGCTCCTTGAATCTGGACTTCTAAGCTGCAAGAGAAGAAATTTCGGTTTGTGAAGGCCTTCCACTTGTGGTCCCTCTGTTACAGCAGCACCAGAGAGCTGAGACTACAGAATCAGGCAGCATTTCATTCTGTTGTACACAAGGTCACTGTCAAAGGCACCTGCCAGCTTACAGAGTGTTAGAATAGGGGCTGACTGGGGGTTAGCATTGCAGCAACAAGTAGCTTTCCCTATTTGGAGGTCCAGGAGGACTTTTCTGGAAAGGGGTGTTGGACCTCAGATCTGATCATTGGTCTGTTAGCTCTGCCTGCAGGACAGCCCCTGACACCTGCCATCCCTCTCCACCCCCACCCCCACCCCCACCCCCACCCCATTTTCTTCTTTCCTTGTACTTTCTGACAATCTATAGTAGTAAATGGATTGCTTCTTCCACGATGGCTCCTGTTTGAGAACGGAAACCTTCCATGTCCTGCTCACCTGTGTCCTCTCTGCTTGAGGTGGCTGGACTACAGCTGTTGAGTCCACTCCCCCTCTGCCCACCCCGGTCTCGTCAAGCCCTACATGATGGAATAAAACCCTGACAGGGGTCTTCTCTGACCCCACAGTTAGTTGCTGGTTGGGTTGTTAGGATCCACAGGGCTTTCATAGGCTGTTTTTTTCAGAAGTCGATCGCCGAGTCTTTATTCCTGGTCTGCTTTACTCTGGGAGCTCTTGTAAAGCCCCGTCAGCATTATAGCCATGTGCGGGCCTCACTGACAGACAGGCTAGTGGCTGGGGACAGAGCCCTTGATGAATGAATAGGCGGGGCAGTGGCTAGAACACATTGATCAGGCCAGGGGATGAGGGGTGCTGGAGAGAGGCCAGGCCTGCGGGGCCCAGGTCACCAGGGCGCTGACAGCCCCAGAGGATGGGAAGCAAAGGGGACATGACCCAGTTTTCATTTTAGGTCACTCTGGCTGCCATGTGGGGGTGGTCTGGAGGGAGAATGTGTGGGAAATACGGGTGAGAGTGTTTATTTGTGGCTTGTGATCATTTTGTCTCTAATTTTAAGGTAAAGAACCTCTCAAATATACTGGAAATAATGGCAATACTCTTATCTGCTGCTGAAATGTGTTCAGATTTATCCAAGTTCTCCCCTTCTTTTTCTATAGGGAAGTAAAACATTGTGGCTACCACTCAAACACCCCCCCCATACTCTCCTCTGCTCCAATCTTATGAAAGAGGAAGTTGAGGCACAGAGAAGTCCCCACGGTCCTTCGGTGAGTAAGAGGTAGAGGTTGACCCAGTTAGTCTGGTCTTTTTGTTTAGTGAGTTTTAAAAATTTCCATGAATGGAATAATTCTGTGTGTAACTGTGCCATTTGCTTTTTTTTAAAATTGTATTATTTTACGTGTACCATCAAATCAGGTCTGACTGTTACAGGAGGAGATTGCCCCCTCCTTCTCCAGCAGAGCATCTGGTGGATTTGAACCGCGTACCTCTGGGATTGCAGCGCAGCGTCTTGCCACTAGGCCACCAGAGCTCCCTGCCATTTGCATTTTAAACTCTGTCTCAATGTGTAAGAGATTTATCCCTATAGATCTATTTTACCAACTGGAAGGTAAATTCCATGGGAATAAAATTTTATTTTGTTCACTCCTTGGAAAAGAACAGGTTTCAGTAGACAATAGTGTAATAAGTAGATTAGTTTTTTCACTGCTGTCTGTTTTTCTGTTGGATAAATAAAGCACAATGCATTTACTCATTTCTCGCTGCTGGACAAAGACACAATTCCATTTCCCTGCCACTCACTCCACTAATGTTGCAATGACCATAATTGCACCTGTCTCTGTGTGTTCAGGGGACAGTTGCTTTAGGGTAGCAGTGGAATTGCTGGGTCCCAGCTAAGGACAACTTAATAATGGTAAGTCATTAGAATGACTTTCTAGAGGTTTCCAGACAAGCCCTTATAAAATAGTCAGGGTTGAGATCTCTGGAGCAGAAGTTCCAGCTTTACGTGGCTCCCCTCTCATTCCGCCTCTCTCGTTCCCTTGGCTCCAGCCACATGGGCCTCTGGCCTTGCACTTGCTGGTCCCTCAGTGAAGAGAGCTCTTCCCCCAATGCCCACATGGCTTCCCCACTCAGTGGCACCTTTCACTGGGGGGTTCTCTGCTACCCGCCTCCCAGCCGTCTCTGCCCCCTTGGTCCTCTCTTCACTCTGTAGCATGCATCACTAGCTGACAGATACGTCTGTGTACATTTTGTGTGTGCATCCTCCCAAGAGAACGTGAGTTCTGTGAAGTCAGGGATTCTGCTCTTGTCAGCCCTGCCATCCTCAGTGCCTTCCTCAGCAGATTGGGAGATACCGATGACCATTCATTGTTGAATGCTTGGATCATCCCTACGATTCCAGAAGTGCATACATGATGAAAGTAATGGAAATTCAGTATTAATACTTCTGTGTTGACCAAAAGATTGGTGGTCCGGATACACCCAAGGGTACCTCAGAAGAAGAATTTGGTGATAAACTTCTAAAAAGACTAACCATCGGCAAGAAGCTGCACTGCAATCCCGAAGGCACGTGGTTCGAATCCACCAGATGCTACGCTGGAGAAGGAGGGAGAATTTCCCCCTGTGCCAGTCAGATCTGATTCGCTGGTACACAACAAGAAAAAACAAACACACCGGCCATGGGAAGTGCCCCGGAGCACAGCCCTGTCCTGATGCCCATCAAGGCCCTCTTAGTCAGAGTCAACTCTGCTGCAGCTGATTGCTTAAACGTGGCATGTGAGAGCCTGATACTTCTATTTTAAAATGTAAAATTCGGGGAGCTCTGGTGGCCTAGTGGCAAGGAGCTGCAACTACAATCTCAGAGGCGCAAGGTTCGAATCTATCAGATGCTCTACCGGGGAAGGAGGGACAATCTCCTCCTGTACCAGTCAGATTTGATTTGACGGCACACTCACACAAAAATAAAAAAAATATAGGGGGAGCTCTGGTGGCCTAGTGGCAAGGAGCTGTAACTACAATTCCACAGGCACACGGTTCGAATCCACCAGATGCTCTGCCAGGAAAGGGAGGAACAATCTCCTCCTGTACCAGTCAGATCTGATTTGATGGTACACACACACACACACAAAATAAAAAAATTAAAAAAATAATGTAAAATTCAATTAAATTGAGGTAAGTTTGTGACTTTACGTTGACATCTTTATAAATTCATACCATTAGGGCATTATGCTGAGTGTACTAACTCAGTCCCATCAGGACAAATGGTGCATAAAACCATTATTACAGAATAAGTATGAGGATCCAAGGCGGGGGTGATAGAAGCAGGGGGGTGGGGATGGGCGGGGAGAGGGGGAGTTATCATAGGGTCACACGATTTGATGTGGAGGGGGTAAAGGAAGTGGGAGCTATCGTGTGTGAAACATTGTATTCAAACTTTGTAAATAAATCAGGATAAAATTTTAAACAATGTCAAGAGTCGTTCCACTTGAACCTATTACAGATTTACTTTGTTGCTGTGTTCGGTTGCATCGGAACTCAAGCAAACTCTCCTGCAGGCTTTCAGAGACAGTGAACTGCATGGAAGGAGACGGTCCATCTCTCTCTTTGAGAGCAGTTGGTGGATTCAAACCATGTGTCTTTGGATTGTCAGCACAGCTTCTTACCACTAGGCTACCACGGCTCCCTGAGTTTAATTTACTAGTTAAAAAATATTTTAAAGTACTCAGGAGATTTGTCAGATAACATAGATACATAAAAAAGGAAAGCAAATATGTTAAAAGATGCAAATATATTTTTTTCTTAAGTATTTTTTAAAACCTAGGGAACGCTTCCTGAATCTGCGTGCCATCCTCGCCCAGGGCTGTGCTAATCTTCTCCGTATCTTTCCAGTTTTAGTGTATGTGCTCTCGGAGCGAGAACTGCAAATGCGTTTTGAGGTACTTGAGAGACCAACCAAGGGACAAACGCACGGCTGTTGAGTCGCTGTGACTGGGTGTGAGCCTCCGCTGGGTTTGCGAGGCTGTAAATCTTCACAAGAGGCGGCTGCTCATCCTTTGCCTGAAGAGTAGCTGGTGATCTGTGAGCCACCGAGCTTTCAGTTAGCAGCTCCACCACTTGGGCTCTTTAACATGCCAACAACCAACACTATACTCAGTGGAGGAAGACTGAGAGCCTTGCTCTTGAGAACGAGAATGAGACTAGGATGCCCAGAGTTATCACTCTTATTCATTATTGTCAGTAGGGAGCTCTGCTGGCCTAGTGGTAAGAATCTGTGCTGCAATCCTGAAGGAACATGGTTCAAATCCACCAGCCACTCCATGGGAGAAAGATGGGCAATCTCCTTCTGTGTGAAAACCTGCTGTAGGGTCAGCTATGGGTCCGTTCTGACTCGATGGTACACAACAACACTCATTATTGTACTAGAAGTCCTCGCCAGAGCACTAAAGCAGAAAGCAAATAAGAGCTATCCAAGTTGGAAAGGAAGAAGTCAAACCATGTCTATTATCAGAGCAAGGGAACACTGCCTGGTTCAAAATCAAGAGAGGAACGTGTCAGGGATATACCCTTTCTCCATTCCTTTTCAGTTTATGTGCTGAACAGATCATTTGAAAGACTGGACTTTATGAAGAAGAATGTGGCCTCAGGATTGGAGGAAGGCTCGTCAACAACCTGTATTATGCAGATGACACAACCTTGCTAACTGAAACTGAAGAGGACTTGAAGCGTTTGCTGCAGAAGATGCAGGACTGCAGCCTTCAATGAGGATGACAGCACAAAAAAAAGATCCTCACCAGCATCACGATGGATGGAGGAAAGACTGACGTTGTTAATGATTTTGTCCTGCTCAAATACACAATCAACACTTGGTCCCAGAAGTCAGAAAATCAAAAGACGAGTAACACTGGGAATAGACTGCCAAAGACTCCTCAGACTAACGATGACAAGAGAATCAGTGCCTTCAAGTTGTGCTGCTGGAGAAGGGTAATGCCAGGGATTGCCAACACGATGAACATGTCTGTTCCGGAGCGAGTGAAACCAGCTTGCTCTGGAAGCAAGGATTTTGAAAGCCCACCTCACGTACGTGGGCATGTTGTCAGGAGGGGCCAGTCCTCGGAGAAGAGCAGCATGCTGGGAAGGCTGGAGATCAGCGCAGGAGAGGAGGGTGTGGGACGAGCTGCCTTGACACAGTGACTGTGGTCATGGGGTCAGCTGTGTCGAGATGGTGAGGTTGGCTCAGGACAGGGCTAGTGTTCATAAGGTCGCTGTGGGTCATAATGGACTTGACAGCCCACAACAACGTATCCCAGACATTCACAACACAGCCACTGGATCAGAAGGACTCAGCAGAGTGGCGGAGTACTAGGTCATCGCTCAAAAAGCAACTGATTTCATTTGTACTAACAAGCAGAACTCCTAAGGGAAAATCAATAAAACAATAGCATTTACAGGATGCAAAATACCTACATAACAAAAAATAAGAAGCTAAAGATAGTGCAAGAAACTCAGAGACCTACATGAATGGGAAAGCGTTCCACGCTCACAGATTGGAAGACTTCACATTGTGAAAATGCCAGTACTACCCAAAGAGATGTATGTTGTTGTGTGTACCACTGAGTCAGAAAAGACTCAGAGCTGACCCTCTGGCCAATTTTCAGAGGCAGTAAATACCCCAAGCATAGCTTCCAGCAGCATAGCAGTACGCCAGCCCCCACGGCACCATGCCAGCCCCTATAGAACCATCCCAGCCCCCACAGCACCATCCTAGCCACCAGAACCATGCCAGCCCCGACAGCACGACTGATAGCCCCCACAGCACGTGGACAGCCTCCACAGCACGTGGACAGCCCCCACAACATCATGACAGCCCCACAGAACACTGACAGCCCCCACAGCACCGTGCCAGCCCCTATAGAACACTGACAGCTTGGTGGTAGGTAAATGCAGTTAGTCATCCCCGGGGTTGACCTTCAGTCTATCTTGTTGAGACAGATTGACCTTCAATCATGTGTCAGAACTCACTTGACTCATCTTACAACAGTATTTGCATAATAAAGAACAAACCCAAAAGTAAAACAACTACTCCCACCTAAGTAGTTTGACTGTCTGCCCCAGATATTATTTCCCAATGTCAGGTCACATCCATACCCATTACTTGAGTATCACAACCACTGTGGTTACTGGTACAAACTGCAGAAAGTGTCACAGATGTTTTTAACACAGCCAAGTCCCACCTGGCCCACTCGTGTACACACACACACACACGCACGCTCTTACTCTCCACATTCTCAGTGGTCCTACAGTTAGTCACTTCTGAGTGTTTAAAAGACTAGATCAGATGTGAGGACAGAAGGCACCCAGCTCCAAAGGTTATCAGTGAGACCAGAGGCTAAGAAAGGTTCCTTGAAGCATTAAGGTGATTGAGCCTCCAGAATGTGAGAAAATAAATGTGTGTTCTTCAAAACCACCCCCTTGTGGTATTAGTTACAGCAGTCTTAGGAAAGAAAGGTAGTGAGAAACTTCAAATCACCCCAATGTAGGGAGCCCAGGAGCACAGGAACAGGTGAGGGCCGGGAGATTGAACCCATCCTCCTGGAAGGGCCAGAAAGCCAACCCTAAATCGGAAGGCAGGCTCAAACTGCTGGATGAGAGGGAACTGATGCTTAACAGATTAGCCAGGTGATTAAACAACGTCCCAGACTCACTTTGAAGGTACTGGAGTCCCAAAGCGATCTCCAATTAGGGGTGCAGCTGCACCTGCCTCCCCAAACCCAGCTCCCAGAGAAGATGGAAGTGGGCGTATCCCACGGAAGCATTGTGTACTCCTGTCCCCACTCTGGACAGCCCCCGTGCAAATACCACCGCTCCCCCACAGCCCGCAAATATTTACATCCTGTTTATGCCAGGGCCTCCCAGGGCCTCAGTTTTCATGAATAAAATATGAGTTCCTAGGCCTGAGCCAAGAAGGGAAGAAACCCCCGCCAGCTGGTAGGGACCAGAGGCAGCTGAATGTTTGGTTGCTGTCGCCTCCCGCAGGACATTTGGAGGCAGTCTGAAGGAGTCAAGGTGACTCGAGCAGTAGGTTTCTTGTGATCTCTATCAGGGTTTTCCAAGAACGGAACCACACACTGCATGTTTCCTGAGCTGAAGTCACAAGACTGTTCAGTCCTGTCACTTGGCGGGGGTGGGGTGCTGACTGCGCCTGGTGACTCGTTACAGTGCCTGTAAAATTAAGATGCAGTGTTTCAGCAGGAATGTATTAGTATTAAAAAAAAAACACCCAGCTAACTCTGTAGTTACAAGAACAAAAACTTGTTTGCATACCCAGCTTTTAAATATCAATAGACCAACAAGGCTCAAACTCTATGTTGATACTTTTTGAATTCCAATACCCTCCCCATCAGAGCTGTCATTATCCCCCAATTACAACCATGCTTTGGATCACGTGGTTTCACCTGCGGTTTGCTACCAACTGTGTTGTTTCCATTGTTGCGGATTTTGAGTGTCCTGGTGTTTCAGCTAGAACACTGTAGTCAGTAGTGTTTTGTGAAACTGTGTCACGAACTTTTTTTTTTTAATGGAAAAAGTAACTCAAGGAAAAGAAGTGCATTTTTTTTAAAAGCTTCCTCTCAGTTTCTAATCATGTTGTGAGCTCCAGGCTT
The DNA here is from genome assembly GCF_000299155.1 of Elephantulus edwardii. NCBI lineage: Eukaryota > Metazoa > Chordata > Mammalia > Macroscelidea > Macroscelididae > Elephantulus > Elephantulus edwardii. The sequence continues at coordinate 11,273,418 of NW_006399830.1, read as the reverse complement.
CTCTGATAGTTCCGAATCACCAGTTGTTCCTAAGGAGAAAAATGAGCAGACATCGTGCTGGGGAAAGTAGAGGGTCAAAGAAAGGGCAGAAGTCCAGAGCTGGCTTGACTCAGTGCCCGCAACAGTGTACTTGAGCATGGTGGTGGTCCCGACAGTGGTGCGGGGTAGGGCAGTGTTTCCATGCTATTCATGGAGTTGCTGTGAGTCAGTCCCTAACAGCACCAAACAACAACTACAATAATGCTGTGATTCAGGATGGAAAGATGTTACAAAACAATCTTGTTGTTCATATTCATGTAATCTACAAAATGGTACATTCAAGCACTTTACAACTATACTTACAACCCCTTATGCTATGATTAAGGGAGCTCTGGTGGCTTAGGGGCAAGGAATTGTGCAGTCACCCCAAAGGCATGCAGTTCAAATCCACCAGCTGCTTCTTGGAAGAGAGTTGGGCTATCTCCTCCCATGCAGTTTATGGCCTCTGAAAATCCATTGGAGGGTCAGCTGTGAGTTGGCCCTGACCCAATGGCACATAACCACCACAACATTCTGTGATCACAAGTGATAATTGGCATTACTGAAAATTCTGTAAGGTCTGGTATGGAAGGAGGGCCATGGGTGAAGTGCCACAGCCTGAGTTCTGCTCTGGCCATGTTCCCTGAGAACAGAACAGATTTCTGGGGTTTATCTATCCCAGAGGTTTTAATAAAGGCCAAGCATTTCATAGCCAGAGAGTGATGGTAAAAGATGTTTAGCCTAATATACCCATTTTAATGATGAGGAAACTGAGGCTCAGAAGTGCAAGAGGCTTACCAGTGTTTCCCAGCTAATTAGTGATGATCTGTAGGCTTCCCTGTCTTCTGTGTTCTTTCCACCGAGTCACGCTTTCTCCAAGTACACATTTAAAAGTATAAATTTGTTTTTGTAGACTGAATTTTCATCTAGATTAGGCAAATGCAGAGAGAAAAAAGTTATTAAGGGTTATGAACAGGTCAGGGAGTTACTTACTGGTCAAATGGCGCTGAGTTTCTGTTCATGGTGATGAAAATATTTTAGAAATGAATGGTAGTGATGGTTACATGGATAAATGTAATTATTGTCATGGACTATACACTCGAAAGTGGTTAAAATGAGGATAGCAGGAATGAGAAGGGAGAGAAGGGAGCAAAAGTTAATAAATAGATAAATTGCAATTAAAAAAACCAATGGAAGAATTAATGATGAATAATAGGATTGAAGCTCAATATCAAGAAGACAAAGATTCTCCCGACTGGGCCAGTTGGCAGCACCATGATAGACAGAGAAGAGATTGAGGTTGTTAACAATGTCAGCTTACTTGGTGCCACAATCAGCACTCCTGGCATCAGTAGTCAGGAAATATCAAAAGGTAAATTGCACTGGGGAAATCTGCTTTCAGAAACCTCTCCATCGCTTCTCGGCCTTTTGGCTAAGATCAAGTGCAGAAACCTCTCCAGAGCGCTTAAGAGTAATGATGTCAATCTAGGGACTAAGGTGCGCCTGATCCGGGCCATAGTCTTTGCAATTACTTGCTATGTGTGGACAATGACTAAGGATGACAAAGAAGAATTGATGCCTTTGAGTTGTGGTGCTGGAGAAGAGAGAAAAAACAAGTCTATATTGTAAAGGGTGAAACCAAGTTGTTCCTTAGAGGCAAGGATTCTGAAGCTCTGCCTCACATACTTTGGGCACATGGCCAGGAGGGACCAGTCCTTGGAGAAAGACATCATTCTTGGAAAGGTGGAGGGACAGACAGCACGGGAGAGGAAGACCCTGGTTGAGATGGATTAACACAATAACTTGGGTAACAGGATTAGGTGTGTCACAGTCAATGAGACTGGCTCAGGATAGGGCAGAGATCAGAGCTATTGTACATAGGGTGGCTGTGAGATGCAGGCAACTTGATGACACGTAACAACAACATCTCGATTTAAGAAACGGTTCAATGTCGCATTCGTGTTATATATATTTTATCATCATAAAAGACCCAATAGACTTAAATTTTTCTTTTTTAAATTTTTCCTTTTTTAAAAACATTGTATTTTGCTGTTAGAAGATACATAGCAAAACATTCACAAACAACTTCTGCATGTACGATTCAGTGACATTGATTACTTTCCTTGAGTTGTGTAGCCAGTCCCACCCTCCTTCTGAGATGTTCCCAATTCACTTAAACTCTCTGTCCTCTAAGTGTGGCCTCCTAAAATACATATATATGTAAAGATAAAGAGGTAAGGAAGCCCATTGTCTAATAAACGAAGCAGCTGTAAAAGGATTAAGGGTGGGATGTAAGATCTTTAATTCTGTTACAGTCCTAATCCACCCTGAATGGAGTTTCTCTGCGATATGTCACCTTTCGTTTTCAATGACTCATACACTGAACACTTACAATGAGTTGTAGGATTACATCAAGGACATTTTACATGAAGAAAGCAAGAGTTTCTTAAAAAGAAATAAAAGACCAAAATGAGTGTCAGAAGAGATTCTGAAAGAAATTATAAAGAGAGCTGACTAGAAGATTTCCAAGGGAAGTTCAAGAAGGCAAAGTGTATATTATAAGGAAATATGCAAAGACCTAGAGTTAGAAACCCAAAAAGAAAGAACCTGCTTTGGTCTTCCTCAAGCTGAAAGAACTGAAGGGAGGAAAAAAAAAAGAAATTCAAGCTTCGAGTTGCAATCCTGAAGGTCTCTTGTGGGCCAAATACTGAATGATGCAGGAAGCATCAGAAGACAATGGAAAGAATACACGGAATTACTGTGCTGAGAAAATTGACTGTTGCTCAATGACAATCAGGGAAGAAGCCTCAGCTGCACTAAAGATATTGGTGAAAAACAAGACGCCTGCAACTGACAGAGTATCATTGTGCTGTTTCAGCAGAGGAATGAGCTTTGGCCCTGTAACCCAGTGGTGTCAAGAAATTTGGAAGGCAGCTACCTGGCCAAGTGACTGGGCGAGATCCCTATATGTGACCATTCCAATGAGAAAGGCTCCAACAAAATGCAGAACTTACAGAACAATATCATTGATATCACAAAATATACTTACTGTCTTTTACATTAATAGAAGTAAAAATCTTACTGGAGAGAACTGAAAAAATGGGTGGAGCAGTACCTCGACGGAGAAGTGCCAGAAACTGAAGCTGGATTCAGAAGAGAACGTGAAATGAGGAATAGCGTTACCAGCATCAGATGAATGTTGGCTAAAATCAGGGAATAGCAGAAAGATGTTTACTTGTGTTTTACTAACATTTACTTGTGTTTTTCTGACAAAGGCGTTCAACTGTGTGGATCATAATAAATTATGGATAGCACTGAGAAAAATGGGAATTCCAGAACACTTAACTGTGCTCATGTGAAACCTATTCATAGACCAAGAAGCTGTACTATAGGAAGAAGAATCATCAATATTGGAAGATACATTAACAAGCCGAGATATGACACAATTTTACCTGCAGAAAATAGACTGCAGCTGTCATTTGAACAGAACAAGGGAAGTGACACTTTTAAACGGTTGGGGTTGTAGCCCTTCACCATGCCTAGTCCGTCTGTAGGGAGCTCTGGGGTATAGTGAGTAGGAAATTGCCCTGCCAACCCAAGGGCAGGCGGTTCAAATCCACCAGCTGTTCCATGAAAGGAAGATGGGCAATCTCTTCTCATGTTGAGTTACAGCCTCTGAAAACCAGCTGGATGGGCAGCTTTGAGTGTGTTCGACATTGACAGCGATGAGTGAGCAATTGAAAGTGCAAACTTGGCGAGCTCTGGTGGCCTAGTGCCAAGAAGCTGCACTGCAATCTCAGAGGTACACGGTTCAAATCCACCAGATGCTCTGCTGGAGAAGGAAGAACAATCTCCTCCTGTATCAGTCAGATCTGATTTGACGGTACACACAAAAATAATGAAATAAAATAAAAATTTTTTAAAAAAAGGTGCAAACTAAACAAACGATCCAAGAATCTGTGCTATAGGAAGAAGAATCATCCGTATTGGAAGACACATTAACAACCCAAGATATGTCACAACTTTACCTGCAGAAAACAGACTTGAAGTACTTATTGGTGCAGCTCAAAAACCTTGGTGAAAAAACAAAACATCAGATGATTACCTGTCAATATAAAACAAAAATCCTCTCAAGTGGACCGATAAACAGCATCATTATAAATGGAAGACAGATTGACATTGTCAAAGGTTTCATTTTACTTGGATCCATGATCGGTGCGCACAGAGCAGCAGTGAGGAAATCAAATGACACACTGCATTGGGAAAGCCTGTCGCAAAGGACCTCTTGAAAGTGGTAGGGAGCAGGGATGTCACTTTGAAGGCTAAGATGCAGGTGACCCAAGCTGTGATATTTTTTTTTTAGTTGCTTCAGACACATGCAAAAACTGTGCAGTAAGGAAAATGAAGAATTACTGATGCCTTTGAATTTTGGTCTCAGTGAAAGATACTGAATATGCCAAAGGAACAAACAAATCTGTCTGGGAAGCAGTACAGCCCAGATGCTCCTTGCAAACACGGGCATGTTGTCAGGGGGCCCATCCCTGGAGAATCACCATCAGACTGGGGAAAGCTGTCACACTCGGGCAATGACCCAGCTTCAAGCGGGGTTTCTTTTTATTGTAAACAGGATCCTTGTGTGTCAGAGCAGACTCGAGGGTACTTAAAAGCAACTACAGCAACACTCCTCCTGACTCCCCTTCCTCCTCTTTTGCTTCAAGTAGGGTTATTTCTTAGTTATTTATATATGATGTTGTTGTTGTTGTTGCTGTTAGGTGCCGTCGAGTCGTGGATGACACATAGCGACCCTGAAAGACCTGAACTGAACACTTGTATAACTTTCATCGTTTCTCCACGTTCCAAGCTATTTCGGAAGTGGATGCGAGCTCTGATGGCCTCGTGATAAGAAGCTGTGCTGCAATCCCGAAGGCACACAGTTTGAATCCACCAACAGCTCCATAGGAGAAGGATGGACAGTCTCCTCCCATGCGATTAATTACCTCTGAAAACCCACTAGAGGGTCAGCTATGGGTCGGTTCCTATTCGGCGGCACACAACAACAACAACAACCCAAAGGCGGCACTGCTCTGGCGAATCCAATCTACCAACACAGAGATGGAAGAGATAAGGGTAACCTCCTGTACGATTTACAGCCTCTGAAAACCTGCAGGGGGGGTCAGCTGGACGTCAGTTCTATGTGGCAGCAATGAGTGTGTGTGTGTGTGTAAAAATATAAAACTGAGCATTTAGCAGAGAGTTCCTATGTACTTATGTCACCCTGCTGTCTTTCGACTATTATATCTGTTACAATTCATGAACCAGTGGTAATGCGTCATTGTTGTTAGGTGCTGTTGTGGTGCCTACAGCTCATAGTGACCCTGTGGAGAGTGGGCCAGTACGTGCCCTCTCCTGTGCCATCCTCACCATCTCTGATATACTTGAGCCCATTGCTGCAGTCACTGCGTCAATCCATCTCATTGAGGGTCGTCTTCTCTTTCACGGAGCCTCCACCTTTCCAGGCTTGATGTCTTTTTCCAAGGACTGGGTGTTCCTGACAACATGCGTGAAGTATGTGAGATAGAATTTCCCCATCTTTGCCTCCGAGGAGCATCCTGGCTTCACTTTCTTCACGACATACTTATTTGTTCTTTTGGAAGTCCATGAGATATTCAGTACTCCAATATCACAATTAAAAAGCATTGATTCTTCTTCTGTCATCCTTATTCATTGTCCAACTTTCAGATGCATAGCAAGCAATTGAACAGACCACTGATTGGATCAGGTGCACCTTAGTCTTTAAACTGACATTGTTACTCTTTAGCACATAAGAGAGATCCTTGACAGCAAATTTACTCAATGCAATACATCTTTGATTTCTTAACTGCTAGTACCAAAAGTATTGAATATATCATGGACCACTAGGAGAACAAATAGGCCTGTCTTGGAGAGGGTGAAACCAAGTTTCTCCTTAGAGGAAAAGACTTTGAAGCTCTGCCTTACATACTTTGAACATGTGGCCGGGAGGAACCAGTCCTTGGAGAAGGACATCATTCTTGGAAGGGTGGAGGGACAGCACAGGAGAGGAAGACTGCCATTGAGATGGATTGACATAATAACTTGGGCAATCCTTGGAGGCAAGGATTCTGAGGCTCTGTCTAACATACTTTGGACATGTTGTGAGGAGAGACCGGTCCTTGGAGAGGGACATCATGCTTGGGAGGGTGGAGGGACAGCGCAGGAGAGGAAGGCCCTCTATGAGGTGGATTGATTCAGTGACTGGGATAATTGGGATGGGAGTGTTGGAGACAGTGCAATTGGCACAGGACAGAGCGGAGTTTAGGGCTGTTGTACATAGGGTCGCTATGAGTCGCAGGCGACTCGATGGCACATAACAACAACAACAACAAATGGGATTAGGTGTGTCAGAGTCAGTGAGACAGGCTCAGGATAGGGCAGTGTTCAGAGCTGTTTGTACATAGGGTTGCTATGAGTCACAGGCAACTCTATGGCACATAACAACAACAACAAGTATCAAGGGTGCTGATTGTTGATCCAAGCAAGGTGAAATAGTTGACAATTTCAGTCCTTTCTTCACCCATCAGGATGTTGCCTCTTGGTCCAGGGGTGAGGATTTTTCCTGCTGTTGAGATGTAATCCATCTTGAAGACTGTGGTCTTTGATGTTCTGCAGCAAGCACTTCAGGGCCTCTTCACTCTGAGCAGGCAGCAATCTTGTGACATTTGCATAATGCAGGTTGTTGATGAGTTATCATTAACTAGGGCATCATCATCGAGGCAGGCTCATTCTTCGTGTTGTACATTTCTCTGGGTTTTGACAAATGTCATGTAGCCCTAAATGTCTCTGCTCGCCTGTCCCCACCCCAAACCCCAGCACCACTGATGTTTTCACTTTAGATTTTCCTCCTTTATATCTTATTTATTGTTTTCTTACTGAGTCTCTCCTTTGGGTATTTACTGAGGAATGGAGCTGCTGGGTGGGTGGCCTAGACTGTAGGGAGTTGTGCTGCTAGCCGCAAAAGCCTTACCTCTCTGGTGGTTCAAATCCATCAGTTGCCCTGAGGGGGCAGAGGGAGGGGGAAAGTAAGGAAATCTCCTTCCACGCGATTTACAGCCTCTGAAACCCCACTGGAGGGGCAGCTATGAGTTGATTCTGACTTGGCAGCAATGAGTTTGAAGTATTTGGTTGTGTGGTTTATTAGCTCTGGTGGCCTAATGACAAGAAGGTGCACTGTCATCTTGAAGGCATATGGTTCAAATCCACCAGCTGCTCTGCGGAGAAGGATGGGCAGTCTCCTCCCGTGCGATTAACTGCTTCTGAAAACCCAGCGGAGGGTCAGCTGTTGGGTCGGTTCCAGCTCAATGGTACTCAACAGTAACAACAGTTATGTTTTTTGTTTTTTGAGGAACTGCCATACTTGTGCCACAAGGGCTATGCCATTTGACGTCCCCCTAGCAGCGGAGAAAAGCTCCAGGTTCCTCACATTCTGGCCAGTGTGTGTGTATGTGTGTGTGTGCGTGTTCCTAGTGGGAAGTCAGAGCATCTCATCGTGGATTTGATTTCCTCTCTGATGATTAATGATGCTGCCCATCTTGCCATGTGTTTGGTGGCCATTGAATGTCCTCTTGGGCCAGGTGTCGCTTCCAGTAACCACTGACCATTTCATGATCTCTACAGTCTTGATTTTTCCAGAATCTCATCTAGTTGGAATCATCATCAGACTGGCTTCTTTCATAGGAATGTTATTATATATTTTTTAAAATTTATTTTTTTATTATTTTGTGTGTGTGTACCGTCAAATAGGATCTGACAGGTACAGGAAGAGATTGTCCCTCCTTTTCCAGCAGAGCGTCTGGTGGATTCAAACCATATTTTTTTTTATATATTATTTTTACGTGTACCGTCAAATCAGATCTGACTGGTACAGGAGGAGATTGCCCCCTCCTTCAGCAGAGCATCTGGTGGATTTGAACCACATACCTCTGGGATTGCAGTGCAGCATCTTGCCACTAGGCCACCAGAGCTCCCTTTCAAACCATGTTTTTAAGATTCCATGTTGCTGATTGTCATGAAGGCGATTCTTAGTCTTGGCTGTGACCTTCTGCAAAGAGATCAAAAGGACCAACTTTCAAGCTCTCTCTGGGACGTTTCAAAACCACCTGCCAGCCTGCTACTCAGGGACCCCTGGGGACTTAGCTGTGTGGAATGACATTACTCACTGCCCCTTACAAGTTCCTGTCTGCCCTTCAGGGTGCTGCTGTCAACTTGATCCCATATGGACGGTTCTTACAAAGAGCACAGTGTCCAAGGCTGACATTCTTTACTAAGTTAAACTACTTGGTTTAAGGGAGATTTCAAAGATATTTTTTATTTAAAGTTTAAAGATTGTATCAGCACATTAGTGTCAGAAATTCACCTGGCTCCTGTGGATCCAGACAGTCTGGATTCCACGAGAATTTGACATTCTGGTTTGAATTTCCCCTCTTTTGAGCAGATTTTTATAGAATCTTTGCTCAAATTAGACACCTTCTAGTTATTTTTCCGTCTTGACAAAGGAGGTAGTTGTTCATAGACACAATTAGCCTTGCATTTAAGAAAGAAAATGCCATGCCTTTATAGTTAAGAAAATTGAAAGAGATTCAGAGAAGAGATATTTTTCCCAGAGCCAGGAAGCAAGCAAATGCCGCCACAGGGATTTATATGAGGGGTCTTTAAATCTCCACTGCCTCCTGGGCGGGGCTTCATTTTCGTTTTGACCCAAATAAAAAGTGTTTCCAATTTCCTTCACTTTCAAAGTGACCCAACAATATAGTAACCTGAAGAAATGTGGTTTTATGGGAAGGAAAGCTCTGTTTAGAATCCCTGACAGAAAACAAAACAGGAAGTTGAGCATTCCCAGCTTAAATGGACCATCTGGGAATCGCCTAGGCTTGGTCCTGCGGTGGCAGCCTTTACTCTGGGCTCTCAGCAGAGACTAGAAAGGGGCTGGGGGCGGCAAACAGCCCTGGGTCACGTCTACCTTCCCACGACGGAGGTGTAAGGGTTTGGGGGCACATTTGGGCTGAAGCCAGAGACCTGGGGAGAAAGCAGGACAATGAAGGACACAGGCTCCATGGGGGGTAGGAAACGCTTGAACTGCATTTGGGGCTCCACAGGAAGGAGGCTGGGCCTGGGGACATCCTCGGAATGTACTGAGGTCATTCTCTCCCAGAGAGCCCAGCCTTTGGCTCCCAGCACCTCACATCTGGTCCCTGGTGCAAATCCCTGGCCATCTCGGTTCTGAGGGTGAGAATTCTGCAGCTCAGACTCACTTCTACCGCCCACCAGGGGTAGCAGCTGGCTGTGACACGGGAAGCTGTGCCCCCAGGGTCTCAAACATCAGCATGGAGACAAGTTTCAGCACAACTTCTAGACCAAGACAGACTAGGAAGAAATGCCTGGGCATCTACTTGCAAAAGTTGAGCATAGTAGGTGCCACCGAGTTGATTTTTGACTCACAGCCACCCTGTAGGACAAGGCAGAACTGCCCCCCAGTGTTTCTTTGGCTGTGATCTTTGTACTGGAGCAGAACACCAGGTCTTTTCTCCTGGGGAGCGGCTGGTAGGTCTGAACTACCAGCCTTTTGGTTAATAGTCACGTGCTTAATCACCGAACCATCAGGGCTTCTGGAAATTAGCCAGTGAAACTCAATGGATCACAGCGAGAGCATTTACGCTGGTGTACCAGAAGGTGGGTCCCTCAGGTTGAAATGCATGAGGGACTCAGGCAAACCAATCACCTTGAACGTGGCGTTCTGTTGGACATGAGGCTGCCGTGAGCATAGTGGGTGGCGGCTGACCACAGCGTGCTCACAGTGTGCCGAGCCCTAGAAACAGCCTCTACCTCCTTCTGCTCCCCCGTAGTCATATGAGGTAGCACTATCACACAGAAGGAGACTGAGGCAGTGAGCAGTGGAGGTTTCTGTCCAAGGTCTCGCAGAGGGCAGGACCACACTACAGTCTGTCTACAGGCCTCCTGAGGGGTCGCCTTCCCAGGAAGAACCTCACTGCCCAGGTGAGAAGGGCAGGCAGAGGGAGCCAGGGTCAAGGTCTGTGGCCTTGGTCTGGATGCAGCAGGGAATGAGCGGGATGTGGGAAGGGTTTCCCTGGGGAGCCTGGGAGTGCGACAGGACAGTGCCCTCTGTGTCCCACCCCCCTCCATAGCGCCAGTCCCCTCCAGGAGGACAGCCAGAGCCAAATTGTAACAGAGCTGGCAGCTGCCGGGGTGGAAAGCAAGTCTGAGTGTGGCAAGCAAGGACACTCGTTGTCCTGAAGGGGATGCTTCTGTGGGCAGAGCCAAGGGGGTGAGGGGAGGCAGGGGCAGGGGCACGAGGAGCCCATGGCCTGGCAGAGTCCTAGGGGTAGGAGCTGTTCCTGGACACAGGTCTTAGAGCTGGCCACTGTCCCCCTGGAGGCCAGGGCCAATTTCACAGCCCCGACATGTGGATATTCAGGCCTGAGAAGCCCACCCAAGGGGACGCACGTCATGATCTTCCCCCCACCCTCTACTTCCAGGCGCCCCTTATCTTCAGAAGGCCAGGCGTGGGGCTCTTCCGTCTTAAACTCTCTGCGGGATGGGCCTTTGTTCCCTGTCTTGTAAAATATGAAAGTTGGACTGCAATGTCCCCAGGGACCTATCAGATTCCAAAATGCTGTAGTTTTGGTGACATTTATACGTTTGTTATTTAAAGCAAGTCCGCCTCCCGTTCCACTACCCATCTGTCAGCATGCCGTACAGCGGAGGCTGGCGTGTCACTTTGGTGCCGGCTCTGTGTCACCAGCATTCCAAATACCAGCAAAGATACTCATGCTGGATGGATTTCAGTGGTGCTTCTAGAGTAAGGTAGACTAGGAAAAAAGGTCTGGCAATCAACTTTCAAAAATCAGCCAGTGAAAACGTGCAGATCACAAGATAGTTCATAAGACGAGCCCCTGGGTTGGAAAAGACTGAGGCAGACCCTTGGCATCATGTAGGTCCTGACTCACTGAGACCTTCCGTCAGGTCTCTGGGATGGTGGATCTGCAGGGGAAGAGACTGAACCTCTTTCTACCTCGAAGCAGCTGGTGGATCAAACTGCTGACCTTTTGTTACTAATCACAACACATATTGAAGTACACACCACCAAAACACACAGGGGCTGGACCAATGAATGGGCTTAAGCATTGTGAAGATGACTGGGCAGCGTCTCCGTCTGTTAAACATGGCATCAAAACAACCAGCGACATGTCTCAATGTCCCCGGAAAACTTGGATTAATATTAAACTTGTATGTTAAATCATTGCTGTTGAGGCAAAATCAACTCACAGCTGACCCTCTAGCCTGTTTTTCTCTTGCAGAGCTGCTGGTGGATTCGAACTCCATGCCTTTGGGCTGGCAGCACAACTGCCTATCTGCTAGGCTTTGAGTTGTGGTGTTGGAGAAGGGCACTGAGTATTTCGTGGACTGCCAGAAGAATGAACAGATGTGTCTTGGACAGGGTACAGCCAGGGTGCTCCTTGGAGGCTAGGATGGTGAAGCATCATCTAACATACTGTGGACATGTTGACAGGAGGGGCTGTTCCTTGGAGAAGGACATCATGCTTGGGAAAGTGGAGGGTCAGCGAAAGAGAGGAAGACCCTCTAAGGAGACGGATCAACACAGTGACCGCAGCAGTGGGTCAAGTGTATCAGAGATGGGGAGGATGGGACCGGGTTCAGATCTGTTGTTCTGGGGCCACGATGAGTTGTACTCAACAGTAACGACATGTTAAATGTCTGCCAAAAGTCAAAGTCACTGCTATGCAGTCAGAACCAACTCGACACAGCTGACCCCCAAGCATGACTCCCTATGACTATGACACCGGGACTCCTTCAGTGTCTGTCCAGAGCTCAGTCCGTATTTGAAATGATCTTGCAGAGCAAAGATTCACTGGGTGACAGAACTAAAATCACCTGTTTTGAGAATTGCAAAACTGAGCGCTGGCAACAAGGGTTCTTGTCTGTCTTTGCCAGAGGAGACTCCCCATCTCTCTCCTGAGGAGCGGCGGGTGAGTTCAGACTGCTGACCTTCAGCCTAACAGCCCCTTAGGTTACGCACTGTGCCACTAGGGCCCAAGCCGCCCCGTGGCCCCAGAGCCAGCCTCTCTCCTGAGGGCTGCGAGGAGCTGTGCTCGTGGAGTAGGACATTTGCACACAGCCTCGCCCCAGGAGCACGTGGGGATGTGGGTTTTCACAGCCAGGCAGCAGCTGAGCAAAACAATGTGTCATTGTCCCTGGCTGCAGGAGTGGTGATGTCTGCAGTGGGTCCACCCCTTGGCCCAAACCCTCATCTCAGCATCTGGGAGGAGAAGTTGGGCTTCTGTCCTTGAGGACCTGCTTTTGCTTGGCCCACACCCTGCCAGATGTCGAGGCCCTGGCTGGTCACTCTCTTCTTGTTTCTGTCCACAGGGCCACCTCCCTAATGCAGGCTTGACCCTGCTCTGTTCCCACCTCCTTGGCCTTGTGCCTCCATCCCATGGTTCCCCAAAGCCTAGGCAGCCAAGCTCTGGCTTAAATGCAGGATAGCCTGTCCCTCCCCTGCCTAGAATCCTCCAGGGCTTCTGATTGTCCTCAGAAAAAAAGCTCAGTTCCTTAGCTCAGTGCCCCAGCCCAGTGTCCCACCCCTGCCATCGAGACCCTCCCTGACATCCTTCCCCTGTCACCTCAGCCCCAGCAGCCTGGGCAGTTCCTGGCCCCTCTCAGTGTCTTACACGTGCCACCTGTACTGTCCCTTCCATCTGCCACACACTTTTCCTTCAAGAAGCTCCTACCTCCTCCAAAGGCTGTTCTTAGCTCACAGCCCCACCATGCACTGAGAATTATTTTTTTTTATGCACTGAGAATTAAATGTAGCTCCTTGTCTGCGTGTCCTCAGAGCTCTCCTCCCATCTTTATACTGAGATATCTGTGCACGTACTTCCAAAGCAATTTTGTAGGCACACAAATGGCAGAAAAGAACAAAAGGATTTAAAAGTAGCAAAAGGGGCTTTGTTGTTGGGACAGTAGCAGTAGGAATAGGAGTTCTACCTTTTGGATGTGACGTACACAGAAGCCACACTTGTGGAATGACAGAACCAGAAGACATAAGAGGTGCGTTGCCTTTGCTGGAGGCTCTTTACCTCATGGGACTGTCTTACCCTTCCTGTGAAGAGGCACAGAGGTTGGACAAATGATCTCTCTGGTAATTTGTTCAGACACTAGGAGTGTAATGATCCAGGACTCAGGGGACCTCAGAAGACAAGAGGACAGGAGGGTGGTGAGCTGCTGAAAAGAAAACCAGCTTGGCTGTGGAATTCTATCAGGAAGTTAGGGCGTGAGAGCGAGCATCAGAAGGGCAGGGCTGGTGGGGTTCAGTGCCCTCAAGGCCAGGGTGACTCTCGGGGGACACGAGAGACAGCTCCAACTTTGAATACTCCTAATCCTCTGCAGCAAAGTGAGGGAACAAAATTAAAGCCAGAAAAACCCCAGACTTCTCCTGAATGAATGGTTTCCTTCAAGGGCTGCCCTATATTTAAAAGTGACATTTCTCTTCCCTTCTTCTGGTGCTTGTGTGTTACAAGTTCCACAGCTAATTAAAAGGTCAATGGTTCAAATCCACCAGATGCTTTTTAAAAAAAATTATTTTAATAATTTTAAAAATAATTTTAATGAACATTTACAGAGATTTTGGATTTTCATTCATTCATTGCTGCACTTCTCTCCCCGCCCAGCCCTCTCCCCCCTCAAGAATCCACCAGATGCTTTTTTTAAAAAATTTTTATTTTTGTGTGAGTGTACCGTCAAATCAGATCTGACTGGTACAGGAGGAGATTGTCCCTCCTTTTCCTGGCAGAGCATCTGGTGGATTCGAACCGTGTGCCTCTGGGATTGTAGTTGCAGCTCCTTGCCACTAGGCCACCAGAGCTCCCCAACCAGATGCTTTAAGAAAGAAAGGTGGTCAATCTCCTCCCATCAAGATTCAGCACCTCGGAAGTCAGATGGAGGGTCACTATGACTTGGAATGGACACAATGGCAATGGGGCTTGGCTGTAAATACCCCAACCCCAACTCAGAAGCCCAAACCCAGCTCCACTCTCTGCCTGATGGGATTAGAAAGCAGACAAGAAATCCCAAACTTGAGCAAGAAAAAACCCCTCTCTTGTGTACATCCATGCTTATTTCAGCCTTATGTACACTAACTAAGTGATGGAACAACCCAAGAACCTACCAACTGACAACCATTGTGGCTTAAAGAAACTCTGATACACTTATACAGTGGAGTACTATGCAACACTGTAGAGCAATAGAGAGTTCAAAAAACACTGCATCACATGGATAATCTAGAGAAGTCCATGCTGAGTGAAATAAGTCAGTCACACAAGGACAAACATTGTGTAAGAGCTGTACTACAAAAAAAACTGAAAGGAAGGTCTACATGCAGACAGAAGCATTCTTGGAGGTTCCAGGGTGGGAGAGGGGAGTACAAATTGATAGATAATAGACATTTATTAAGAGAGAATTAGTAATAATTATTATTAAGATTAGATAATAGACACTTATTGGGAGAATTAAGAGAGACATTAAGATGAGAAAGGCAAAATGAAATAATGGGACAATCAGACAATGAGGATATTGTAATGAATGCAGGAAAACAAAGAATTGTTGCAGACCGAGGGTCCCAAAGAATAGAATAAATTTATAATAAAGAGACAAACAGCCAGGAATGATATAGAGCAGAGAGCATGAAAAACAGGGGCCCAACAGTTCCCATGACTGAAGGCACTGAGCCATGCTTTTCTGAGTATTTATACAGAAAAACAAGGAAGTACAAAACAAAGGATAATGAAGAAATCTTTTACAGATAAGGCCAAGTTCCTCTTTATGTTAATCTCAAGAGAGAGGGATTCGTTTGATAAAAACTAAGAACAATGTTGACTCCTAGGGAATGCCCTAGTGTCACAAGGTGACCTTCAGCTTGTATTAAGCCTCCCTCATTTCCC
>NW_006399830.1:11251187-11255955 GCF_000299155.1 Elephantulus edwardii | reverse complement strand
TGTTGACTCCTAGGGAATGCCCTAGTGTCACAAGGTGACCTTCAGCTTGTATTAAGCCTCCCTCATTTCCCGATACAGCATTTGGTCTACTATTATTAAATTTGACATTCGGCTTCCCTCAAAGAATGTCTGAATGGTTGAGTGAAAAAGCAATATGTTTTGTAAACTTTCACTCACATTCAAGTAAAAAAAACCATACAACCAAAAAACCCTAAACCAGGGAGCTCTGGGACTGAGTGGCAAGAAGCTGCACCGCAATCCTGAAGGCATGTGGTTCGAATCCACCAGATGCTCTGCTGGAGAAGGTGGGGCAATCTCCTCCTGTGCCAGTTGGATCAGATTCAATGGTACACACACACACACACACACACACACACACACACACACACACACACACACTTTTAAAAAATTAAACAAAACCCCAAACCAAAATAACCAAAGCATACACCTCTCTTTCCACATCCAGTAAAGGAAGAGGCAGCTCTGTCCCCAGGGAGTTGTGCTGCTAACCCCAAGGCCACCCTGCTTGGGAGAAGGATGGACAGTCTCCTCCCATGCGATTTACAGCCTCAGAAACCCAATGGAGGACCAGCTATGAATTGCTTCCCACTTGGTAACTGTGCCTGGGTGTAAGGAGAAAACGGTAAGAATGAAGACGCCAGAGAAGTCAGCATCACTCCACAGAGACACACAGTGATTGTGCAGGACCCCAGGTGGGGAAAACGGAGAGACAGCGGCTATAAGTGGTGCTATCTGTTGTCGTGAACTGAGTGTAACCAGGGTGGGACACAGGCTTCCATTAAAGATGAGGGCCTCAGATGCTCATGACCCCATCAGCATCACCATTCAGGAAAGCCGGCTCATGTTGAAACCCACTGAAACTTCTTTAGGTGAAAATACATTTTAGGGTTTGGCTAAAATTTAGGTTGGCTGTTCAGCATTTCAGAGTTCAGTATTATCAGAAAGATAATTTCATTTTCAAAGGAAATAATACTGCATCTAATTCAGCTGCTTTCTCTCAACAAGTCCAGTTAGAAACATCAGCAAGTTAGAAACAAGGGGGAAAAAGAAATAATTTTGGGATGGTATCTGTCTCTGAAAAAGGAACCTGGTTAATAAGGTCTTGGAGTCTTCCAGCTGGAAATGAAGTCAGATTATTTCTAAGACTCGTCAGTGATGTTTTTAAAGCAATTAAGCTCACTCTGTGTAAGCAACAACAAAACAGAACGTGTTGCCTTCCAGCAGATTCCAACACATGGTGATCCCGTGTGACAGAACTGAGCCCCAGAAGGCTTTCTTGGCTGTTTTTACTAGATCACCAGGCCTTTCTTCAGCAGCACCCCTGTGTGGATTTGGGCCATCAACCCTTAAGTTGGCTGTTGTGTTATATACCGTTGAGTCGGAACTGACCCATAGCTGACCAGCAGGTTTTCAGAGGCAGTTAATCGCAAGGGAGGAGACTGCCCAGCTTTCTCTCTCAGAGCATCTGGTAGCCTTGAACCCTGTGCCTTTGGGATTGCAGCACAGCTTCCTGCCACTAGGCCACCAGAGCTCCCTTTAGTTGGTAGTTCTCAAGTAAACTGTGCTGCTCATGGACCTTTCTAAGTGTATTTCCTTGGGTGCAGGAGCCTGGAGGGAGGGCACGGGCAAAGGTGGTCCCTTCAGATGAGTCGTCCTTTGGAGAATGTTCCCTAAGCTCCATCTTTGACATCTAGCTGAGGCCACTGGCTGTCTCCATCACCCTTGCTCTGTTTGCTGCCAGTGAGGGAGGGGGGACCTCGGTGCAGGAGTGAGCGCTGGAACCTGCTGTATGATTATTAGCTAGTCCTTGCCCTCTCTGGGCTTCAGTTATCCTCCCTGGGCAGGGAGTGGGCTGGACAAGATTCCTGACATTTCTTATTTTTCTAACAGGGAAACCGTTCTCAGTCCATCCCCACGGAGCTCTGCTGATTCCCTGGTTCCAGAACCTTGGTGGGCGAAGGAGGGGCAGGCCAGGGAGGGGAGCCCCTAGCCCAGGCACCGAGTGGACCAATCAAACTTTGCTCCCCCCCCTCCCTTTTTTGGAGCTCTCTCTCCTGACCTAGAACCTGAGTCCTAGAGCGGGAGGGGCTTCTGGGGGTCTGAGCTTACTGCACCTGTTGAAATGCTCTGTGTGTGTGATCGCGTGGGGGCCCATGTGCATGTGTGCACGCACACATCCACCACGTGTGTGTGTACTGATTGCACGTGCCTGGGAGAGTCTCCGTGGATTCCAGATTCTCAAAGGCTGTGTGATCCATAAAAGCTTAAGAGCCTCTGACCTGGATGGCACCCCTCCCTGCTTGCTCTGGGCCTCTCTACCGGGTCTCCCTCCTCCCAGCTTGGAGCCCACAGGCAGTTGGCTCAGCCCACCTCTCAGGCTGCCCAGACTTGGGCACAGGCTTTCACCAGAACTTTCCACATTGCTCTCCAATAGCCTCCTCCACTTCTCAGCTAAGGAACTCCCCACCCTGGCAGTCTCCAGGGGCGCATGAGTCTTGTCCCAGACTCAGAAAGAGCAACTTAAAAAGACCGTATCACTTCTCTCCTAGACCCTCAGAAAACCCAGACTCTTCAATGCCACAAAGGCCTCACATAATCTTGCCCTTTGAAAAAGTTCACCTTTCTCAAAGGCTAATTATGTGCTGGTGGCCTGGTGGTTAAGGAGCTGTGCTGCCAACCCAAAGACATGCAATTCAAATACACCAGCTGCTCCAAGGGAGAAAGCTGGGCGA
This sequence comes from Elephantulus edwardii, assembly GCF_000299155.1. NCBI lineage: Eukaryota > Metazoa > Chordata > Mammalia > Macroscelidea > Macroscelididae > Elephantulus > Elephantulus edwardii. The sequence continues at coordinate 11,253,202 of NW_006399830.1, read as the reverse complement.
TTTTCTGTGATTTATGTTGTTGTTGTTATGTGCCGTTGAGTGACACATAGCGACCCTATGTACCACAGCCCTAAACTCTACTCTGTCCTGTTCCAGTCACACTGCCTCTGACACACCCATCCCGATTACCCCAGTCACTGAATCAATCCATCTCATAGAGGGCTTTCCTCTCCTGCGCTGTCCCTCCACCCTCCCAAGTATGATGTCCCTCTCCAAGGACCGGTCCCTCCTTACAACATGTCCAAAGTATGTTAGATGAAGTCTCAGGATCCTTGCCTCCAATGAGCAACCCAGTTTAACCCTTTCCAGGATGAATCTGTTTGTTTTCTTGGCAGTCCATGGTATTCTCAATACTCTTCTCCAGCACCACAGATCAAAGGCATCAATTCTCCTTGTATCCTCCCTAGTCATTGTCCAACTCTGTGATGAATAACAAGCAATTGCAAAGATCATGGCCTGTATCAGATGCACCTTAGTCTCCAGAGAGACACCATTGCTCTTCAGTACTTTGGAGAGGCCTCTGGAAAAGCCACGGGAGGGTCAGCTGTGGGTTGGTTCTGACTTAATAGCACACAATGACAACAGCTATGTGCTAGGCACTGCTGGTCTACTTCATATAAAGTATCCCACTTTGACAGTAACTCTCACTGCCCTGTTAGCTTTGGGCTGCTAATGCTACTTAGTGGGAAAAGGACATGGCAGTCAGATTCCTAAAGATCAACATCTCAGGTAATGCTACAGGGCAGCTCTAGAGTCACTGGGGTCAGAACAGACTCGATGACGGTGGGCAGACTCCAGGAGGCAGAATCCATCTACTCCTAGCCCCTGTTACAGATGGGCAAACTGAGGCCAGAAGATTGGTGACTGGATTCTTCCCACAGCACTGTGCCTGATCCCTGATGACCATCCTAGCCCCACAGCCCCCTTTACCTCGAACCCCCTTATTTCTCATTCACTTGACACCTCCCCAAGGAGCCTGCTCTTCCCTAGGTTCCTTCTACACCCTCTGTCTGCAGGTGTGACAGCCAGGGATGCCTCTGGGCTTGCCCAGTGCCAGGCCTCTATCATTCCACACATTGGGTGAACTGATGGAAGTACTTCCCCCAACTCGCAGAGGGGACAACTGAAGCCAAGAGGTCATGCCATTTCTGGATTTCTGGAAGACTACAGACAGGGTAGTTGAGGGAGGTGATGGCCATTTGTCAAGGGCATTCATTCATTCAAGGAGTCGCTGTCAGACTGGGGTGCAGTAGGGGGTCGGCTGCTGCTTCCTCGTTGACCTCCCCCACCACGTCAACATCTCCATATTCAAGGGAAACGCAAGTCATTTGAGAAGGAAGAAGTGTCACCCAGGGAAAGGAAATGGGATACTGGTGATGGAGCCAGTGAGAATGGTTCAGGGTTAGCTTATCAGTGGGAGGACAGAGAAAGGAAGCCGCAGAGGCCGCCTGCAGTATGGGGACATGGCGATGGTGACTTTTCGGTTCCTGGGCTGCCACTTGGCGGCCAGGCCTCCTCTCCCGGGAGTGGGCCTGGCGAGCTGTCTCAGCTCTGGGACACCATGGGGGATCGATCCTGCACGGGTGAATATTGCGCAGAGTCCACGTGTGTCTTGGGTACCATTTTTCCAACCGTGCGCTGGAAAAAAAACTCCTAGAGACCCAGGCCAGGGCTCCCCACCCATTCTGGCCCCGAGGAAGCTCCGTCAGACCTGGAGTTCTCACCTGTGCACCTCTCCCCGGCCCTTCCTGTCCAGCCCTAATTCCTGGAGGAAGCGTCCCAGAAATGCAGGTGCCCTCCATCGCCCTGCCATCCTCAGCTTCCCATCCATCCTCGTGGTCTGGGACGTCCTTGTGGACACAGCGTGGCTGGGGGATGCTTTTACACCAAACACGATAAAGGCCCGGTAAACGACGGCGGCCAGCGAGGGGCCAGGATCGGCCTCGTTATCCGCCCTCCCGCCTCTTTTCGGCGCGGAGCCGCCGTCTGAGAAACGCGAGGCCGCGCGCGCGCCT
>NW_006399830.1:11242532-11250777 GCF_000299155.1 Elephantulus edwardii | reverse complement strand
GAGGAGGCCGGGCGCCAGGCCTCCCGGAGCCCCGCCCGAGGCCGGAGGGGTGAAGGTAGGAGCCGCCGGGGATCCGAGGGAGGGGGTCGCCGGCAACAAAGGAGGGGCGAGGCGGGAGTGGGGACCCCGGGTCTGCGCCCACCGGCAGCTCTGTCGCGCGTGGGGTGGCGGAAGGTCGAGGGCCCAGTGGGCGTGAGCGGAGCGGACCCTGGATGCACCCCGAGTTCCTCGGCGCCTGCAGGCGAGGAGGGGCTCTGCTGGGGGCCGCTCCCTGGTCTGCGGGTCCATCGACGCCCCCACCCACAGACCAGGATCCTGCTCATCTGCGAGGGGTTCCCGTCCTCTTCCAAAGGCAGCGCCGGCGGCGGGCTCGCTGAAGGGCGCTCGAGGCTCGCGGTCTGGGGAGGGGGCGCGGCCTCGCACCCCCCTGCACACTGGGGTCCCTGACGAGCAGCATCGCCCCGCTGGCTGGAATGGTCTGCCCCACGCCCTTTGCAGAACTTGGTTTTAGTGCGTGGCGTGGTGGGGAGGAGTGGGGCGGCAGGGTGGCTTCGCGCACGGCCCCCCAGGCTGGCGCTGGTGGCCAGTGAGGCAGCAGATTGTCCTCCCTCGGGGAGGGGCTGGTCGCCGAGGATGCTTCCCTGAGCCTCCAGGGCCTTCTCTCCCCCCTCTCCCTGTGGCCCTGCAGGCGGGGCCTGGGCCGGGAGGATGCCCACTGGCATTGCCACGCAGGCCTCAGCCACACCCTGGGATGGATGGACAAACAGGGATTATGGGGAGCCACATTGCTCAGCAGCTTGTCCCCCAACCACAGAGACCCCTGTGCTCCCTTCTGGGTGACAAGTGGGAGCCCTAGGAGGAGGGGACCTGCTCTACCCACAAATGATGCCCCAGGGAAAGGGAACTATTGGGATTGGGGTTGACCTAGTGCTGTAGACAGAGGCCGAGGTAGCACCCCAGGTCCACCTCGTGAATGTGTGCTGTCTGCTCCTTCCCCCAACTCTGGTTGTAAATATAAACAATGAACCCTTCCTTCAGCCCTCCAGCTGCTGTCACCTGTCCCTGGACAGCCAGACAGACCCACAGAACAGGCCTTGCTCCACACAGCCCAGCCTGGTTACTGAGCTGAAGGAGCGAAGTGGTGGGGGAGGTAGGTAGTCAGGAGGACCTCAAGGACCAGGGGAACAGGAGGCTTTGCAGGGCTAAGTGTAGAAGGTGGAGGAAGGGGGACAGCATGGGCAGAGGGGAGACAGAGGACAGAAACAGATCTTGTTGAGGTCAGGGATTCTTTCTCTCCCTTTGCCAGGTACAGTCTCCTACACACTCACCGCGTCCAGTAGGTGCCCAGCACAGATGCATTGGTGTCCACAGTGCCTAGGCCAGTAGAGAGAGGAAGTGGGGAGTGTGGAAGCCTCAAGGTGCTCACTGGGGCACCGTGGCCCGGGAGGGTGGAGGCTGGGGTACAAAGTTTCTGGATGGGGATCTGCCCACAGGGGCCCCAGTACCTTTCCAGCATTTGGTGTCCGGCATGGTGGTGGGACAGTACCAGGGCTGGAGCCTAAGCTTGAGATCAAATCCCACCTCTGTCACTAACCAGCTGTATGACCTTAGAGGTGTCAGTACATTTCTCTGCCTCTGTTTCCCTTTCTGTAAAACTGGGAAGTCAATGGTACCTCTAGGGGATGCGAATGGGTCATGTGCCCAACTGCAGATTGAAAGGTTGGAGGTTCAAGTTCACCCAGAGGTGCCTTGGAAGAAAGGCCTGGCAATCTATTTCTAGAAAACAAGTCATTGGAAACCCTGTAGAGTGCATCTGTCTCCCGGCTCCCTGGTTGGCAGTAAGAAGGCCACCATCCTCACAGCCTCAGTGTCCCTGCCGCCTGTTAAGGGGTCAGCTCCTCTGTGGCCCTGCCCCTCTAGGGGCTGATTCCCTTCCCCATAGTTGGGGTACTGTATTCCTAACCTTCTTGGTTCCCTGTCCAGTAGTTTTTGGGGAGAACTTTCTCTTTTGTGCGTCCTTAAAAGAAAAAAATGAATTGCTATTTGTTGAGTGCTTAATGCTGCTAGGAACTGCTCGGAGCGCTTAGATCTGAGTCCGCCTGTGGCTATTTTGATATCGTTGGCTGCATTTTATAATGAGGAAAGCCGGAGCGTGGAGAGGATTCTTCTGTCTTCCTGTTTGTACTGTGTGCTTGGGTGCTATGTGACCTCTTTCCCCCCAATCCAGCCGACCGGGGCGTTTCCCCAAAGCCTTCCTCAGACACCTCCACTCCACCCCATTCCTCAGGTCCGAGGTCTGAACATGCTGCGGGGTTTGGGGCCCCAACCCTGCTGACCAGGCTTGTCTCCCACTCCCCCTTGTCCCCACAACTCTTGACACCTCTGCTCTGTTTCACTGAGTGGGCCAACAGAAAGTTCTCAGTTCATCTTTGGGGTGACTTTGTTACAGGGAGCAGCCCTTCCTTCCTTCAGAGGAGGGGGTGCAACTTTTGAAGCTGGAGTAGTGGGCACCCAGCGGGCACCTGGGAAGCTGGCCGGCCGCCCCTCCTCCGATTCCCTCTCAGGGTTCAGTCCTGTTTTCTCGCCTCTCCTGGTGTCTGCTCTCCCCACCGGCTGGCTCTCTCTTGATTTGCGAGCATGGCTGCCCTACGTGGTGGCTTCAGCAGAGTTCCCTTTGTGGGGGGCGGGGGGAGCTGCCGTCAGTCTCAAGGATCCCAATGCTCTTTTTTCCAGAGGGGGAGAGAGAGAGGGGTCTAGCCTGGGTGAGGGCTCCCACCTGTCCCGTCAGCTGGTGGGGCTACAGAAGGAGGGGCCCCTAAGACACCGTGGGTGGACGCCTGGGTACAGCTGACCCGATCAGGTGGCTTGCATATGGGGTGACTGGGGCCCGGCTGGGCGAAGGGCAGGGGATTGGGCCTGGCTGTCCTCAGAGCCAGCAGTCTGTAGGGAGAGGCAGACCCCTGGCCCCTGAATAGAAATGTCACAGGTTATGGTCTCCGCCCTTCAATAGCATGTTTGTTGGGAGAAACCAGAGTGCTGGCCTGGCTGGGGTGGGAGGGTCCGGTGGGATGGCAGGGATGCCCCATCTGGAGACAGAGGCGGCTCTCCCTGCTGCCTGCCACCCCTCGTCACCCTCCCCCCTGGCCTGAGCTACCTGGGTGTTAGAAACAGTAACCCAGAACTCGTGTTTGCAGAGGAAGTGCTTCACGTGTTAAGGACACTCTTCCTGAGCAGGAAGCCGAAGTTCCCAGGTGGTTTTTATTAAGGAGGCGTGTCTTGGGGCCTTTCCACTGTGGCCTCCCTCCCTGGCTTCAGCCTTGGAGGTCGCATCTTGGGCCTTAAGCAGCTCCTGATTCACATCTTTCTTTGGCCCCTCTGCCAGGAGCAGCGACATCAAAGCTCAAGGGATGGCATCAAAGCAAGGGACATGCCTGTTCTTCCTGCCCCGCCCTCTGGAGGCCTTGCTGGGGGAGGGGGCTCGCCAGGGCTGGCCAGTTCCTGCTTGCAGCCATCATGGTCCATTCAGACCCCAGCTCCTTCCTGGGATGTTCCCCAGCACGCAGCATTGAGGATGGGGTGATGGTGGAGACTGTTAGGGTGTTGGGAAGCATCAGCTCTCTCTGAGGGGGACGGACCATAAGAGCAGCACTTCAGACACATCTCAAGGCCAGACTAGAAGGGTCGCCTCTGTGGCAATGAGGATTGTTGCCCAGGTAACAGCTACACGTTAGCTGTAAGGGCTGTTCTGGGGCGAGGGGTGCTGGGTGGTGGGGTGGTCCAGGGATCTTCCAGGGCCTGGTTGTGTCCTAAAAGACAGAAATGGGGACACTAAGGAAGAGCATTCCTGATGGATAGCGAGGGAGAGATCACTGAGGGAGACAGAGAGAAAAGAGAGCAGCATCTGGTGGGGGCTTAGCCACGGGAAGGTGGGCTCCTGGTTGCCAGTGTCATGGGGGGGTGTCTATGTGACATTTGTTGTCTTAAAAATTTCATTTATTCATTTTTTCTATTTTGTTGTCTATTCCTCTGCTTACTCCCCTTTCTGATTGTCATGGGTTAAATTTTGGCCCTCCCCGGAATTGTCTGCTTGGTTGGGCTTTGGTGATGAGTGATTTGGCCGTTGCATGTTGTTGTGAAGAGGTAATCACCCCATGAAGGGATGCAGCACTTGAACTCAGGGCACAGCCCTGCTCGCATGCAAGGGCTTCTATTTGTATCTTACAAGAGAGAAAAGGAGAGGGGAGCCCGACTTTGAGAGAAGATGTAGGAGCAGGCGGCAGCTTCTGGATCTGGGGGCCTTGTGCTGAGAACCTCTTAGATCTAGGGGAAGATTGATACCCAAATACATGGAGATCTCTGAGGGATGCTGGACCTACAGGTGTTGAAAGGAGACAAGGACCTTTCCTCAAAGTGATAGAGAGAAAGCTTGCCCTTCAGGTTAGTGCTCTCAGTACATCAAGCCTTGTAAACCACAAGAATCAATTCCTGTTGGTTAAAGTCGTCTGCTTGTGGAGTTTCTGCCATGATGTTGTTGTTAGGTGCCATCGAGTCACGTATGACTCAAAGATCTGAGCCTCATCCTGTCCTGTGCCATCGTCACACTTCTTGGCACACTAGAGCCCATTGCAGCAGTCATCGTGTCATTCCAGCAGTTTGAGGGTCTTCCTCTCGTTTGCCAAGCCTCCACCCTTCCAAGCATCATGTCCCTTTCCAAGGATTAGCCCCTTCTAATAAGATCCCTGAAGTATGTGAGCAAAGTCTCATCATTCTTGCCTCCAAAGAGCACTCCAGCTGCACCCTCTCCAAAACATACATTTGTTCTCTCGGCCGTTCATTGCTTTTCTCCAGCACCACAGCTCAAAGGCATCAACTCTTTTTCTGTCATCCTTATTCATTGTCCAGCTCTCAGATGCATAACAAGTGATTGGAAAGACTATGGCCTAAATCAGATGCGCTTTAGTCCTCAAACTGACAGCACTACTCCTCAATAATTTGGAGAGACCCGTAACTGCAGATTTTCCCAGTGTGGTATGTCTCCTTATTTCCTGACTGCTGGTACCAAGATTATTTCTGTCTTAATGGTACTAATTACCAAGACATCAGTGTAGTCCCTGCATAAATGCATTCATTTATTCTTTCCTTCACTTGGTTCTTGCTCAGACCACGGGCTGTGCTGGGTCTAGGGACCCCAGAGACAAGGCAGGAAGACGTCCAAAAGGGTCTCATTTGTTCTTTGTCTGACTCCAGGAAGGACTTAAGGTGATTTACAGAGGTAAACGCAGTATAACAAGATGAAAAAGAAATGAGAAAATTGGGGCACGAGGAAGCCAAGGGTAGCAAAAATCAATCAAAGCCTGAGGGGACTTGTGTACCTTTCATCAGAGGTACTTTGACGCCAAGCTTTGGAGCAGGCAGATTCGGGAAAGTAGGAGTGCGGAGTGGCTTGGTGTCGTACCTTCATCTCATGTGAGCCTGCGCTCTAGATAACATTAAAGTGGAGACGAAGACACACATCCTTTGATCCTCTGCCTCCAAGGATCCTCACCAGCAGCTGCACGGGTCTGAAGGAAGAGAGGCTGAGGGCCCACAGCCTGGCTCTCCCACCAAGACCTGAACCCTCTCCTTCATCAGAAACCAGACTCCAAGCCTAGGGCTGTTGAGTCGATGTTACAGAGTACAGGTATGTTACAGAGTACAGGTGCTCCCTGGAGCTGTCTTGGCTGTATCCTCATGGAAACAGATCGCCGGACCTTTCTTCTGTGTTGCTGCTGCTAGAAAGCTTTGAACAGGGGACCTTTGGGTCAGCAAAAGAGTACAGATCTTTTGCAGGGATGTAGGTGGGTGAGCGTGTCAAGAGACAGGTGTCATGACTGATCCTTGGCCCCTCCAGCTCTCATACCACTCACGTGGCAGGGGCTGTGATACAAGGGGTCCATAAACCTAGAGATGCCCCCGGATCGAGGGCCGATGGGGGACAAGCCAGAACATTCCAGAGCCTCAGTCTTGATGGAATTCTGAGAGGGAGTTTGCTCGGGGTCCACGCTGGGTGAAGACGTTGCTGATAGAGCAAGGGACAGGGTGCTAGTGGACATGTCTTCAGGAGCAGTGCGGTCAGGGAGGCTGGAACGTAGAGATGGGCATTCAGCCAAGAAACGGGCGGAGGCCCAGGGCCTCAGTCAGCTGGCCAGGGTGCTGAAGACAGCCTAACCCTGCGGCCAGAGGATGCGTGTGAGCTCTTCTTTATTTTCTTCTCCATTTGAACCCTATCCAGTGACGACGTTAACTATATCCATTATACTGTGCACCCATCACCATTGTCTGTTTCTGACTTGCATCGCCCTTGTCAGAAACCCGGTGCCTGGTTGGTCCACAGTAGCCTCCCTCTCCCGCCCCCTGCATGTACATCTTCTGTCCGCCTGTCCACTTTGGCCTCCTGAGCTGTTGCAACAGAGATGATATTGTTAACATATAGTGGCCGAGTGACTAAAAGCTGCCCTGCAAGAGACAGATGGGCAATCTCCTGTGAAGTTAACAGCCTCTGAAAGCCCGCTGGAGGGTCAGCTATGGGTTGGTTCAGACTCTACACAACAACAACAACAACTGTCAGGTTGGAACTGACTGTTCCCTCATCCTGCAGCAGGTTTTCAGAAGCTGTAAGGGTTGTGCACACCTTTCACCCGTGGTGGTGTTGGCAGGGTTCAGAGCTGCTGTTCATATGGTCTCTGTGAGTCACAGGTGACTCGATGGCACCTAACAGTAACAACAAACTAACCCTATTGCCATCAAGACGATTCCAGCTCCTGACATCTCTCTGCTGGTTTTCCGAGGCTGCACATCTTTATGTGAGAAGTTTAAGATTTAAAACACATCACCAAACAGAGGGTAGCAGTAGCCAATCAGGAAACAGGACATCCTCACAATATTGGGATCCTCACACAGCCAAGTTGTCATTTATTTTGGGGGACACACTTCAATCCACAGCAACAACAACAAAGACACAGGCACCTTCCCACGACCGCTCCCGCACGGTGTCAGTCCCCAGCAGTGGGGATTAGTTTAGATGTTGTGTCTCCCCTTCCCCGGAGCCCTGGGGTCAGGGGGCTCCAGGACTGGCTTGGACTGGGGTGCTCGGCAGGATCCCACTGACACCTTTGGAAGCAGTAGCAGCCACTTACTGTGGGGACTGATCTGTGCTGGGCTCAACATGGGGGAGCCTCATGTCCACAGGATAAGAGGGGGTCCCATTCTCACCCCACATTCTGAGAGAGCGAGGGGAGAGGCCAGAGGGCAGTGATTGTCCGGAATCGTTCCCCAGCCTTTCCTCCATGACTTGTCGCCCCCACGGAACCATTTAAATCATTACTTTCCGTAGCTGCCGCCCTCCCCCGTTGACATTTTCGTTCCAGGCATGCTGTAGATCTGCTTGCATCCATGCTCTTTGGAGGGCCGTGGACCCTTGCAATCTTTAAGATCCCCGCAGTTTCTGCCCCTTTGGGGTTATCGCTGCTCCTGTTGGGAATTCACAGCTCTGAGGGTCTTGTTACCAAGCAGCAGAACCGCCTTGCAGACCCCTGGTCTCGGGGCTCCAAGTCCTGACCCTCCAGCTCCTTGGTTTTGGTGCCATCAGCAAACCAGACAGGCGAGCTTGGGACAGCTGTCCCAGCCAGGGCGGGGCCCCTCTGAGTGGAGGCCTCGCTTCTGCCTGATATCTCTCTCTCTCTCTCTCACTCACACACACACACACACACACACACACACACACACACACACACACACCGTGATCTCTTCTGTTCAGTGATGACCATTCTCTCCCAGCATTCCTTATTCGGCACATCCTACTCTACCCTCTCAGGAAGCAGATTAAACTCTTTACCTGGATGAGGAAAGTTAGCAAGTGAAATGTTATTACCCCTAAGCTCCTAATGGTGTTTTTGTAACTTCAGAAAGTGTGCACTTAATATAGCAGTATTCTTTTCTCTACACTTAATGAGACTGGCTCAGGACAGGGAAGGGTTCAGAGCTGCTGTACATGGGGTCACTATATGTTGCAGGTGACTCAATAGCACAGAATGACAAAAACATACTACATTAGAGCTCTGGTGGCCTAGTGGCAAGAAGCTGCACTGCAATCCAGAAGGTGCATGGTTCGAATCCACCAGATGCTCCACTGGAGAAAGAGGGGCAACCTCCTCCTGTGTCAGTCGAATCTGATTTGATGGTACACACGCGCACGCACACACACACA
>NW_006399830.1:11234976-11242432 GCF_000299155.1 Elephantulus edwardii | reverse complement strand
AGCAAACCAGACAGTCAGGCGAGCTTGGGACAGCTGTCCCAGCCAGGGCGGGGCCCCTCTGAGTGGAGGCCTCGCTTCTGCCTGATCTCAATCTCTCTCTCTCTCTCTCTCTCTCTCTCTCACACACACACACACACACACACACACACACACACACCCCGTGATCTGCTTTGTTCATAAACACACAGTTGGCAGGGACCTGGTCAGTGCGGAGGATCTGAGCAGCACGTGAGTCTGTGGGATGTTGTGTCTTCTCTGTGTGGCGGTGACTCTGACAGGTCCATCCATTGTAGTGAGAGAGCATGAACTATGAGGAAAATAGGAGTGACAATTGTGCATGTTGTGTTTGTGTTACGACACATTGTGTGTGTTAAACTCTTTATGGTAATTTGAGTAAAGGTTTACAGATAAAATGTCCGTACACGTGCTCTTTCATGACACCTATTACCTGCTTTGTTTGAGCACTCTCCTACATCTTCCTTGTGTTTTCCATTTATGGTTGACCTTCCTATCCCATTCTGCCAAAGGGAAAGGATGTCATTTTGAAGACTAAGGTGTGCCTGATACAGGCCATGGTCTTTTCAGTCACTTACTGTGTATCTGAGCACTGGACAGTGAATAAGGACAGCAGAAGAAGAATTGATGCCTTTGAGTGGTGGTGTTAGGGTACTGAGTATCCCATGGACTGTCAAAAGAACAAACAGATATGTTTTGGGAAAAGTGTAGCCAGAGTGCTCCTTCGATGCAAAGATGCCGTAGCAGGAGGGACTGGCTATTCCTTGGAAAGGGATATCATGCTTGGAAAGGCAGAGGGTCGGTGAAAGAGAGGAAGACCCCCAACAAGACCGATGGACATGATAACTGCAGCAGTGGGCTCAGGTGTGTCCGAGATAATGAGAATGTCACAGGACAAGACAGGGTTAAAATCTATGTTCATTGGAAAAAACAAACAAACAAACAAACAAAAATCTATGTTCATTGGGTCGCTGTGAGTCATACTCGACTCACTGGCACCTAACAACAACAACTGACTCTGCTGCCAGGCCAGCAGTTCATTCCTTTGGGCCATTTGGCAGAGACTGAAGTTTTCACATCTGTGCAGTGTCTCATTAAGCAGGTATTTTTGAGGTTCTCATACGCCTCGGGTGCTGTCCTAGGTCCTGAGAGCCCAGCAATGAGAATGAATGAACTACGACTACTTGGATCAGGAATGAAACCCACAACTGTAATCTGATGCGAAAGCGGCCAGATATAGGAGGGTGTTAGGTGTGTGCGCTGAGTCAGTTCGGACGCCTCGTGACCCCGTAGGGACAGTAGAATTGCCTCTGAGTTTTCCTAGGCTGTGTGTGTGGTCATTGCTGGAAGGAACACTGTACCAGCTAAGTGCTTGACAGCTCTCCAGAAGACTGATGGTTGGACCCACCAGTTCTGAAAGAAAGCTGTGGTGGCCTGGTCCCTCCTGTGGGGATGACAGACCCCGAGGGGCAGTTCTGCTCTGTCCCCTATAAGTTTGCTGTACAAATTCACTTAATGGCAATAGTGGCTTTAAAAAAAATTATTTTATTGTGGTTGTGTGTGTGTGTGTGTGTGTGTGTGTGTGTGTGTTTTATCTGACTGTTACAGGAGGAGAGTGCCCCTCCTTCTCCAGCAGAGCACCTGGTGGATTTGAACCGCGTATGTCTGGTATTGCACTATAGCTTCTTGCCACTAGGCCACCAGAGTTCCCTAATAGTGGCTTTTTGGGTTCATCTTTATGGGAGGAGGTCAGAAGGTCTCTGTCATGGAGCCATTGGTGCGTTCAACCTACCAATCTTTCAGTTAACAGCTGAGTGCTTCACCACTGCACCACCAGGGCTCTTTAGGAGAACATGAGCCTGATTGTATGCTTCCACAGAAAATGAAGTTCCGAAACAAGCAAAATGTACTAATGGTCTCCCTGAGCTTAAAATCAAGGTGTCAATAGGTGTGTTTATTGCTGGAGGCTCTGGGGAGATGGTGTTACCTCTGACCAGCTCTGCATGGCTGCCTGCGTTCCTTGGCTGGGGACCTTCTTCTCCACCTTCAGAAGCAGGAATATGGGGCTGAGTCTTTCTCACACTGCCATCTCTCTACTTCTGTCTCCTATCATCCTTTCCTTCCCTGTCCACTTCTAAGAATACTATGATACCTTGGGCCCATCTGGATGATCTAGGCAAATTTTCCCATTTCGAGGTCCCACTTTTAGCTGTGATTCTTCTCAGACCCCCTCCCCCTGGGCCTGATGTGGGACCCCAGCGTCAGGATCAGCATGGTGGACCAGCAGCACGAGCGTCTTAGCAGTGCAGGGCTGTGGGTGACCATACAACCAGGGCCTGATCTGGGCCATGGTTGTGCCCTGTCCTGGGTACACCAACACTGTGGATATGTGAGTGTGTGTGTGTGTGTGTGTGTGTGTGTGTGTGTGTGTGTTTACATGTTCGTGTGAATGCATGTGCGAGTGTCTGTGTGTTAAGTGTGTGTCTCAGTTACCTTGTGCTGCAGTAACAGAATTATCATAAATAAAGGCTTTAACAAACAGAAAGTTATCCTCTCACAGTGTAGGAAGCTACAGGTCTGAATTTAGGTACCAGTTCTGGGTGGGGACTTCTTTTCACTCATGAAGTCCTTGTCCCTCTCCGGCATCCTTTGAAGATGTCCAAGTGCCTTGGCTTCAGTCTTCCTCTGGGTCTAGGGAGTTCACAGCACAGGGACCCCAGGCACAAAGGTGGCACTCTGTTCCTGGCTCTTCTTTCTTGATCGTAGTAGGTCTGTCCTTCTCTACTTGATTCTCTTCCTTTTATCCCTTCTAATATGAAAAATAATGTAGACCACGTCGTCCCCAGAGAAGCCCCCTCACATCAGGACAGAGGCCTGAGTGAGGATGTAGCAGCTCACCCTAATCCCCATAATGATGGATCATATCCATAGGTGGTGATCACATCAACACAGAAGTGCCAGACCACCGAGAATCATAGCCCAGTCAAGTTCATGCATATTTTGGGGAGACACAATTTAGTCTGTGTGTGTGTGTGTGTGTGTGAGAGAGAGAGAGAGAGAGAGAGAGAGAGAGAGAGAGAGTGTGTGTGTGTGTGTGTGTGTGTGTGTGTCTGTCTGTCTGGGGATATGATTGCATATTTGTGGGGTGTTCTAGAAGGTGTGTCACTGTTGGGATGTGCCTGAGGTATTACTTGATGGGGTGTCCTGGGCAGCATGTCACTGTTGGAGTGTGGCTTGGGAGTCACTTGATGGGGTGTCAGGGTGACATATCATTCATTGGTGGATGTGTGCTTGGGGAGTTACTTGAGGGGGTGTCCTGGGTGGTGTGTGCCTGGTGGATGTACCCTTTGGGTTGTGCCTGTGAGTTGTACTTGCGCCCTCTCTGTACCTGCCGTGTTCCCAGGAGGGCCCTGGATGCCCTTCAGTGCAGTGGGTCTGGTCACAGCTTCTCCAGCCACCACACCCCTCCTGTCCTGGCCTGTGGCTCAGCGGCCTCGCCCATGCTGGGGGGCAGCTCTGAGCCCCTCTGCCATCTGATTGGGTGTGACGTGAGAGCTCTTATAGCTTGGATTTGAGTTCCCTGATTACCTAGGGTCTGAGCAGCTGTCCTGTTTGGGGACTGTCCAGTCTGACACCCTCTCTGTGAGGCCAGCCTCACCCCTGCCCGTCTGTTGTTGCCCTCTAGAAGGTGCCTGATCCCCTTGTCTGCCCCTGTTCCACCAGGTCACATGCAGTGGACCTCAGCTCAGGCCACTGTGTCCTCATTATCCCGAAGTTAGCAACCCCCTGACTACTCCTGAGGGTCCCACAGTAACTCTATCTCCTAGACATTTGATGTCCTTCACACTGGGTCTTCCTGGGCCCCTCCTCCCTCCTCGAGTGTCCGAAGCTGACCCTGTAGGCCATTCTCCTAGTCCCTCCTGGTGTCTAGAGACTGGACCCTGGGACCCTGGGCACCATCCTGCCCTGTCCTCACTCTGCTGTTTACCAGCAAACTTTGCTGGCTCAGTGCTTGTCCCCTGTCCTGTCCTCTCAGCCCTTCCTCTGTCCAGGATCAGGTCTCAGTGTTATCTTCACCCCTTCCCCCCGCCCACCCCTCAACCCCATCACCCTCTGCCCCATAATCAGCTTCTGAAGCTGAGTTGTTGGCACGTGGACCTGGACCCTTAGACCCTCACCTGATGCCCTCCGTGGCCCCTCATGCCCTCAGCATAGGCCTTGATGCCCTGGGGAGACCAGGCGACCCCTTCCTGGACGTACAGACTCTCCTGTGAGGTCCTACGGTGACCCTGGTGCATGCAGGCTGGCGGTGGGCAGGACTTGGCATTTCTCAAGAAGAGCTGGCCACCATGGTAGGAGGCGATTGGAGCACACCTGACTAGGGGACCCTGAGAAGTGAGGGGGAGGAGCTGTCCCCATGAGGAAGAGAGGCAGGCCTGCAGAGTGTCCCGTCCACAGTAAATACCCAGCAGTGTGGCCCGGGGTCACCAGCAGTGCGTCTGGTCCCAGGAGCCCATTCCCCGGTGCCCACTCCTCGGCCTCTGGTGTCCGGCCGGAGCTGGGCTTTCCACTGCCCTACTTGGCACCTCTCCCCTCCCGTGGGGCCACTCAGGGTGCAGCCGGGTCACTGACTGGCAGACAGTCCGCAGGCCTCCTCCCCGCTGAGTCTCTGTGGCCGCTGAAATGGATACCCCGAGGTGCAGCGCCCTGGTGGACGGCAGTAGTGGGCAGACAAAGGCCCAGGTGTGAGCAGGGCCCTGGCCTGCAGTCCCCCAGAGGCTCCGGCCTCTACAGCAGGTCCATGGAAATAGTAACAGGCCGAGCTGTGGTGACAACAGCCACTTCCTGTGTGGCTCAGGGCACACGGGCGCGCGCCAGCTTGATGCCTGTGCAGCCCGGGAGGCGGCGGAACATTCCCCCTACCTGCACTCTGTTCCCATCAGGTCAGCCCAGACTCACAGAAACCCTGTGCAGGTACGCGCTCTTCCCGCACCGTGTGGTAGTTGACTGGACCTCTGATCCTCGGGGGTCTCCCAAGCAGATCACCAGGCCTTCCTTCCTAGTCTGTCTTAGTCTAGAAACACCTCTTGAGCAGTTCAGAATCACAACCTGCAGGCCTCCACTGGCCGATGGTGATGGCTGTAGGTGAGTTGCTCTGGAGTGGAATCGAACTCTGGTCTCCCATATGGAGGGTGAGGGTTCTGTCATGGAACCACCAGTGTTACCCTGCCCCATGTTAGAGATGATGAAACTAAGGCTCTTGGCCATAGCCCTGCAGACACTGATGGGCAAGTGTGCGGTTCAGGCCTTGAGCTGCCCGCTCCTTTCCCTGCCTCAGATGCTGTCAAGTGCAGAGAGGCCACATCCGGGGGGCCTGGCCTGGGAGAGGCTCTTGGTAGTAGAGCTGCTGGGTGGTGGGGACTTCCAGAACTTCCCTGGAGCAGCGTCCTGGGGGACCCGTGGTCTCTCTCCATGGTAGGTGTGTGATGTACATGGGCTTTTGGATCCAGGGCCCTGCGTGTGCACCATCTTGTGACTGGTTCTCAGAGAACACACCCCACCCTTCCCCGAGGCTGGCCCCCGGGAGTCAAGATGAGCAACAGTGAATACTGCAGTCTCCCTTATCAGCTTGTCACCCTGAGCTCAGAGAGGCCTGGGAGGCTTCCTGGAGGAGGTGTCTTGGCTAGTTAGTTATTCAAGGATAAGGGGTGTTGAGAAGGGTGGAGGTGAAGAACCCCATGAGACCTTACAGAGAGCTGGGGTTTTAAAAGGGGAGCCTGGGCAGATGTTATGCTTTTATTGAATTGTTTTAAATGAAGGTTTAAAGTATAGCATAACTCACTAATTTTTTTAATCTGTTTTGAGTGAATGTTCACAAATTATTTTCATTTTTATTCAATCATTCATAGCCATTTTGTTTAATAACATTAATTACACATGATTAATTTCTTGTAATATCTTAACAAACCCTTACGTGTTCACTTTCTCTTCACCCAGCTTAGCTATTTTTAGTGCACAGTTCTGTGAATTTTAGAATTAATAGGTGGATGTGAAACTGTCCTACTGTCCAGATCTAGAACATTCTGCTACCCAGAAAGGTCTCTTGTGCCTGTTTGCTGTCACTCTCTCTCTTAGTGCCAGGCGATCTCTGATGGGCTGTCTGTGCCCAGGGTTTGCTTTTTCTAGAAATTTTCTATGAATAATGTCAAACACCATGTAGTTTTTTCTACCTGGTTTCTTTCTCTTAAGTGTGACGTTTTTAAGTTTTATTTACACTGCTGGGTCTGCAGTATTTCCGTTTTTTTTTTTGCTGGGTGGTATCTTATATGGACATGTTGTTGTTGTTGTTGTTGTTATGTGCCGTCGAGTCGCCTGCGACTCATAGCGACCCTACGTGTATTATATACCTCGATGGTGGAGTGCATTGAGAGTGCTGAATCCTAACCACTAGACCACCAGCGAGGTGGAGCATACTGAGTATTGGGCTATTAATGCAAAGGTCAGTGGTTTGAATCCACCAGTGGCTCCACAAAAGAAAGACGGTATTCAGAGCCTTGGGCGTCCAGGGACAGGCCCCATGAGTCAGAACTGACTCAAAGCTGTGGACTTGGTTCAGGTTTTTGGTTTAGTTGACGGGCTTTTGGGCTGTTTCCAATCTGTGACTGTCTTGAATAAAGCCTATGTGGACATTTGATTATGAGCACTAGTGGTGTAGTGGTTAAAGCCTTTAGATGCTAAAGAGAAGGTAGGCAGTTGGGATCCGCCAAGCCACCTCCCAGCACAGAGATGAGGCTGTCTGATCGTGTGAAGGTTCAGGACAGTTTTCTCTGCCTTGCAGGGACGCTGTGAGTCAGAATCGATTCAGTGTCTGTAGATGGTTTATTGTAGGCAGGTCATGTTATGTACAAATCTCTATAAATACCTTTTCATTTCTCTTGGGTCACTGAGTCACATGGTAGGCAAGAAGTTAATGTTTTCAGGAACTACTGAACTATTTTCCAAAGTGCTTGTATAATTTTTCGTTTCTGATAACAATATATGGACATCCTAGTTGCTTCATATCCTTCATATTGTCCATTTATTTTTTTTAGGAAAAGAAAATGTTTTTCTTTTTTACAAAATTTGTATACATTGTGTTTCACACTATTCTTCATTCACATTGTTTCATACAGTCCTTCCCATTCATTATGGTTTTTAAAAAATGTTATTCTTTTTTACATGTGTACCGTCAAATCTGATCTGACTGGTACAGGAGGAGCTTGCCCCTCCTTTTCCAGCAGGGCATCTGGTGGATTTGAACCACACACCTTTGGGATTGCAGTGCAGCTTCTTGCCATTAGGCCACCAGAGCTCCCTCCATTCATTATGGTTTTTTTTATGCCCATTTTTTTTCTATAATTATATTTTATAAATTTTCATAAACATTTACAGAGATTTTGGG
>NW_006399830.1:11218935-11232693 GCF_000299155.1 Elephantulus edwardii | reverse complement strand
GTATCCTGCTACTTTGCTGAATTGGTCAACTATGTCCAATAGTTTTCTTGCTGAGTCTTTAGGGTTTTCTAAGTATACTATCATGTCATCAGCATTATGTTTTATAAAGTTAATCACCATTGGACTGTGCCCACCATTACCCTGCCTTTTCAGGTCCCCCTGGATCTTTCCCATTTCCTTCACCCCCTCCCTCCACCCACCAAATTGTACAACCCTGTGATTTCCCCCCACCCCTCCTCACCCCTCTGCTCCCTTCCTTTCTCCCCTTTGATCCCTGTACATGTTTTTCTAGTTGTCCTTTAATGTTTTTGAAGCAGGTTCAGTTTCCAGCAAGTTGTGATTTTGATCAGCATTTTCCTGACCTTAATGACCCGTGGTGCTGGCCATCTCCCCTTGCATTCGTGGAAAATGACCATGTTCTGTTCTTTTTGTTCTTTTCAAAATTTTTATTTTGTGTGTGTGTGTGTGTGTGTGTGTGTGTGTACCGTCAAATCAGATCTGACCGGTACAGGAGGAGACTGCCCCTCCTTCTCCAGCAGGGCATCTAGTGGATTCAAACCACTCATCTCTGGGATTGCAGTGCTGCTTCTTGCCACTAGGCCACCCTGTTCTCTTCTTTGGGTGAAAAGATCTTTTAATCTTTTTTAACTCAGTTGTCTTCTTACTAGTGGCTGGTAGGAGTTCTTGATCTATCCTGAATTGTCAGTCTTTTATTAAATGTATGATCCACAGCTAGAGGTTTTACGTGAGTGTGATTTGGTAGAGAAAGGTCCAGGGAGGTAGGGAAGCCTGTTCCTCCGGACCGAGGCTCAGCGTTGCCGATTCACGGGTCAGTGCGCCCCCGGCAGAGCCCCTGGCGCGGGAGGCCTGCTCGGTCCTTCACTGGGGGAGAGAACTTTCCTGGGTGCAGCCCTGCTGCCTGAGAACGCTTTCACCCTCGCTGGCTCCCACAAGGCCAGTTCCTCGTGACCCTCATGTGGAGGTCAGGGGTTAGGAGCCAGGGAGAGAGAAGAGCAGTCTGCTCCTGTTACGATTCACAGCCGCGCAAACCCGATGGGTGGTGTCTCGAGCTGGGATTGACTCAGTGGCAGTGTTTGCTTTGGACATGTCCAGGGCTCCCTGGTGGCTGGAGTGCTCAGTTTTTATGAAAGGTTGGCAGTTCAAACCCACCGGCCAGTCCATGTGGTGTGGCAGTCTGCTGCAGTGAAGATTGCTGCTGTTTGCTCCTGAGTCAGAACTGACCCATAGCTGACCCTCCAGTGGGTTTTCAGAGGCAGTAAATCACACGGGAGGAGATTCCCCCTCTATCTCCCATGGAGCAGCTGGTGGATTCGAACTGCAAGCCTTTGGGATTGTAGCATAGTTTTCTTACCACTAGGCCACCAGAGCCTCAGAAACTCCAGGGGCAGTTCTCTGCCCTGTAGGGTTGCTGTAACTTGGAGTTAACTTGATGATAGGAGTTTGGTTTGGATTAGCACACACCCGCTCATGTTGGTTGTACCTGGGTGTGTCACACCACCACCGTGTGCCTCAGGGCCCTTCCTCCCTTGCTGTCTTGGCTGTTGCCCAGCGTGAGGAGGGAGTCAGGCCAAGGCTGTGCTCGGCTGGTAAGAATGTTTGCCAGCTCACCTTGTCACCGAGGATATATGTTCTCACCAAGCACTGCAAGTTAGCTTCTTTCATAATCAGAACTTTGCAGGTCACGAGTGACAGTATCTTACAGTTAGGTTCAACCAAAACGAAAGAACACAGCATATGTATGTGGGAGGATCTATTGACTGATGGAAGTGAATAGTCAAGTCACCAGCTTCAGGCCCAGCTGGATCCAGGCGCTCCTTATCCAGGGGCCTGGCTCTACTTTCTGGTGTTGGCGTTGTTTCCTGGCAGGTCCTCCATGCGGCAGCGAGCCTGGCCCTGCAGCTCCTGGCTTCCCGCTTGTGCCCAGGTAACCCCGGGACAAGGAAAGCACGTTTTCTAAAGGTTCCAGCCTGACCCCAGACCCTAAAGATCATTGTCCCTGAATCAGTCACTGGGCTCTATTGGCCAGGCCCACATGTGTGTCCACTTCAGGTGTGGCATGAGGGTCAGCCCCACATATAGCAGGCAGATCAAGAATGGAGGAAAGAGTTCTTCAGATAGGAGCCAGGGTCCAGGACCAAGGACAGGGGTGCAGGTGTGTCTAGGCCAGCCAAAGGCACAGTATCCCCTACTGCGTGAGCAGTGAGCACTCGGGGGACATTGTTTCCTGGTGTCCCTAAGGTGGTAGGGAGGTGATGCTGTGTCCAGAGTCCTCTGTCCTGCCCTGAACACCCTTCTGGGAGACAGTGCTAACTGAGGACAGGGCCTGGACCATGGGGAGCGCTCCATAAACACGAGGCCTGGAGGCACTTCCACTGTCCACCCAGGAGACCTGAAGGCAGGGCCTCAGACACTGTACACTATATTCACTGCAGCACCATTCATGGCGCCAAAGCGTGGACTCAACCCATGTGTCCACCGCCAGCAGGTGGACGAATAAACAGAATGTGCCCGTGGGCCGTGGAATACCACCCAGCCAGTAAGAGGCCCGAAGCGCTAATACAAAGCATGACAGTAAGCGAAATCCAACATAGAAGGACGAATGTTGTGTGATTCCACGCATCACAGGAGAGTATCCATCGTCATCGTTGGGTCCTGTCCAGTCGGTTTCCACTCGTACGGACTTTACATACAGTTACATACCGTGGGGAACCCTGCCGGTCCAGTGCCCTCCGCACAATCTCTGTGTGATCTAAACTCATTACTGCACATAAGTCTGTGGTCAGCCCTTCTCATTGAAGGTCTTCCTCTTCTTAACTGACCATCGGTTCTTCCAAGCATGATGGCCCTTCGCAGGACTGGTCCCCACTGATAATATACCCAGTTAGTCACGGATATTTGCATCTATTTCTCTTCCCTTTTTTGAGTTGTGTTGCGTCAGCAGATGAAGTGTCACTGGCTGTAAGCTTTGTCCTGTGCACGACGTCACGCGGTTCGCTCTGCCTTGAGGATCCAGCTCTTTCCTGTCGTGTTTTGTCTTCCACCCTGCGGGCCCTCATCTTCCAGCCCCGTATCAGCCAGTGTCCCGCTGCGAGTCACCCGATTTCAAGGGCCTGTCATTTCACGAGGGGCTTCACGTGGCCAAGTGGGTGGGGAGTTAGTTGCATAGCCAGCACAAAAGCATGCACTTTGAGTCCACCAGCAACTCTCTGGAAGGAAGATGGGCACTCTCACGCTGCCCTGATGCCCACCGGAGGCTCAGCTGTGAATTGGTTCCGACTTGATGGCACATAACACCAGCCGCACTGCCAGTCCTCTTAGCCTTTCTCAGTCTGGACACTCCCCTGAGACCTGCCTGCTGTGACCTGGCTGGGGTCTGAAATACCAGCAGCCTAGCTCCTAGATCACATGGCACTGTGATGCCAAACTGATGGACGAATGGAGAGTGAGCTACGAGAACAGGCCACTGCAGAGAGTCCGAGGTGGGGGCCAAGGAAGACGCATTACCGCCCAGTGGGTGCACTTGCTGTGTGAGGTGACGGAACGGAGCATTTCAGAAACGGTGACGGTCATCTCTCATGGTGAGCGCAGTTAAAGCCACTGAGCTCTTCTAAACTTGGTAACGCTCAAAATCAAACTTCTCATGCAAATACATTTTACCATAATGTTGTTGTTGTTGTTGTTATGTGCCGTCAAGTTGCCTGCGACTCACAGCGACCCTATTTACAACAGCCCTAAACCCTGCTCTATCCTGTGCCAGTCTCAACCATCTCTGACACACCCACCCCCATTACCCCAGTCAGTGACTCAATCCACCTCATCGAGGGTCTTCCCCTCCTGCACTGTCCCTCCACCCTCCCAAGCATGATGTCCCTCTCCAAGGACTGGTCCCTCCTTGCAACATGTCCAAAGTATGTCCGACGAAGCTTCAGAATCCTCGCCTCTAAGGAGCAGCCCTGTTTCACCCTCTCCAGGACGAATCTGTTTGTTCTCCTGGAAGTCCATGGTATATTCAGTACTCTTCTCCAGCACCACAGCTCAAAGGCATCAACACTTCTTTTTTTTTACATTTTTATTATTTTTGTGTGTGTGCGCCGTCAAATCATACCTGACTGGTACAGGAGATTGCCCCTCCTTCTCTGGCAGAGCATCTGGTGGATTCGAACATCAACTCTTCTTCTATGCTCTCTAGTCACTGTCTAGCTCTCCAATGCATAGCAAGTGATTGCAAAGACCATGGCCTGTATCAGGCGCACCTTAGTCTCCAGACTGACAATTTTAAGAAGTGTATGAAGAGAGTGGGGACAGCTATTCTGCTCTGTGTCCGCTGCCACCAGCCCCCTTTTGCTGTCACCTGCTCCTCTGAACTGATCCACTCTCACGAGTCCCCTTTGGAAGGTGTTTGCTGTCCAGAAGCCGTGTGCACCCGGTCCCTCTCTGCTTCGTCGCATAGCTGAGAGGCTGGTCACCGTGGGTTGTGCTGGTGCAGGATATGGCAGGGCCCATGTGGGGTGGAGGACTGACCATCCTCAGGGTGACGCTCCTGGGGTGGAGTGGCCCCTAGGGTGGGGTGTCCAGAGCTGGCAGGGAGTCTCCATGGGAAGGGGACACTAGCAGCTGGTCCACCTTTGAGGTTTGCTTTGCCCCGGCCCACATCAGGTGGGATGTCACTTGTTGGCTGTGCGGAGGGTCTGGGGGCCCTTGTTAAGGGAGGACCCACAGGGCGGGTCTGTGTGTGTTGGGATCTGTCCTAGCTTTGCTTGGTGGGAAGGCCTTGCTTGGCTTATTGGTGACAGTACTGAGCGTGGCTGGGGTGTCACTGTAGACCCCAGAATTCCTCTAGGCTCTCTCTCCCTCCATGTTGGGGCCCAGTGCACCTGGATACCTATCTCAGAAATGCCGTCACCACCACCTGGGGACCTTGAGCCACGTGTGCACCACAGCTGAGGTGATCGCGGTCCCCGCCTCACTGTGCTGGGGTGCTGGAATCCCGCAAAGCCTCTGTGTCACCATCAGGGCGCCCCTGGGGGCTGCGACGGGTGACGCTGTGACCTGGTCTCTCCTGTTCTCTCCCCAGGTGAGGATGGCAGAGAGGACGTAACCCAAGCCGGCTCGTCCACCCAGCAAGTGGTGCCATCATGCAGAAGCCCAGCGGCCTGAAGCCCCCCGGCCGCGGGGGGAAGCACTCGAGCCCTGTGGGCCGGACGTCCACTGGGTCAACCTCAGCCTCTGCTGCCGCCGCCACCACCAACTCAAAGGAAGGTGTGTGGGGCTGAGGGTGGTGGGGTGAGGGGGGCCGGGAACACAGACCAGACCCTGGTTCACTGAGTTCTTTATGTCTGACTGCAGCCACTTTAAAAACGAACCGGGGACAGGGAGGAAAATGTTCAACAATGAATGAATGGGGGGGAAATTAAATGGGAAGGATATGCTATAAAAGAAATTTTATATATATTAAAAAAATATCCCAAACAAACAAAAAACCTGACAGACATTGTATGGGTACCAGTGTCAGCCACACCTGGAGATGAGGAGGGAGAGGTCCAGAGATTCAGCTGCTACAACAGCCAGGTGCACACTCTCTCTTCTAGCTGCCTCCCTGCCCTCTATTCCGGCCCCTCGTGGGGTTCATGAGGTGACAGTCCCATGTTCCACTGTCCCTCCTGTCTCCTACACAACTCCCTGCCCTTTACCCTCGCCTTATCTAAGTGCTGTCTTCCTTCTTGGGGGCAGAGGGTGCCCTCAGGGCAGGGCCAGGAGGCACCAGCCCAGAGGGCAAGTTGAGTAGAGAAACACTACTTCCTTCAGTTGATTCTGACTCATGTTCAGTCTTGGTTGGGTTCCCATGCTCTAAATTCTAATAGAGACAACTGAATTTGTTTTTCCCCCAAAACTTGGGGCTAGTGGGTTTGAACCACTAAGCTTTTGGTTAATAGCTCAACACTTAACCTACCACACTCACAGGCCTCCTTATACTTGCACATTCACCTCCCTCCACTAGTCCCCATGTGTCACAACCCCCCCCCCCCCCCCGGTCTGGCTTCCATTACAGGAGGAGACTACCCACTTTTCCTCCCTCAGAGCAGCTGGGGGATTCGAACTGCTGACCTCTTAGTTAGAAACTCAACATGGTATGGTCCTTGCCACCAGAGCAACTTGAAAGAACCGCTATATTTGCCTCTTTCTGAGGCTAAAAGTAATATTTGATTTTCTTTTTCTGAGGCTCAAAGTAAAGTATGCTTATTGTGAATTATTTGGAAAGTTTGAACCAGGAGGAAAAAAATCCCCCATAATTTTCCGCTTCCCTTCCAAGGCAGCTGTGGTTCTTGTTTTGCCATCTTTCCCTCCACAGTTTTTATCGTATCTATTTGCAGCCCTAGTACATTTACTCTTACTTTTACTTTAGTTGCTTCCCTCACCCTTTTTCATACAATCTAGTGGCGTTTGTCCCTGTTCATAAAAGCTTTACGCATTTTACAGCATTTGAGTGATTGGCATATATTTCATTCTACCCAAGACATGTTTGTGGCTTTTTTAAAAATAAATTTTTATTTTATATTGGTTTGCTTACAGAGTTGGTATACATTGTTTTTCACATTAGTTCTCTCCTGCTTCCTTTACCGACCCCTGCCCAGTTCAGCTTAATCAGGCTGCTGGTGGGTGTTGCCTTCGGGTGGGAGGCACAGGTGACACCTGTGTCAGGAGCCCGGTGGGTCTGGGGGGGGCAGTGAAGGGCTGCATCACGAGGTAGAGGGGTACCGTCTTAAGAGGACAGAGCGTGGAGAGCGGTGTTGTCTGAGTCGGTTCTGACTCGCGTTGGGGGCACACACCCCCCCACCCCCGTGTACTCTGAGTCGAGCGGCTCCACAGTTCATTCAGGGAGATTGTGACCTTTTGGAAGCAGCTTACCAGACACTTGGGTGGGCTTGAACCACCAACCTTTTGCCTGGCAGTCCATCGTTTAGTTGTTGGCACCACTTGGGGACTCTTGTGTTGCGTACGTTGTTGTTGTTAAGTGTGCTCAGGCCCTTAGCGACCCCGCGTACAGGAGACTTTTGATCCTTGCCTGATCCAGCGTCACCTTCATAATCGTCACCGACTTAAACTGGTTGTTGCAGGCCCCGTGTTGAGCCATTGTGTTGAGGGTTTCCTCTCTCTGACCCTCTATTTTCTAAGCTTGAAGTCCTTCTCAGGGATCCATGGAAGGAGAAAAGAGAAGATGAGGAAGCGTGTTGAGGTCGAGAGGACAGGGAAGTGGGGTCCTGGCATCGGGCGTCTCCCCTTCATTTCAGTAAAACCAAACCAAACCATCGAATCCATTCTGACTCCCGTCGCCTTCTGTAGACTTCTGAGAAAGTGCAGCCGGAAGGCCGACGAGGCTTCGTCTTACATTCTTGGGACGTGTTGCTAGGAGAGACTGGTCCATGGAGAGGGGAGGGTCCACGCTTGGGGAGGTGGAGGGTCAGCGAAAGAGAGGAAGACCCCGGCCACGGTGATGGCAGCAGTGGACTCACGGGTGTCAGAGGTGATGAAGATGCCACAGGACAGAACAAGGTTATAGGGTCACTTGAGTCAGACTCCACTTGATGGCCCCTAAGAGCAGCCACCACAATGTGTTTTTATGGGAGGAGACCGCCCGTCTTCCTCCAGAAAGCAGCTGGTGGATTTGAACTACTGACCCTTCACTTAAAAGTTCACTACAGGGCAACAACAAAAAGAATTTTGTTTCAAAGAGAAAAGCGAACTGCTGGGCTGGGTAGAGAGGAAAATGCGACAGTGAATGAGTGGAAATCCAAGTTTTCTATAAATTTTCATTAAAATCTCAAAATTAAAAAAATTAAAAAAAAAAAAAAAGCTCATTATGCACTGTAACCCAGCCTCTTTTTCCTCTTCATAGAAGTAGGAAAGCCTCTGGAGGGCTTTCATTCCAGGGGATGTGATAAAAGGGCCTGAAAATCCTCTTTGCTCATTCTTTGCAGTTGAAAATTAGGACTGTTTCCTGTTTTTCTACATGATCCTATTTTTGAGCACAGATCCTTGCTTCAGTTAGAGTCCAGTCCCCAGGGTCAGGCACTGCCCATCTTGTCTGGCCGGCTAAGAGGTTTGAAGAGACAGAACCATCCAGAAGGCAGTCTGGCCAAGCTGGGACTTGGCTGGGGTCAATGGAGACTTGGGCCAGTGTCACAGGCAGTGGGCAGAACTGGATGCCTGATAACCAAACAGCTAGTGTAAATGGTCAGGCAGCACCAGGCAGGCCCCACCCACAGCTGCCTCGTCTGAAAGTCCAGTGGGCTTCCTGAGCAAGAGAGAACTAAGGGGCAAGGTCTTCCAGGTGGAGGAGAGTGACGCAAAGGTCCTGGGGCAGGTTTGTTAAGGACAGGGTGTGCCGTGAGGGTGAGGAGAGTGGCAGAGGCCTGATAGTGAAGGACAAGGGCTTGGGAGTGTTCTGAGCATGCTGGACGTTGGAGATGACAGCAGAGCAGTGACCCAGCCTCGGTTCCATCCCGTGGACCACTGTGTGTTCAGGTTACCAGGAGAGGCCCGTGAGGAAGCATGCAGCCACCTGGCTGTGGACGGTCAGGAGAGAGTGGGAGGTCAGGGGAAAGTTCTCAGAGGAAGCCGTTGACTCGGCCTTGACGTTGTTTGGGGAATATTAAGTTCGAGGTAAGTAGGACCAGTAGAGCCTCTTGGGGAGAGGGAGCAGGTCACATCTTGGGCTCAGTCTGGTGGGGGCTGAGGGGTACGTGTAATTTACTAAGAAGAGGGAGAGAGCCCCTCCAGAGAACCTTCTGGGTTCTTTCTTGACCCCTGCCCCCTGCTCCAGCTCTCATGGTCTCTGCTGTGAGACCTGAGGGCGTTACTTAGCTCCTCTGAGCTGCCGTCTCCTCCTGCACAGATGAGATGCGCACCCTTCCTTCCTTTATGGGATCCGGGGAGTTGAACAAGGAGTGCCTGCAGGTACAGAACGCATTAAAGATTCATTTCTCTTCCTGTCTCCCATCTGTAATCTCCTCACAGGAGCCTGAGGAGAGCCCATTGTGCCCCCGCTTGGCCCCTCTTGGCTGCCACTGGGCTCCGGTTCCTGCCAGTCTTTATTTCATGCCCACACGTCGCTGTCCTAAAGGGTTTGTTTGCACCCTCCCCGTCTCTTCTCACATCCTGGTTTCTCTGGTTTTGTTGCTGGTCACGGGAGCCTCTCCCTTGCCTCTGTGGGGTCCTCATCTGTCTGGCGAGGTTGGGGACCCCCGGGCCACACTCCCTTTGTCTCGTGAGAGCCTCTGCATGTGGGGGCTGGGTGTCTGGCTCGGTCCTGAGAGAGGAGGACCACTGAAGGCTTGATTGATGGGGTATTGGCGGCAGAGCCTGCAGCTGGTACCCTTCCCCCCCGGGCACCGAGGCTGCCTCTGCGCAGGGGAGCCGCCAGCCGGGGCAGGGACGGGCCGGAAGCAGTTGGCAGTGAAACCCTGCCAGGCGCAGGAGGAACAGTTCCACCAGAGCTGCATTTGTTCCGCCCCAGGGTCTCTGTCCTTGGACTCCCCGTCCCCAGGGGGCTGCCCCACAGGGAGCCCACCCCCACGTATGCTCATTGCCGAAGGCCGGGCCTGGTTGTGATGGTGACTGGGGAGGGCCCACCGCTGGCCTTCCCCTGGGCGTCAGGCCATGGCTGTCTCCCAAAACATGAGCTCAGCCTCCGGAGAGGGTCCAGCCAAGGGTGATTTCCGCCCATCCCGGGGGACGTGTGGGGTCCGGTGTGGGCCCAGGATCTCACACAAAGGCGGCAGGAGGACCAAGGCAGACACTCAAGGGGCCTCGTGTGGGGAGAAGTGGCCAGAGCAGTGAGCAGGAGAGTGGCTTGGAGCCACCTATGGGCAGAGGACTGGGTAGAGGGTCAGGGAGCAGCCCCTGTGGTCAGCAGGGGACTCTGAGTGACACACTCAAAGCTTAGGGGAGCAGTGAGCAGGCCGGGCGTTCTGAGGACTGGAAATCAGATGAACACACATGACCCACGCGGACCCAGGGAAACGAGAAGACTGCTTGGAGGTCGTCCTGGGTCTGCTGTAAGAAGGGGTCCGCTCCAGGCTGCTGCTGCGGTGTGGCCAGGGCTAGAGCTGGGACCCCTGGAGTATGAGCAGCCCGCAGTGGTCAGGGTGGGGCTGGGACCCCCAGGAGAAGATACATACGCAGTGGTCAGGATGGGACTGAAACCCGCAAGAGAGGAACAGCTGGCAGTGGTCAGGACTGAGGCTGGGGCCCCCGGGAAAGAACAGTTTGTAGTGGTCAAGACTGGGGCTGGGAGCCCTGGGAGAGGAACAGCCTGCAGTGATCAGGTTGGGGCTGGGACCCCAGGGAGGAACAGCCTGCAATGGTTAGGACTGGGGCTGGGACCCCAGGGAGAAGAACAGCCCGCAGTGCTCAGGGCTGGGGCTTCTTGTACTTGGGGGAAGGAAACCGTCCTGTGAACAGGATCCCTTGCCCTACTCTCAGATCCTGGCTTTGAGCTGCCGAGGGGGCAGGATGAGGGGAGCCGTGTCCAGGCAGACCTGGTCACCCCTCTGCTGAGGCAGGCAGGTCCTGGGCGGGCCTCCCTCCCTCTGCACTTTGGTCCAACTTGAGAGAGTCAGGGAGGGACAGCCTTTGGTGCCCCCTCCGTCTCAGGCAGCCGATATCTTACTGTGTTTATTTCTCATCACTAACCCAGGAGGTAACTGCCCTTCTCCCCATTTTAAAGATAAGAACACTGAGGCTAGGAGCTCCCCACTGAGTTTTCCAGAGTTACACAACCAGACACTGGCAGAGCTGGGGTTGAGAGGCTCACGTGGGCTGATTCCAGAGCTGGCAGGACCACTGGGCCTCCCTGGGGCACAAAGGACATGAAGGACAGAGTATTGGGGGCAGACAGCGGGCTGAACCACGTGGGACAGAATCACCCCCAGAGGCCAGTGTGGGACCGGGAGCTGGAGCACCCTGACTCTGGATAACTGAGGGGAGATACCACCTGGCACCTGGGGTGGCCACAGAGCTGACGACTCTGCATCTCCTCCTGAACAGACCCCACCCCAGTTGTCAGTCTTCACCTTGATGCCCCGGGGCAGGAATCCCCAAATCTAAGTGGCCCATCCTAGATGTTGACGCACCCCTAAGGTGGCCCACGATGAGCCCTCGGCTGGACCGAGACTTCTGGCCCTTCCTGGCGGAGCCGGCCCAGACGGCCCTCTGCCCTTCAAGGTCTCCTCTGCAGCTCCGCTCCCCTAACCACATCCTAAACTCCCTGGCCGCGCCAGGTGCTGGCGGGAGCGGGGTGGGGAGGCCAGCCGCCTGCTGCCCCTGACGTCACTGCCCAGCATCAGTGCAGGCGGGGCGATCAGGGCGGCCCCACGCTGCAGCCGGGCTTCTCCATGGGAGGCCGGCTCTGCTCCTTCCCAGGTGAGCTCCTCTTGGGCCTGCCCTGCTGCAGGTGGTGGTTGGGGCGTCCCTCCCATCTCCCTCTTACCCTGGGCATGGAGGGAGGTATGTTTCTGCCGCTGTTTGGTTCAGGAGAACGCTGAGCACCCCCTGAAACGCAGAAGCCTGTGGTGTGTAGGCTGATGAGGGAGCCCCACTCCAGGGACAGGCAGTGTGGCGGGTTGGGGAGCTTCAGGTGGGCCTGGCCGCATGCAGGGGAGGGGGATTCACGTGGATCCAACTGGGTGGCTGGAGTGGGTGGTGAATACCAGGTTCAATTTTCCCTGGAAGCTGGGGTGGGCACACATGGCTGGAAGCACTGACTTCAGGGTAGAGGGAGGGCTGGCAGGGGGACAACTCTCTGGGGGACTGCTCTGGAGACCCCCACCTTCACCCATGACCTCTGCTTTCCAGCACCTGCTGAGACAGGAGGGGCCATAGAGCAGAGGGCCACGCGGGGACTTGTGGGCATTTTTATGCTGCTCTGGAGCCACCAGGACGGACACTGGGGCTTGTGGTCCTCTGTGTTTTAGCGCAGCCCTGGGGCTTCCTCCGGGGGACGGAGACCAGGCAGCGTGGGTGTCCCCTCCAAGGCTTGGGTCTGGGTGAATACAGGTGTGTACCTGGGCCTAGGATGGAGGCTCTGCAAACTGACAGAGACCTCATGCTGTGGGGTATGGTGGCCCAGTTGGGGTTCTGCATGGTCTACACTG
This sequence comes from Elephantulus edwardii, assembly GCF_000299155.1. Classification (NCBI taxonomy): domain Eukaryota; kingdom Metazoa; phylum Chordata; class Mammalia; order Macroscelidea; family Macroscelididae; genus Elephantulus; species Elephantulus edwardii. The sequence continues at coordinate 11,220,520 of NW_006399830.1, read as the reverse complement.
AACTTGGAGGGTGGACAAGATTTCCTTAGATAGTAATGAGCAGAGAATGCTGTGCTTTAAGACTGGGTTTCTAGATGGACTGGTGTATTTACCAGTTCACTTGATGTGATTATAAGAGCACCCCTCCTCACCCTCGTAGGTGCCCAGGTGTAGTGATAGATCGTGGGGTCATCTCATGTTTAGCTGCTTGGTGGTCACAGTGATTGTTCACTTGTTAAAGGCTCCAAAAAGTGCTGCAGGGAATTTTCGTTCTTCAAACTGCTGGTTTTCAAACCTGATTGTACTAGGCATTTTTTAAAATAATTTTAATGAGCATTTACAGAGATTTTGGATTTCCATTCATTCATTGCTGCACTTCTCTCCCCGCCCTCCTCACCCCCCCCCAGTTCGCTCCTCTCTTTCAAAAGTAAAAGAAACACTCGTTCCCTGGTACACAATCCCCCCACACCCCTCCCGCCGCCCCAAGTACATTCCACTATGCAACCTTAATTGTGGACTCTTGTGATAACCGTAATACCCTATCATACATCGCTTTTAAATTATTCACTCCCTCCTCTGTTTCAGTGCAGTATACACAATTTATCCAGTTTTTCTGTCTTACCCCAACCCTGATATCAGTCCCATTTTACAACAGTGGCATCATGCAATATTTGTCCTTTTGCATCTGAGATATTTCATTCAGCATAATGTCCTCCAGGCTCACCCATTTTGAATAATATTGCATGAGTTCCTTGCTTTTCTGTACTAGGAAATTTGATGATGATAATGATGATGTGTGTGTGTGTGTGTGTGTGTCTACACACCATCAAATCAGATCTGATGGTACAGGAGGAGATTGCCCCTCCTTCTCCAGCAGAGCACCTGGTGTATTCGAACCTGCAGTACTTCTGGGACTACAGTGCAGTTTCTTGCCACTAGGCCACCAGAACTCCCTTTGGAAATTTTTTTTTTAATATTTTTTAATCATACCTTGAGGTATTACTGAAGAATACTAAGTAACAGACGTTTAAAGCGTGTCTTCTGATCACTTGTGTGGATGAAACGCCTAGAAAGTGTATTAGTGGCTCCGAGGGGCTGGGAGGAGAGATGGGGCTGAGGGGTTACTGTTTAAGAGGTAGTAAGTTTCTTTTCAAGGGGTGAGAAGATGCACACTCTCCACCCAGGTGATTGATGGCTTTGGAAACCAGTGGAGGGTCCGCTAGGAGTCGCTTCCAACTCAGTGGAGCTTGGTGAAAAGGTCTTGGAAATAGCGGTCAGAATTGGAGAGCATGAGGAATGCAGTTGAAGTTTCTGAATTTTGCACATGAAAAAGGCTGGCGTTTAGTATGACTCATCACAATATTACATATTTAGGTATATGTATTTTACCACATTAAAACTTTTTATTTTTTATTTTATTATTTTTGTGTGAGTGTACCGTCAAATCAGATCTGACTGGTACAGGAGGAGATTGTCCCTCCTTCACCCGGCAGAGCATCTGGTGGATTCGAACCGTGCGCCTCTGGGATTGTAGTTGCAGCTCCTTGCCACTAGGCCACCAGAGCTCCCCTACATTAAAACTTTTTTAAAAAGAAATTTTCACCTT
>NW_006399830.1:11212887-11218250 GCF_000299155.1 Elephantulus edwardii | reverse complement strand
GATTTGATGGTACACACACAATAATAATAATAATAATAATAATAATAATAATAATAATAATAATAATAATAATAGAATTTCCTCTGATAACCTTGTGACTGGAAGGTTGGTGGTTCAGATCCTCCCGCTACTCTTCAGGAGGACAGTGGGCAGTCTCCCCTGTAAAGATTTACTGCCTTGGGAACCCAGTGGAAGGGCTCCCTGAGTTGGGATTGACGCAGTGGCAGTGGGGTTTTTTTTGGTATTAGCGTCTCAGGGCCACGTTCTGTGGGACAGCTGGGGGTCACTTCTGAAGGGCAGTGCTGGTGTAGACTTGCTTTGCTGCCGCTGTGACTGGCAGGGCCTGGGCCTGTGTGGACCTCGCTCCCGTGTCCAGGAGCAGCAACACTGGGGTCCCTGCAAGGCCCTCCAAATTGGTTTTTCTGCTTTCCATTTGTTCAACACCTGTTTTCGTGAGTAATCCACCATAAACGCTTCTCCACATCACTTGGGGCCATCATCTTCAGAGTACGAGTGACGGTGTCACGGCCTGTGGTTGATTTATTCATGGCTGCCCGGTGCCTGGACACACGGGCTCCGCTTTTCTTGTGGAATGACCCAGTCAGGTTTTTCTTTCTGAATTATTTCCTCAGAAAATGGGCCACAGATGACATTCCTATTTTTTTTAAGGTTTTTATTTTTCAAATGTTGTGTATCATTATTTTTATGACATGAGCTGTGGGGCCCTGGTGCCACAAACAGTTCAGCCTTGGCTGCAGACCGGAAGGTTGACTGTTCAAAACCACAGACGGCTCTGTAGGTGATCAGTGAAGGTCACAGCCAAGAGAACTCTCTGGGGCAGCTCCCCTGTGTCACACGGGGTCGCTACAAGTCCTCAGTCAGTTCTCTCGCACCTAACGACAACGTGCAGGGGTCAAGAGTGGTCAGAATGTATGCTTTAAATAGATGCTGCTTGGCATACTTCAGTAACAGTAACCGGGGTTCCTTATAAAAGCTGAGGGTGAGCATGACTCCTGTTTAGAGAGCCAACGTGGACTGGAGGGACTGGCGTACTTCGGTGTGCTTTTCAGAGGAGGGGACTCTGGGGTCCTCAGCAAGGACAGTGTCCACCACAGGAGGGCTCATGAGCTGCAGGCACTGAGCTGAGAGGAACTGAGAAGCAGAGTGGGGTCCATGGAGGGAGTTCTAGATGCTGGTCTGATGGGAGGGTACCCCCCTGGGGAGAATCGGGGCCAGTAACGTCCAAGTGGACTTGATTTTCAGATGTACAGTAATGTGTGTGTGTGTGTGTGTGTGTGTATACACACACATACACACGCACACACACATAGGAGTCTGGGTGGTGCAAAAGGTTAATGTATTTGCCATCCATTTACTGAGTTATGGCTGACTCGGTAGTTACTGGGAAAAGAGAGAGAATATTTTAATATTTAATGTATCTCCAAGGGACCACCCAGTCCTTGGAGAGGACATCATGCTTGGAAGGGTAGAGGTCACCGCAGGAGAGGAAGACCCTGGACGAGGCGCATTGACACCCTGACTGTGGTACTGGGGTCAGTTGTGTCCGAGATGGTGAGCTTGGCTCAGAACAGGGCTCATTGTTGAAGGGTTGTTGTGGATTGTAGTCGGTTTGACGGCACAAAGTAACAATAAACCAGCTATCCTGAGAGGGAGCTTCGGTGGCGTGGCCCCTCGGGACTTACACCACTAAAGCAAAGGCTGTGTCTCTGAAGGTTCAAACCCACCAACGGCACAACAGGAGAAAGGTGGGCGGTCTCCTCCTGTGCCGTTTACAACTGCGGAAACTCGACGGGCTCAGTTCCAACTCAACGGCAGTGAGCTTGAGGCTTGACTTTGAACTATCCTGAAGGTTATCAGTTTGAAGCGCCACGCTACCTCCCTCCGTTTGCACTGGAAGACAGACTTGGTGATCTGGTTTATAAGATGACAGCTCAGAAAACGCTGATGAGACCCCACTCTGTTACCACAGGATCATGAGTTGAACTTGACCTTGGCAGAGAGGTGATGCAGCACGCCACATCCCATGTGTGGAGTCAGGTCCTCTCATTTACGGCAAGCTGAACTAGCAGCCTGTCCTGTTCTACACTTTTCGGGCCCTCGTGTGGCCCATTCCTGGGGTCCCTAGCCCCCCTTAGTGGCTGTTCAGTGGACAGGGTCCCTTTTGGCTCAGGCTTGTCGAGCGAGTCCAGAGGCCTGTCTCCAGTTCCTCAGCAAGGCAGGATTTAGGACTTCAAGGAGGACACGCTCTGTCTGGACCCCCAGCCCTCTCATCTGTATCCCCCCCAGTCCCCACCTGCCACTGGACCAGCCCACCAGCTGTAGCCCCCACACCATCTCCTCCAGCCCTTTTCATAAAAATTCTGCTTTGAACTTGAAACCCAGATTAAGTCCCCTTGTGCCTGTGTCTGGGGACTCGGCGGGGGTGGGGGCGGGACTTCCCTTGTCTGTTTGGTGAGTTGTCTCTCCGACCATCAGAACTGCCTGGGAATTCACAGCCCTTTTCCCTTCATGGGGGTTCGGAGTGTCTGCTGTGTGGGGTACACACGGCCACCCTTGGGGAGCTTCCAGACCACCCCCAAAGCCCACTGAGAGTCTGTGAAGGTGCAGACACAGCGCCTCCCGGGAGGAAGGGAAATGGGGAGAATGATCCCCCATTCCCGCTCTGGTCCTTTGTCGTCTCTGGGGAAATTGAGGCCGAGCTTTGAGAAAATGGAGATGTTGGCAGTGTGAGGGGTCTGGTGAGGGCTTGTCCTTGGCGGAGTGGATCAGGGGAGACGACAAAGGGAGACTGTGACGCCTGGTACCAGGTGCCTTGCACAGCCTGGGACCAGGATTTGAACAGCTGCTCCAACAACTGGTTTCTGACTGTATCCCCCTGAGTGGGGGTAGGGACGGTGGGACGATTACCTGAGGGTCTGTCTGGGCTGGGACAGCTGGGGAGAAGACAGCTGAAAGGGCAGCCCCCTGCTCAGAATAGCCATGCTGGGTCCCCTTCCACTTGGGATTTCTGATCAGACAGAGGACAGAAGACAAGCTCTTAGCTGGTCTACAAGGATTCACTGCACCTCCCTCAGAGCCCCTGGCAAGAAAGTACCAGAGATAGGGAGCAGAAAGGGGTGTGGGGTGCTGAGCTCCCCCCACCCGGGGTACGTTGTAGGGGGTAAGAGGAAGACGGGGCTTGCTGGGCTCAGCTTTGGCCTGGCGACTCTTGCCTGGCCACCCCTGCCTGATGACCCCTGCCTGGCGACCCCTGCCTGGCAGGAACCTCTTGCTCAAGAGTGTCAACCTGTTCAAGCATCAGCTCTGATGGCCTCGTAGTAAGAAGCTACACTGCAATCTCAAAGGCATGTGGTTCGAATCCTACCCGCTGCTCTGAGCGAAAGGATGGGCAGTCTACTCCCATAGGATTTACTGCCTCTGAAAACCCGCTGGAGGGTCAGCTATGAGTGGGTTTGAACTCAATGGCTTGTATAACAACAAACTGCCAGATCAGAGTCGGGGCTCTCCTGGCCCAGGGATTGCGTTCTCAGCTGTAGGAGACCCGGGTTCCATCCTGGCCAGTTCACCTTGTGCACAGTCACCCCCTTTCTGTCAGAAGAAGCTTACAAGTTGCTTTGAGGCTGCTGAACAGGTTCAGTGGGGCTTAGACCAAGACAGACTAGGAGCAAAGGCCTCGTGATCTGCTTCTAAAAGTCAGCCCAAACCCCCCCACAAGCCGTAACACTCAGGTGCACGGCAGCCCCACGTGTGTGGATGAGAGAACTGGGCTCCGCTGGGTTTCCAGGCATGTGACCTTTCAGAAGCAGACTGTCAGGCCTGTCTGCCGAGGTGGGGTTTGAACTGCCAACCTTTGGCATAGTAGTTGAGCACTCAGCTGTTTATGCCACTGAAGGCTCCGGCGTTTTGTGGTTTTTGCTTGCTCCTTCTAAACAGAAATTTGTTTCATCAAAGCAGCAATACAAACTGTTGTTTCTTCTTTATTTGCTCTGGATGAGGGGCTGTTCTAAGCAGTGTTAACTCAGATCTGCCCCGCGTGGTGCAGGTAGTTAAAAGAGCTTGGCTGCTAACTGGAAGATGGGGGGCTCAAGCCCCGAAAAATGTCTCGGAGGAAAAGACTGCAGGTCTGGTCTTGGGGGGGGAAGAATCAGCCATTGGAAACCCTGGGGAGTACGATTCAACTGTGGCACGTGGGGTCACCAGGAGGCAGAGTTGGCTCAACACTTGGTAACTATGACAGAGATACAGGTGACAGAGCTTTCCCAAGGTCACACAGGAAACGGAGGAGCTGGGGTTCACAGACTGGTCTGTAGGACGCCAGATCCTGACCCACCACCCCACGGTTGTGGCCTTTGCCATGTGGAATATTGTTGGCAAAAGAGAGGAACCGTAGGGCCACCCCACACCCAACTTCCACCCTCTAAATAACAAATAGAAGATGTGTCTGTAAAGGAAGGAGTAAAAGATGGGATTATAAAAGCATGAGCATGCAACCAGAAGACTATCAGTTAAGCTGTAGAAAAGGTGAAAAGATAAGGGGTAGGGAAGCTAGAGTACAGGTAACGGAACAACCAGATGTAATGAAAAGAGAATGATGACACATTATGGAAGACATAACTAATTTCATTGAACAATTTGCACAGAAACTGTCAAATGAGATCCTAGTTTGCTGTGTAAACGTTTCCTGAAAGCTCGTACTATTTAAAAGGAATGCAAGGTTGTTCCCTGTTCGTAGGAAACCGTAAGAGTTGATTGTTGTTGTGTACTGTCGAGTCAGAACTGACCTATAGCTGACCCTCCAGTGGGTTTTCAGGGCTGTGAATCGCACAGAGGAAATGGCCCATTCTTCTCCCGTGCAGTGCAGTTTCTCCCCACTAGATCCTGGGTGCATCTAGCTGAGTCTAATATTGGGGTGATTGTGGAGTCGGACTTGGTCTGGCAGATGCTTTGATAAACACCCTCGGTGTACGTGTTCGTCGGATGAAGGGAAGTATTCCGGGCCCAGAGCCTGAGACCTTCTAGCAGAGGTTGGTTCCAGGTCAGCCACCTGCTGTGACCGAGCATCAGTTTCCTCATCTGTAGAATGGGAAGAGCTGGGTTAACTGGGAAGGCCAGTTGCGCTGTTGTACATCAGGCTGGTAGCAGAGTCAGTGCCTCTCCCTGTGCCCAGGCTGAGGTGACCATGTACTTTGCTGCTGCCGCGGCTGTCCACATCCGCAGGGGGAGAAGCAGTGTCCTCTGGACCCCACCTAGGAGCTGTGTGGCTTCCTTTTTAAATTGTTGTTGAAAGTATACAGCTAAACATTCTTCTTCTTTTTTTTCTATAATTATATTTTATTAATTTT
>NW_006399830.1:11137318-11212178 GCF_000299155.1 Elephantulus edwardii | reverse complement strand
TTTGTGACTGGGATATTTCACTCAGCATAATGTTCTCCAGAGTCAACCATTTTGAATAATATTGCATGAGTTCCTTATTTTTTAATGCAGCATAGTATTCCATTGTGCGAATATACCACAGCTTCTCTAGCCATTCGTTTGTTGATGGGAGCTAAACATTCTTACTTCAACAGTCTCTGCAAGTGCAGTTCAGGGACGCTGGCTACGTTCTTAGACCTTCCTCAGACCTTCCTCACCTCCTTTTCCAAACTGTTCTCTCCTTGGTGGTCCCCTGGCTGCCTCTGGGCATGACATCCTGACCTGGGTGTGAAAGGCAAATGCTGCTGGCAGTGGTGTCCCCACAGCTGTCTGTGGGCTGGGTCAGCAGCTCAGGCAGGTCAGAGAGTGAGGGCCAGCGTCTGCTCCGTCCTGTCCCCTGGCCATCAGCCTCTAGACCGAGGAGAGGGTGACCTGCCTGTCCGAGCTTTGGCCTCAGCCCTGTTGCCAGCCTGGGGGCGTCAGGGAGACGGGCACTGAGGGGAGAACAGAGGAGCAGGCCTCCTGGGCACCCGCCTTGGCAGGAGGCTCTGTGGGTCACAGCCCTGCTCTGTCAGGTTGCAGAGGGCCCCGAGCAGGCTGCCACCCTCCTCCTTCTCTTCCAGGACCCCAGGAAGGGGTGGCAGTGCAGGTGTCTGCTGTGTGCCTTGGGAAGGCTCTGCCTCTCTGGTCCTGTGGTCATCTTTCCTCAAGGAGGGGCTGGTTCATGCGGGAGGCCTGGCAGTAGCAGGGGTACTTGTTTGCTTCCTCTACCCTCCTCCTCCTCCTCCTCAGTGGGTGGCTTCAGGTTAGCCGCCTGGCCTGTGGTGAACGTGAAATCGTCCAGCACGTGCTTGTCTCTGGGCCTCTATTTTATTTTTTTTTAAGTAAAAAAGATTTATTTAGGCAATAAGACAGAGGCATAGGGCACACGAAAGAATTAGGGAGAAGGGCCCTGGAAAAAAAAAAGGAAAGGGGTGAAGCCAAGGCTTACAGCATGCTGTCAGCAAAACAGGACAGGAAAGAGCTCTGGCAATGACTTTGTGAATTATTACCTAACTTGGGAGGGACTGGAGAGCATCCTGCTGAATGAACTAACTCTGTCCCACAAGGATAAATATTGTATAAGACCGTTACTGTAGAGTAAGAATCCAGGAGGGGTGGGAGAGGCTGGAAGCAGAGGGATATGGATGTAGAGGGGAGGGAGGGGATTAATCATTTTGTTGTACAATTTGATGGGGGGTGGGAATTGAAAGAATTTGTTCAAATTTGTATTAGAATTTTGTAAATAAACTAGTGAAAACAAAACAACCAAAAAAAAGCCTAGTTGGAAGAAAATATATATAAAAATCTCTGAGCTTCAAGTTCGAGTAGCCTTGAGTAGTGGCAAGCCTGCATCTGAGGCAGAACTTTTTGGAACTTTAACTCTGTACAACCTTCCAGAAGGATTGGTAGAGTGGGGAGAACACCAGGACCCACCAGGATACAAGACTTGCCTGCATTAATAACTGCTTGTGCCTTGGTTTCCCCATCACTTAAATAGCATCGAGCCCGTCCAGTTGACTGTGCTACTGGATCCTTGACGGGTCCAGTTCCCATGCCCCCCCTAACCGCGGCCTCTCTCCTCTCTCCACAGGCTCCCCCCTGCACAAGCAGGGGTCCGGCCCCTCCTCTACCCCCTCCTCTGAGAAGCTGGGCCCCAAGGCGGCCGAGGTGGGCGATGACTTCCTGGGAGACTTCGTGGTGGGCGAGCGGGTGTGGGTGAACGGCGTGAAGCCCGGTGTGGTACAGTACCTGGGCGAGACGCAGTTCGCACCCGGCCAGTGGGCAGGCGTGGTGCTGGACGACCCAGTGGGCAAGAATGACGGCTCGGTGGGCGGCGTGCGCTACTTCGAGTGCCCGGCACTGCAGGGCATCTTCACGCGGCCCTCCAAGCTGACCCGGCAGCCCACGGCCGAGGGCTCGGGCAGCGATGCCCACTCGGTGGAGTCGCTGACCGCGCAGAACCTGTCCCTGCACTCGGGCACGGCCACCCCTCCGCTGACCAGCCGCGTCATTCCCCTGCGGGAAAGTGTCCTCAACAGCTCGGTCAAGACGGGCAACGAGTCGGGCTCCAACCTGTCAGACAGCGGCTCCGTGAAGCGGGGGGACAAGGACCTTCGCCTGGGCGACCGAGTGCTGGTGAGTGTGGGGGTGCTGGGCTCAGCTGGCCTCTGTGCCCTGTCTCTCCGTGCCACATGAACATCCTGGACCATGAAGGCCAGGTCCAGGCTGGTGGGTGGAGACGTGGACAGTGTCCAGGCTGAGGGCACACTCTTCATCCGTAACTAGAGTGAAAACGGGCTCTGGAAACATGCTGCGTGACCTTGGGCAAGTTACTTAACCTTTCTGGGCTTCAGTCTTCCTGTCTTTCAAATGGGAATTGTGATGGTACCTCCCACATGCACTTGGAAGCTTTTCTGGGTGTTGCAAACACTTAACTACCAGCTGCTAAAGGAAATGTTGGTGAATCAGAAACACCTCAAAATAAAATCTTTGATAACCAGTCCCCCACTGACATGCATGGGGTCACCAGGAGTCAGAACACGCTCTGTACCCACGAGCTGGCAGGTTGAAATGTGCCCATAAATCCCTGTGGTGCATTCACACTGTGACTGCTGGTTGTTAAGTCCTAGTGATTGTTGATATTGGTCATTGATCCAGTTCTCAAAGCCTGAACTGGACCAGAGCTCAGGGGATCCCAGGTCTAGGGTGGGGCGTAAGACACATATCAGGCATAACAGGGGTGATCAGTGTTGCTATAGAGGAGAGAATCAGGGTTACCCTCTTTCTTGGTGCTCCTGGCCGTCGGGGCCAGGCTGGACATGGGGAGCAGTCTCCAAGTTCTTCAGAGTCTGGATTCTTCCTTCTGGATTCTAACCAAGGTCATATTTTCCTTATCTCCTGCCATGGGCCAGACCTGGATTAGGGGTGCTGGGGGCGGGGAGGATTGCACTGTGTCCTGCTGCACCAAGCCCAGGTCATACAGGGACCTGAGCATTGGACAAGGGAGGCGTGGACACGGGACATCTCTGGAGGGGATCTGAGGAGCCTGGAGTATGACAGGCCAAGGCCATGAGGTCAGTCGCTGGAGAGGGAGGTCCAGACAGGAAGGCTTTCTGGGGTCAGAAGCAGGAGAAGCCCACCTCCAGCTGGGCTTTACAGGCAGGGGGTGCATACCTGGAGTCTCAGGTTGAATGGGGTGCTGGGGACAGACACAGAGTTTCTCCTGGAGGATTCTGGGAAGAGCATGTGAGGAGTGAGATTAACAGTTTACACCTATTGTGCCTCAGACCCACTGTGTGATGTCATTTTATCATGCCCACTTTATGGATGGAGAAACTGAGGCCCAGGAAGATCGAACTAGTCTCCATGCTGCCTTCCAGCCACTAGGGTGGCCTCTGAGCTTCTGTCTAGCAGAGTGAGGCCCTCACCCACCGCTGAGTCGGCTTTTCCCTTGTGGGGACCTGGCGGGTGATGACAGGCACACCAGACTCAGTCCCTGCCCTTGGGAAGTGTCTAGTCCTGTGGAGGAGAGCAGTGACCAGAGGCTTCTGAGGAATTCTGGAGAAGCTTGGTGCAGGCCTTGAGGGCATGTCCTGTTGCCCAGCCCCGAGAAGGGCACCCCTGTGGAGTCGGGGTTGGCACCGAGACTGCAGGAGGTCACCGAGGCTGGATGTGAGCGGGCTCACATTTGAGACATGCCGTGCTTGCTGCCCCGCGGGACACGACCAGACCAGCAGAGGAGGGGCAGGCAGATGCCTTCCTGTGACCGGGTGAGGTAGGAGGTAGAGGTGGGACTCGTTTTGAAGCTGTCCCTTAGCTATTCCTACATGCACTGCATGGATTTATTAACACACTCAACCCGCCGGCCAGCCGCTGTGAGTGGGTTCTGACTTCGGACAACCCCATGCGTGTCAGCACGGGAGAACTTCCCCACAGCGTCTCCGATGGCTGGTTTTCCAAGAGTGGGTTTACCAGGCCTCTCTTGAGGTAGCACTAGTCCACCAGCGCACCAGAGTGCAACCACAGCTGTGGGTCGGTTCCGACTCAGCGGTACACAACAACAACAACTAGGTAAACATGGAGTTGATTCAGCTCCTTCAGCTCTTCTACAGGAGACAGATGAGCAGTCTTCTCCTGGGCGATTTACTGTCTCTGAAAACCTGCCGGAGGCCCAGCTGTGGATTGGTTCTGACTCGACAATGCGTAACAACAGCCACAGCTCTTCTGAGATCAAGGCCCATCAGCAGGACCCAGGAGCCTGGCGTAAAGCTTCTGAGCTGTGGTCTAGGAAGCCTGGACCCATGAGCGAGTGTCTACCGGCCGTGACATTGTAGGGGAACCAGGCCCAGACCATCTGCCTGGAATGCCCTGTGCACTTGAACTCCTTCAGGCAATGGGGACCTCTGCCAGTTCGCGGGGTCCAGTGCCTACAAACTGGCCCTTCTCGGTAGGGGAACCAAAGCTGGCTCAGGGTGGACACTGCTGGCTTGACCCCAGCCTGTCAGTAGGGCACCCCATCCTGCTTCCTGGGGGCTCAGTGCACACTGCCAAGCTGTAGAAAGAGCAGCTGTAATGTGGGGGTGGACGAGTCTGACTTCTACCTGCTTCATAAAGGGGAATTTCCCCATCAGTAACATCCGTGTTGTTGTTGTTGTTACGTGCCGTTGAGTTGCTTGCGATTCGTAGCGACCCTATGTACAGTAGCCCTGAAACCTGCTCTAGCGTATATTGACTTTATTGTCTCTGACACACCTACCCTCATTACCCCATTTACTGAATCAGTCCATCTCATCGAGGGTCTTCCTCTCCTGTGCTGTCTCTCCACCCTCTCAAGCATGACATCCTTCTCCAAGGACCGGTCCCTCCTTGCAACATGTCCAAAGTGTGTCAGCTGAAGCCTCAGAATCCTTGCCTCCAAGGAGAAGCTTGGTTTCACTCTGTCCAGGGTGAACCCATTTTTTCTCAAAGCCTCATACAAATAGCTGCAAGGTCAGACATGCCTCCCCACGTGCTCCTGCATCGATTTCTACCAATCGTTGGACCCAGTGTTTTGCTGCAAGGCTCACAAGCTTTACTCACAAAAATCCTTAATTAGTGAAAGACAGCTTCTCAGTCAACCAGGAAAAAAAAAAGTCTTAAATTCAGTTCAGCATAAATTCAGGAAGCCTGTGCTTTTCTAGTCATCCATCAGACTTTATCTCAGAACAGTTGTAAGTCCTCTTTTCCTTCAGTCATCCAGCGAGCAAGGCCTTTAACTGCCTTTATCTCTAGGATTCCTCTGGTTACACCTTACCACAGTCTCTTCACAGCAGTGCCATGGTCTCTTCTACACTGTCCACCAGCATCTCCCACAGTCTCTTCACAGCCCCTCCACCATCACCTCTCACTGGGTGGAAAGTGTTCTTTTACATTGGTCTCACACTTGATGATTTGCAGGCGCGTGTGTCTACAGTTAAAGTAGCTGGAGATCACGCCCCCTCAGTGGGTGGGAGAGACTGGGCTGTAAGGCCTGGAACTGTGGGAGGAGATGAGAGCGCTCTTAGTGGCCAGGACTTGCCCGAAGCATCCTGCTGACATGGCTGCCATCGGCCGCCTCAGGGCCCGTCTTCCCGGGTATGAGAGAGCCTGGCCGGAGGCAGAGGCGTTCATTGTGAGTGAGTCACCAGTTGTGAGCTTCTTGGAGGAAAGTCCCTGAGAGACAAATGGACCAAACCAAGCATGAAGCCGTTGCTTTGTGAGAACCCGGGAGGTAGACAGTGATGGCTGGGTTAGGAGGAGCTCCAGCCCCCACAGGGAGAGGGGACAGGCTCAGCACTGGTGAACTTGGCCTCACACACAGCTGGGGGTGGTGACAGTCAGGGCTGCAGGAGGTGGGTCCCCAGAGATTGTGCAGGAGGATTGGTTCAGAAAATCACTAGACTTCCTCTTCCTTTCCCTGCTTCCTGCTGTCTAGTGAGAGCAGAAATCCGAGACAGATCCTTCCCCCGAGAGGGACGGTGTGTAGATGAGGGCGCCAAGGCCGGGTGGACTCAGTGAACATGTCCATCCTGGGGGCTGAGTCCCTCCCTACCAGCGTCCTCTTCCCTCAGCTTGCAGGGTCCCAGCCCATGCCTGCCATCCTTGCTAGATAGAGCTCAGAGGGTCAGTCGGGCTCAGAGAGGTCAAGTCACCTGCCCAAGCTCACACAGCATCTCAGAGGCAGAGCCAGAGGGTTTGCATGCAGACCTGTGTGAATTCAGAGCCTGGAGTCTTATCGTGGGACAGCCCGTGATTGTAGCCATGTCCCTCCCTGCTGTCCCTCGGGCCTCCCTCATGCTGTCTCTGCCCACGCTAGCATCCTCGGGAACTGAGTCTATTATTATTACGATGATGATGATGATTATTATTGTGTGTGTGTGTGTGTGTGTGTGTGTGTACTGTCAAATTGGTTCTGACTGGTACAGAAGGATACTGCCCCCCTTCTCCAGCAGGGTATCTGGTGGATTCGAACTGCGTACCTCTGGGATTGCGGTGCAGCTTCTTGCCGCTAGGCCACCAGAGCTCCCTTGGAACTGAGTCTTTTTCTCCATGCAACAACAGGTTGGTGGGACGAAGACCGGTGTGGTGCGGTACGTGGGGGAGACAGACTTTGCCAAAGGCGAGTGGTGCGGCGTCGAGCTGGACGAGCCCCTCGGCAAGAATGATGGAGCCGTGGCGGGCACCAGGTACGGCGGGCTTCCCCGGGGAGGAGGGCCGTGGCGGGCTTCCCCGGGGAGAGGGTGTGGTGGGCACCAGGTACGGTGTGCTTCCCCGGGGAGGAGGGCCGTGGCGGGCACCAGGTACGGTGGGCTTCCCCGGGGAGGAGGGCTGTGGCGGGCACCAGGTACGGCGGGCTTCCCCGGGGAGGAGGGCTGTGGCGGGCACAGGGTATGGTGGGCTTCACCGGGGAGGGGGCGTGGTGGGCACCGGGTACGGTGGGCTTCCCCGGGGAGGGGGTGTGACGGGGCCTCTGCAGAAGGGCGTGTTAAGATTTAGGGTGTCTGTGCCAGATGCTGTGATAGTGAGGCTCCCTCCCTTCTCTCAGAGCAGCCCACCATGAGAGTGGTGTGTTTATCACCCCATTTTACAGATGAGAGAACAGAGGCCATTGCTTCAGGTCACTCATAAAGTCACAGTAAACTCTTGGAAGGATCCAGCCTCCTGAGTTCCCTTCGATGCACCAGGCCTGACTGAGCTGGGGCGGGGGCACTTGGATCGGGGGAGGCTGTGGTCCTTGCCCGCGAGCCTTCCCCTGGGGAGCTCGGGAGGTACCGAGATCTGTCCAGCGCTGTGTACCTGCACTTTTCCCAGGAATCACGATGGGAAGGAAGGGACGGCAGGGCTGTGACTGGTCTCAGAACCAGGGATGATATGATTGGTGGACAGTGTGGCGCTAAGGTGCCGGCTGAGTGCTATGTGGCTGGCTCTGGGCTGGACGCCGGGGCACAGATGCGGCCCTGGCAGCTCCGAGCAGCCTTCACTGCAGGACAGTGAGCGGTCAGCAGACGAGCCAGACTTCGAGTCAGGCGTACTTCTGGGAAAGGAGTGGGCCCTCAGGGCCACCAGGGCGGAGAGACCTGGAGGTGGGAGGAGGCAGGGATGGGGCACCTTCATAGGGAGTCAGAAATCACACATGAGTTAGAATCCTTGACCCCTGAGGTTTTCGAAAAAGAAAACTGTTTCATGACAATGTAACACTTTTCCACAGTGATGGTTCTTAGCTCACTCTTCGTTTCAGATTAAAGGACAGGTGGCAGCATTCACCCCGGCCCCCAGAATGTCACTTTTGGGCTTTTGCTTCCCCATGGCCAGAAAGCTGACGGGACCCCTGGGTCCGGAGGTGGCACAAGGACAGTTGAGCGTGGGCCGCAGATATGGCTGGGGCGGGTCTGGGCCAACCAGCCGAGCGTAGCGGACAGCGGTTCAGCCCACCTTTGCCACTTAACCAGCTGAGGTAGACAAGCTTCCCCAACCTCTCTGACTTTCTGAGCCTCGGTGGCCTAGATAGTAAGTAAGGGGTTGTACTGCCAGCCGATAGGTGAGCAGTTTGAATCCACAAGCTTCTCCGAAGGAGAGAGGTGGGCAGTCTCCTCCCGTGTGATCCTACAGCCTCTGAAAACTCCCTAGAGGCTCAGCTGCGAGAGGGTGCAGTCTTGACAGCAGTGAGTTTGGGGGTTTTAGGCTGTTTTTAGTGATGCACAGACAGCAGGAGATGCTTGGAGGATGGGGACAAGTGTTCATGGACGGGAACCAGGCAGGTGCTGGGTCACCACTGTTCTCCCGGCTGACTCTCCAGTCACTCACTCTCTGGCAGTGACCCCCTGCCTGTCAGAGGAGCTCACCTTGGGGTGCAGGTAATGGGGACCCCAGGCCGTGAGGCCATGTCAACAGTGTGGGTCTCGCCCGCTTCCCCAGGTACTTCCAGTGTCCACCCAAGTTTGGTCTCTTCGCCCCCATCCACAAGGTCATCCGCATCGGCTTCCCGTCCACCAGCCCCGCCAAAGCCAAGAAGACCAAGCGAATGGCCATGGGGGTGTCGGCGCTCACCCACAGTCCCAGCAGCTCCTCCATCAGCTCCGTCAGCTCCGTGGCCTCCTCTGTGGGGGGCCGGCCGAGCCGCAGCGGTCTGGTGAGAGTAGGGCGGGGGGGGGGTACCCCAGTAAGGGGGGTGGGAACTGCAGGATCCCCAGTCTGCCTCCGACTTACTTTCATTCCAGACATCTGTTGAATTTAGGGGGTTTGAAGACGCATGTTCATCTTTTTTTATGAGGGGAAGATTAAACCATACATATTTATTATGGTTTTTAGTAATAACTTATTGTAACCTAAGGATCTCTGGGGGCACTGTGGCTAAAGCATTAAGACGGTCACCAGAAGGCAGTTCTGACCCACCAGCTGCTTCTCGGTTGAAAGATGAGACAGTTTGCTTCCGTAAAGATTCAAGTCTGGCAAACGCCGGGCGCCAGTTGTGCTCTGTGCCGTAAGGTTGCCGTGAGCCTGAATCAGCTCGATGGCAGCGAGTTGAAGTCCTTCTCTGGAGTTGAGAAGGGTCAGGAGGGGGGACACAGGCAGGGCTGTGGGCCCAGAAGGCTGGGTAGAGGGGGTGGGGACGGTGAGTCTGCTCTGCAGGTGTGGCAGGGGCCTTTGCCTCCAGCTCCATCCCAAGGTGATGGTTGGTACCATTGCATTGACTACGACTGGAAGCAGCTCGTGGCCTGAATCTTGCCCTGTCCTGTGCCGTCCTCAGCATCTCGGTTATACTTGAGCCCATTGTGACAGTCACTGTGTCAATAACCCATTTTATTAGGGTCCTGGGTGGGAGAAAGAAAGCCCCAGGGCCTCGTGACGCCCCTGGGCTGAGTCCTCCCAGGCTGAGTCCCCCCCGGATCTCCCCTGCAGCTCACGGAGACCTCTTCACGCTACGCCCGCAAGATCTCAGGCACCACAGCCTTGCAAGAGGCGCTGAAGGAGAAGCAGCAGCACATCGAGCAGCTGCTGGCCGAGCGGGACCTGGAACGGGCCGAGGTGGCCAAGGCCACGAGCCACATCTGCGAGGTGGAGAAGGAGATCGCCCTGCTTAAGGCACAGCACGAGCAGGTGGGTGGGCCGGCGGCCGTGATGACCAAGCCACTGAGCCTCCGCGGGCTGGGCCTGCCCCGTCACACACCGGGGCCCGCAGGACCGAGAACTGGGCTGTCACACCAAGTGCTAAAGCGTAAATGACCTGCAGCATCCCTGGGTGGTGCTCACAGCTAGCTGAAAGGCGGAAGAAAGGCCTGGTGATCTGCTTGTACAAAAGCAGCCCTTGGAAACCGTATGGGGCATGATTGTACTTGTTGCACCTGCTCCCGAGCCAGAGTCAACCGTGGCAGCAGGTCTTGTGGTTAAATTCCCAGCACCCGTCCGTGCTCTTCCTGTGATAACCCTTCGTCACGTGGTGCAGCTGCTTTTCCTGTTTGTGGGTGAGCATAGATGCTTTTGCCCTTGGATACACACTTGGATGCCCTGCCTTGTTCACACCTGGTAGTGATGCCCTGCCTTGTTCACACCTGGTAGCATGTGAGCGTTTCCAGGGAGAGCCCTTCGCCATTTCACCGGCTGCATTGCTGGTGTCCTAACAGCTTCACCACGACTGAGTCCTCACTGCCAAGCCCTGTTGTTCAGCTTCTCCCCAGTGTCTCATATTTTTTAAAATAACAGTGTTATGTACTGTTTGGCGGAGCATGTTTTGTGGAGAACTGTCCTCATTTCATAGCCCCTGAGTGGTACAAATGGCTAGGTACTAAGCTGTTAACCTAAAGGTTGGAGGTTCAGATCCACCCAGAAGCGCCTTGGAAGAAAGGCCTGGCAGTCTGTTTCTGAAAACTCAGCCATTGCACAGTTCTGTTCTGCATACGAGGTCACCATGAGTTAGAGCTTCTCAGCAGTAACTAGGGGTGGGGGTGTGTGTGTGAGAGAGAGCGAGAGAATGTTTTATGCTTTTGAGCAGATTCCTGGGTTGGATTCAGGGGAGCAAAGGCAAGAACTTCTCAGATCTGCTGCTGTCACGTGCCTGCACATCCCCTGATGTTTGTGTCCCCACATCAGAGCCTCCTTTTGAGTCCTGTCTCTATTTGGGGCTCCTGCCTGCCTTGGTACCAGAATGATACCATGCACACGCTCACCTGCACATCAGACACGCTCACCTGTGTGACCTAACAGGAGTCTTCATAGACTCCAGGTGGATTGAAAGGAGGGTGGCTGTAAGGTTTGGGCACAGGTGGACTCACTTTCTACTATCCTTGGGGCTTGGTTGGGTGCCCCCCCCATATCCAGACCCTATGATGGACCGGCCAAGGAGCAGGAGTGTCTGAGCTTCCGGGCCCCGCTCCTTGCACCCACCCTCACCTCTCCCCATCACCTCTGGCCCCAGGAGGAGGCTGACTCTGTCCCGGCCCTCGCTCGGGGGCCCAGTATGTTGCAGAAGCCGAGGAGAAGCTGCAGCGGGCACGGCTGCTCGTGGAGAGCGCGCGGAAGGAGAAGGTGGACCTGTCCAACCAGCTGGAGGAGGAGAGGAGGTGGGTACAGCCCGCCAGGTGAGGGAGCATACGGGCCTGGAGACACCAGCCCCTGAGCTAAAACCTTTGTCCCCTCTCTGAGTCTGCAGTCAGCCTCTTGGGCAGGTATGAGTGTCAGGTGAGAAAGCTGAATTAGAAAAGGGACTGCCGCGGCCACAGCCCCACCTCAGTGATGACGGTGCACTGCGGCTTCATCTCTGTCTTAGCGGCTGTTCCAGAGATGCAGGGGCCCCACCAGCACGAGGAACAAGAGGGTCTCAGTGCAACCCACTTGGAGACGCAAGGATGACCCACAGCCTCGCCTGCCTCGCACAGGGTCAGCAGGTGCCCCTCAGGGGGGACTTGGTGGTCAGCATGGCCAAGACTTCTCTTGGTTCAGAATCCTCTCTCTCATCGTTCATCTCTTAAACGATAACGCAGGTTTCTGCCTCTCCCTCCTTCCCTCCCCGATACAGCAGATCCCCCTGCCCGCCCACAGCCCCCCACATGAATCTATTTGCTGGGCTCTCAGCCGAGACATGTGCTCCCCCAGCTGTTGTTACTGTCTGATTCGGGGAGATGAGGGTTTATTTATGCCCGCCTGAGATGGTCTTAGCGCCCACACATCTGGTTCCCATGGTGACACACGCCTGATGCCGACCAACAAAAAACAGACCTTGGAGACACCATTGTTGCATTTGGAGAGGTCCTGGATGCAAATCTGAGCCTTGCCATTCACATGCTGTGTGAATTCAGGCTGGTTACTTGCCTTCTCTGGGCCTCAGTTTTCTCATCTGTATGTTGGGAGCTATCAGGAGGCCCCAGCAAAAGCAGCTTGGTGGACTGGGATCCCTGCATGGCCGGCCCCACGCCTGTGTGTGCAAGGGTGTCTTCCTGAGGGAACCCCTCCTGCAGCAGAGCTTTGGGGACCCCCTTATGATGAGCTGACAGGGAGTAAGGATTCAGAGCTTGTGGGTTACTGTGAGGTCAGAGAGGCCCTTCTGCATCCCTCCTTCCTTGTCGCATTCCTCCATCCTCCCACCCTTTTCCCTCCCCCCCCAAGGTTATTCCACGTGGCAGCGTCTGTTCCCTGCAGTGAGGAAAGCTCAGCATTAACTTCACCGTGTTTCCTTTTATAAAGTTGTTTATTCCCCACCACAAGCCTGTTACATCCAACAAGCGTGTTCAAGAAGCCATGTGCGTGGAGTACAAGGCAGAGGAAGTTGAGGGGCCTGGCAGTTTCCAGAAGCCTCTGCCCCCACCAGCCCGAGGACTCTGAGCAGGTCCCGGCTCTGCTGGCCCTTCCCCTCTGCATGGCCAGGAGCGTGGACTCTGGCCGTGTGACCGGCTTGCCTCTCTGCCATCAGTGATGACTCGGTGAAGCCACTGCTCCGCGCCAGCTCTCGTCAGCTCCCTCTTTCCCCCCCTGCAGGAAGGTGGAGGACCTGCAGTTCCGAGTGGAGGAGGAGTCCATCACCAAAGGAGACCTGGAGGTAACGTCAGAGTCCCTTCCCCACAGACTCGCACAGAACTCCAGGCCCAGCCGGCCCTTACGCCGTGGATTCCGGGCGGCAGTGCCGTGCCCCTGGGCAAAGACAAGGAGAAATGGAAAGAGCCCAGGGTCACACCCTGGGAGGGAGAGGAGGCCAGTCGGGGTGATTCAGAGTCTCTGTGAAGAGACTCGGGTATCAGAAGAGGGATTGATGGAGCCCCAGGAGCCCGAGATGGTCCACTGCTCCTCGTTGACAGGAGTGGGGTGGCAGCAAAAATTCAGGGCTGGCTACAGGGACCTGATTTCCCTCCTCCTCTTTGTTGGAAATTAGACCTAAAGGTATCAATTGGGCTATTCATTTGTTGTGGGTTCCTGGAAACATTTTGATTAGAAGTAACATGTTGAGCCACAGAATTTCTGGATGGGGAAACAGGAAAAGGAACGTAACTATGTGTCACAGTAAGCGGTAGGACTGGAACCAGGACCCAGGGCTCCTGACCTCAGACCGTAGCTCCTGAGGTGGTCACTGTCACCTCGCTCCTCAGTCCTAACCCTGGGCAGGTTGGTCTGGATGAGGTTGGACTTTTCACTCCCAATGTAACACGGTCTTTCTGAGCTGGGGGTACTGAGACCAATTATAAAAGCCCTTAAATACCCCGCCCTCAGTCCTCGCCAGCTGTGCAGAGACCTTGGGGTTCATAGGCCACATTGGGGTGGGCAGGGTGCCTTCCTGTGTGGCCCTCTGTGCTTGCTCAGAGCAGAGCATGGGTATGGACTGCTGGGGACGTAGGAGGGACAGTGAAGTAGTCCCTCCCACACGCCGGTCCTGGCCCACACTAGTCTTGGACAGCCTCTTCCCCAGCTTAGGCCTCAGTTTCCTCATCTGTAAAATGGGCACGCAGAACTCAGAGTGGTTCTCAAACTTGAGCATTCATTAGCCATTAGCCCCCTCTGGAAGGTTACTGAGCCCCACCCTTGGGAAGCAGCTCGAGCGGGGCCTGGGAATGTGTATTCCTCCCTTGCTCCTGGGTGATCCTAATGGCCTCGGAACCATACTTTGCTTGGTATTCTGCATTAGGTCATTTCTGAGCTCAAATAGGATAATAAGGTTTCTGATTTTGTGGAAGACTGGGTTGAGACCCTGTATTTTCCAGTACCCCCATCAGCCAAAAGGAGTGTGTGGTTGTCCTGGCCCTGAATGACCCTGGCAAGGACAGGAGTTGTGTGATCTTACCGTGCTTCTGTTAGAGCTGATGTCGCTGCCCGGGTGAATGATCAGGACACAGCGTGGCAGGGGAAGCTCGCCGGCACCCTGCCTGACGTGTAGGTCCTGAGGGTGTAAGCCCTTAGGCTGAGCTTGGTGGCTGCTCGCAGGGGTTGGGCAGGGTTTCTGGGCAGCGTGCTCTCCACTGGGGACAGTCAGCAGGGGGTTTACTGAAAGGAAATCACACACCGTCCCTGCCCTGGTCAAGGTGGGCAGTTTGGGGACGTGGCTGGGGGGTCTGCATCAGGCCAGGGCCGTTTCTTCTTGATCTTCCTCTGCTCTTTGATGCGCTGTTAGGCTGCATGTTTCTGCCAGTCTCTCTTGGCGTCCAGTGCCGTCAAATTGATTCTGACTCACTGGGACCTTATTGGACAGATTTCTGAGACTGAATCTTGACAAAAGCTGAGTGCGGTGTCTTTCCTGCCTGGGGTGGCTGATGGATTTAAATCACCAGCTTCTCTCTACGCAGCTCAGTGTTTAACCACCGCACCAGCCAGGGCACTTCATCACCTCCGACCCCTGATCTTTGACACCTACCCGCCTTGTGCCTAGCGCTGCCCAGACTCCAGCTCGCCAGGACTTTATCCCCCCACCTCTCCAGGAAATCTGAGAAGTCCCTGGCCAGCCAGTGGGAAGGGTGGTTTTGAATCAGCTGTCCATCACAGACCCAGTCAGCCATGGTCAGGAGAGGCAGGGGGACAAGACAGAGCAATAGAAAGCGAATTCAGGCAGATAGAAACTGTCTGCCGTGTTCCTGATTTCATTTTACCAACCCAGTTGTGACCACATTCATAGCAAACAGAAGAACTGGCACCTTGTCTCTCTCATCCCTACCCATCTTAAAAGTCAGTCAAGAGCCTCCCTGTCCGTGGACCTCTCGGCTGTCCCCCAGCTCTCTTCAATCACTCCCCTAATTGACTAGCACCCTGGTCCAACTGCTAACCCTCCTTTTTACTTCTCCTGGCTTGGCCAAGGATTCAGCATTGAGCCTTTTTCCTCCTGCTCTACCCTCTCCCTGGGTAAGAGCTTCAGCCTGTAACCTGAAATCACCACCTCAGCCTGTAATCCCACATGCTTCTCTCTGGGTACCGTCATCTCCTGAGCCCCGTGTTGACCTTGGCCTCACCAGTGGAACGAGGAATCACATTAGGTGTGATTGAATCGACTACGACTCTGTGAACAGCAGATCTGAGTCAGGCCCTGTGTTGAGCCACCCTCACGTCTCTGACCTTCACGTCTCTGACCCTCACATCTCTGATCTTCACGTCTCTGACCCTCACGTCTCTGGCCCTCACGTCTCACACCCTCACGTCTCTGGCCCTCACGTCTCACGCCCTCACGCCTCTGGCCCTCACATCTCACGCCCTCACGCCTCTGGCCCTCACATCTCATGCCCCTCACATCTCACGCCCCTCCCGTCTCTGGCCCTCCCGTGTCTGGCCCTCCCGTCTCTGGCCCTCACGTCTCACACCCTCACGTCTCTGGCCCTCACGTCTCTGGCCCTCACATCTCACACCCTCACGTCTCTGGCCCTCACGTCTCACGCCCCTCACATCTCACGCCCCTCCCGTCTCTGGCCCTCACGTCTCACGCCCTCACGTCGCTGGCCCTCACATCTCTGACCCACCATCTCTCTTCCTCAGATCTTCCATGTTTCCCAGCTTGATGTCTTTTTTCGGGGACTGGCCCCTCCAGGTAACAGGCCCCAAGTATGTGAGATGAGGACACTCTAGGGCACATGTCCAGCAGGTGACGCTCTCACTCATGGTGGCATTCTCACCTTCCACGCGGGAGACAGTTTGATTCCTGGCACTGGTACACCTGAAGAGGTGCACTTATGGTCTGTTGGTTAAACAGCTTGACAGCAAATGAAAGGTTGGCACTTGAGAAGTACCAGCCGCTCCATATGGGAAAGCTGTGGCGTCTGTTTCCATAAAGAGGTAGAGCCTTGGAAACCCAGGGGGATAGTGTCACTCCCCTCTGGGGTCACCGTGAGTTGGCATTGACTTTGATGACATCTCCGTTGTGTCGGTAGAGGTTTACCTGGTGCTGATAGGTTTCAGCAGAGCTCGGTGATCAGTTTCCAGAAATCAGCCAGTAAAATCCCAATGCAGAGATCACCCCAAGCCATTCCCACCACCCACACTGTTGTTCAGGCCTGAAGCTCGAATTAATTCCCCAAATGTCCCACATCTTTGACAGTTCGAACTCACCACAAACTCCTTGAGAGAAAGATCTGAGTCAGTCTCCTCCCAGGCGATTTACAGCCTCAGGCACCCACTGGGGGATGAGATGTGAATTGGTTCCAACCCAGAAGCAGTCAGGGAGCTCTGGTGGCCTCGTAGTAAGGAGTTGCACCACCAGCCTAAAGGCAGACAGTTCAAATCTCTGCTGGAGAAAGATGGGCAGTCTCCTGCTGTGAGATTTACAGCCTCAGAAACCCACTGGAGGGTCAGCTGGGAGTTGGTTCCGAGAAGTGAGCTTGAGTTTTTTTATTAATTTCTTCATCATGCTCCCCACCAGAATATAAGCCCTTTAGGGATGGAGACTCTGACCATATTCTCCACATTCATACCCTCAGAACACAGCAGGAATGCTTTTCCTGGGTGGGATTACTGGATCGCAGGCTGGGAAAATGCTTTCTGGGTCTTTGATGGCTGATGAAAGCGCTGCCTGCTCTCTACCGCCACCCGGTGGACAGTGGTCCTCAGCGGCTGCCTTGAACTTGACAGCCTTTGTTTAATAGTCAAGGGGTTTTGTTCATTAAATAGACCTTCCGTGCCAGCTTTTCATTTGCATAGAAATCCCTGCTTTAATGGAAAGAACTAGTTTTATGAAGCCAGAATAGTGTCAGGATCTTGGAGAGCGTTGTTAAAATCCAAGGGGACGTTTAGAAAAGCAGCTGGTGTTGTTGGGGACTCCCTGAGCTAGTTACCTTTCCCAGTTCCCTCAGTTCCCTCACCAGCTGCTGTCTAGAAAGTGGGGGGTTCGAGACCACCCAGAGGCACTTCAGAAGAAAGACCTGGTGAGCAAGCCAAACCAGCCATCTGACGTGCATGCCGTTGCTGTGAGTTGGGATGGACTGGAAGGCTTTGAACTGCATCCATCTGATTCATTCCTCAGTCAGTTAGCTGCTGCTAAGCCCTGAGTTACCTGAGAGGTGCCCCACCTGGAGCTCTGCTCGTTACATGTGGGTCGATGCTGAGTGAGACCCCATGTGGGTCAGAGGATACAGGTCAGGGGCTCCAGGCGGGCAACACGGGAGCTGTGGTAGCCGCCCTGGGGCAGGGAAGTGAGTGCTCACCCCTCCAGAGTCTCGGGGGACAAGCTCCAGGTCTGGAACCCACAGACATGAGTTCTAGGCCTCGCCCTGCACCACAGCTGCTGGTGCCTCATGTGATTCTTGTGGTCCCTCTGCCCTGTGATGTGGAGACAGTGGACCCGCCCCTGCACGGAGCCCGGGTTCTAAAGTTAGCGCTCGAGACATTAGTTACAACAGCACTTCGCAGCCCAGGTGCCTTGTCTGTGGTTTTGTGAACATTAACTTCCGGGACCCCAGTGACTAGAATAAAGCATGATGCCCTTGACACACACACCCCTTCCTTGGTGTCCAGTGCTGCTGTAACGGAAATACCAAAAGTGGGGGCTTTGATAAACACCTTTATTTTCTCACAATTTAGGAGGCTGGGAGTTCAGATCCAGGGTTCCTGCTCTAAAGGGCGGCCCGCCAGCTCGGGAGGAAGGTCCTGTTTCCTCTGAGCATCTGCTCTTGGACGATCTTCCTGTCTCAGCCTCTCCAGTCCCTCAGCTCTGCTGCTCACTTGCATGTCTCACGTGACTGACAGCGCACTGACTCTAACGTGGTCACGTTAACAGCACATTCCCACCTGGGAGCATAACCACTGACAGAGGGCCTGACGGACACAGGTCAGTCCATGACACCCCTTGAACAAACTCGAAGGCCGAATCCTCCGTCCCGCCTAAAATCAAGCCTTTGCTGCCCTTGTTAGGTGCCACTGAGTTGACTACAACTCTTAGTGACTCTGAACATCAGATTGAAACCGCCCTTGGTCTGCGCTGTCCTCTAGTCTCCGCCGTGCTCGGGCCCTTCGCTGGGTCAGTCTGTCCCACTGAGCTTGACATCCCGCCTTCAGAGCTTATTTCCCCCACCTGGGATTATAGGTTTAGTTTCCAGCCAGTATGCCTCACGCATGGCCACCAGCCACCTGTCAGCAGAGGCTTGTGTGTGGCCATAATGCGGAACTGGTTTCAGGGGCCCTTCCAGGCTAAGACTAGATCGAAAGGCCTGGCAATCTGCTTCCAGCTGGTGGGAGCCCAGTGGTGTGCATGGCTCACCGTGGGTCAGTGCGACTTGACAACAGGTCGCATCAACATGTGAGCTCCTGCAGCCACTCTGCTGTCCCCTGAGCCCTCACCGAGCGGCCAGACCACGGGCCAAGCTGCTGCTTGGAAGTTAGAAGGAAGCTCTGAACGTGGTGGGGAGGAGCCCTTAAGTGACTCTTGGCTTTAGGGACTTTGAGGGAATGAAGAAGCCGTAAGTGTCCCTGCCCATGAAGTTTCCAGAGTGGGAGGGACGGTCCGGAGCTCCCTCAGGGCAGGGACCTGGGCAGAGCTGTGCACTCGCCCTTAGGGAGGCATTGATTGAGACAGGGAGGGACTGGGGGCAGGGGTAGCCTGAGCCGCACACATCAGCAGCCTGGAATTTTCTAGAAGAGACTGAGCATGGCTGCTTATTAGCTCTAGTCTTCTTAACACTGTCCTCTTGAGAAAGCCCGTTTTTGTTCTTCCTTTTAGAAATTTTGCAGGAATAAGATCACAGGCCGAAGGGTGCCCTCATATCTGTGGTTCTTTGTACGTTACCAGCATATGGCATCAGCAGGGCCAGTGCCCCCTCACCCTTGCTGGCATCCTGATCTTACTCGTGTTCTTAAATGTGTCCTCTTTCTCAGAACTGCCGGAGAGATGTGTTGTAACCTTGTTTCTCCCGGCAGCAGAGAATGAGGCCCCTTCAGGTCTCCCCGAGAGGCATTTGGGTTTGGGGCCCTGGGTGCCTGGCGCATGCCCTCACTGCTGCCCTCTGTAGGTCTGTGTGGGAACTCCAGAGGCCAGTGAGAATGTCCGGCTTTGTTCGTGTGAAGTGGGCGTTGTGAAGCTGGAACAAAAGTGCGTTTGTGTTTTCTGCAGACCCAGGGATGGGCAGCAGCTGGGCTGGGCTGCGACAGGACTGTGGGAGGCACAGCCTGGCCACAAGGAAGCCAGGGTGGCGGGGCCATGCCATGGCCTAAGGACTCAGGATGGTACACTTTGTCAGACCTCTTTCATTTAGTTAATTCTTCTGCCTTCATCACTGGGCACCCTGAAGCCAACTTGCATTCATACGGTCTTGTGTGCAGGAGTCGCCAGTGAGTAATATTAGGGCCCCTCTGCGGGGCCATCAATAGGAACTGCAAGGAGAGGGACTGCCTGCAGGGGGCAGAGAGGAGCAAGGTGCCTCCTGTCCCTCTCCTCTGCCCTTAAAAACCAGGTTTCAAACCAGCTTAGTTATGGCCAGTGAACCAATATCAGAACAGACCTCAGTTTTAAAAATGTGCATAAGCTGCAATATTGATTAGAACAAGGAAGAAAAAAAATTGAAGATTAAAGCCTTCCTAGAAATGTAATCTCTCTCCCTCTTAGAAGAAACAAAAGTGACATGCACGTTGCATAGCAACCAAATCTCTCTGAGTTGCAGACAGCAGTGACTAGCTCAATGATGGTTGCCAACTACACCACTTTGAATAAGCATCGCTCTTTTTTTATCATTAATTTATTATTATAATTATTATTATTAATTTTAATGAAAATTTACAGATATTTTGGATTTGCATTCATTCATTGTTGCACTTTTCTCCCTGCCCATCCCTCCCCTCCAGTTCGCTCTTTTTGAAAAGTAAAAGAAAAATTTTTTCATTGGTATACAATCCCTCCCCCCAAGTCTACTCCACTATACAGCCTTCATTCTGGACTCCTGTCATTTCAATAACACGTAATCATATATCCCTTTTAAGGAGTTCTCTCTCTCATCTGTTTCAATGCAGTATGCATAATTTATCCCCTTTCTCAGTCTTCCCCCAACGCCGATGTCAGTCCTGTTTTAACAACAGTGGCCCGATGCAGTATTTATAAGCGTCACTCTTCACAGTCCTGGAAATCACTGTCACCCATCAGGTTCCTGAAAGGAGTCATGTCACCAACCCTCTTCTGCGTCTCCAGTTCTAAGACTTCAACCCGAAACTTTTCCCATCCCAGTTTTCCTTTGATCATCCAGCTGTTTTAAAAATCCAAGTCCAAGTCGGCTCTGGTTTTACTTCCTGGGGAACAACAAGCCCAGCCTAGACAGCAAAGGGGTGGGTGTCAGGCCTTCCCCCCACTGCCTCCCAAACCCTTTTCTCTTTCCCTGAACTGGTTCTTTTCTCCTTGACCTGCCCTCCTTGTCTTTTTCATGGAAGATGATGCCACCTCTCTGTTTCTCTCTCCTGTCTCGGCTTTCTCCCTGTGCCCTCTCTCCTTCCCTGCTCCCCACCCCGCCCCGGGTGGACCAGACCCAGACGCAGCTGGAGCACGCGCGCATTGGGGAGCTGGAGCAGAGCCTGCTACTGGAGAAGGCGCAGGCCGAGCGGCTCCTCAGGGAGTTAGCGGACAACAGGGTAACGCCGCTGCCCGGCCGCCTCACCCTTGGGTGCCCCCTCTGGCTTCCTGGTTTTATTTACTCCGTCTTTGGCAGCTGTCATCATTGTTTTATTTTTTTCCTTTGCACCCCTGTCTAGCCGGACGTAAAGATCCAGCAGTGTGCTTCTGCTCCATTGTCCAGTGATGCTTGGTGGAGGGGCGGGGTCACGTTTCTCGGACGCTGTGCTTCCTAACCCACCAGCTGGTGGGCTGAGAATGTCCTGTGAGGGTCCCCTTGCCTACCCCCTCCTCATGCATGGCCATAGGCTTGTGATGCTCAGAAATTGGGGGCCTCTTGGGAGGGGCCTGCCCCTCATGTGGGCAGACACGGAGACTGCATGCCTTGCCCGATCAGGAGGCTGGGGTCCAGGTGTCTCTAGCCCAGGGGTCTTGTATGTGGTGGCAGGAGGAGCCAGCCTAAGGACCTGGGCATGGCAGGTGTCGCCTGGAGCAGTAGTTCTGCATCAGCCCACCACCAGGCTCTTGTGATGCCATGGATCCCAGGCCCAGCGGGCCCCTCCCACCACCATGCTATCCTGGCCAGTGCCCTGTGCAGGCCCACCCCCAAACCCAGACAGCTGGCAGCCTGGTGGCACTGCTGACCACATGGCACAGTGGCCAGCGAGCAGGCACTGGGAGACGCTGTTCCTCCTGTGTGGGTGTGGAGGTCGCTGTGGTCACTGGCCTCCCAGTTGGCATGTGCGTGCAGGCCTTGGGGACCCCCGGTCTGTCTACACAGTGGCTGTGTGTGTGCAGAAACTGACCCTGTCACTGTGGATTGGCAGGACCCCCTGACCCCACACACAGACGTCACCTGGGTAAAACAACAAAAACAACCTTACTGATGAAAGGGCCATTCAAGAGCAAGACTTTTTTTAAGCTTTTAAAGGATTTTATGTGATCATAGATGTGGGCTTTGGGGGCCAGGCCTGTGGTACCAGTTTCCTAGCGGGAGATGGGTTGGGGGGATTGTCCTTGAAGCTTGTCCTGCTTCAAGCATCAAGATGGAACCTACTTCCCTTTGCACAGCGCGCACCCCACACACACCCCCAGGCCCCCAGTACCTCCCCAATCAGCCACTTCCGGTTGTGGACCTTTCCAGAGCAGCAAATGCTGTTGGGTTTGCCCTTTAAAAGCATCATTAAGGGGAGCTCTGGTGGCCTAGTGGCAAGGAGCTGCAACTACAACCCCAGAGGCGCACGGTTCGAATCCACCAGATGCTCTGCCGGGAAAAGGAGGGACAGTCTCCTCCTGTACCAGTCAGATCTGATTTGACGGTACACACACACACACACAAAACATCATTAACAGCACAAAGGGGTTTTATTTCAACTGCCAAGCCGTCCCAAGCCACACAGGGCAATGGGGCCAGCCAGGCCCACTCCTGGGGCACAGACCACAATTTTTTCCAGCAGTGGTGCGTGTGGGCAGGTGGCACTCGGGCGAGGCCGGGGACACCCTCCCTTCCCACCGGCCTGCTCCTCCCACAGACACTCCCTCCCCCGTTGGGGGTCTGTGCCCCCAGGCACCCGGCCCTCCCGCTCCGCTGACCCTCACGTCCCTCTTTCCGTAGCTGACCACGGTGGCCGAGAAGTCGCGGGTGCTGCAGCTGGAGGAGGAGCTGAGCCTGCGGCGTGGGGAGATCGAGGAGCTGCAGCAGTGCCTCCTGCACTCGAGCCCCCCACCCGCCGACCACCCCGAGGCGGCCGAGGCCCTGCGCCTGCGCGAGCGCCTGCTGTCGGCCAGCCAGGAGCAGCAGCGCGAGAGCGGGGCGCTGCGCGACAAGTACGAGAAGGCGCTCAAGGCGTACCAGGCGGAGGTGGAGAAGCTGCGCGCCGCCAACGACAGGTACGCGCAGGAGGTGGCGGACCTCAAGGACAAGGTGCAGCAGGCCACCAGCGAGAACATGGGGCTCATGGACAACTGGAAGTCCAAGCTGGACTCGCTGGCCTCCGACCACCAGAAGTCCCTGGAGGACCTCAAGGCCACGCTGAACTCGGGCCCCGGCGCCCAGCAGAAGGAGATCGGGGAGCTGAAGGCGGTGATGGAGGGCGTCAAGATGGAGCACCAGCTGGAGCTGGGCAACCTGCGCGCCAAGCACGACCTGGAGACGGCGGTGCACGTGAAGGAGAAGGAGGGCCTGCGGCAGCGGCTGCAGGAGGCCCAGGACGAGCTGGCCGGGCTCCGGCAGCACTGGCGCACCCAGCTCGAGCTGCAGGCAGGCCAGCACCGGCGCGAGCTGCAGGAGGCCCAGGACCAGCGGCGCGACGCCGAGCTGCGGGTGCACGAGCTGGAGAAGCTGGATGCCGAGTACCGCGGGCAGGCGCAGGCCATCGAGTTCCTCAAGGAGCAGATCGCCCTGGCCGAGAAGAAGATGCGGGACTACGAGGGGCTGCAGCGCTCCGAGGCCCAGAGCCGCCAGGAGGCCGAGAGGCTGCGCGAGAAGCTCCTGGTGGCCGAGAACAGACTGCAGGCCGTGGAGGCCCTGTGCTCGGCCCAGCACGCGCACGTAGGCGGCTGCCTGGCCCCTGCCCGTGGTGGACTCCTGGGGGGTGGGGGGCGGGCAAGGGGGTCCAGGTGGCTGCTGGCCTCAGTACCCTAGTTCTCTTTGCCCCCAGAAGCGTGAGCGCGCTCTCCCAGAGAACTGGTCTCACAGGGAGAACCTGCCCCCCACCATCAGGAGAAAGTTGAGATCAGGGGATCCCCAGTGGTCCGAGCTGACCGGGGTGGGTCCCCCCAGAGCAAACCTGGAGATGCTGGCTTCTTCTAAGTCCCCAGCAGTACCTCCATTCACCCAGATCTGTCACCGGTCTTCCTCCTAGTACCCCAGCACTGACCCAAGAGATATGAGACTGGCCCCTCGGCCACTCCCGGGAAGACTTAGCTGCGTCAGAAGGCTAGTTTCCGGAGTTTTAGGGTATCCGGAGTTGAGGTCTGGAAGGCTGGAGGGGATGGCTCTAAGTGCCACTGGCCCTTTAACACGAATAGCCATGGAAGCTGGGCTGTAACTGTCCCTACCCAGTGAGGTCAGGAGGGGTGCGCTGAGGGCCTCTGGGTACCATGACCTACGCCAGGCCCTGCACTGGACATGCGTGAACAAACGTTAGCTCCCTCTCAAAGCCAAGGCTTCTAGGGAAATAAATGCAGTGTGATTATTGCCTTTATGGCAGGACCCCAGGTTTCTCACACTGCCAGCTCCCTGCCCCTTGAGGCCAGAATGTTGCATTGCAGTCAGTTGAATACTTTCAGGAGTTCCAGGTTCAAGGTACTCTTTTGCAGTTGTCTATTTCAGGCTCCAGCGTCCCCTGCTACGTCCTTCTATTCCTTCTCCCAGGGAGGCACAATTTTAGCAACAGCCAGGCTGGCAGACAGGGGAAGAACTGAGCTTGGCTCTGTCCACATGAGCCTGTGGCAGGGCGGGAGACAGGCGGAGCTGGGCCAGGGGCCTGGGTCTGGGTGCCTGAGGGAGTAAGGTGCTGTCATGCTTCTGTAGCTCACGAGGCCTGGGGACCTGGAGTCCCAGGCACTCCGGAGCTGAGGAACAGAAAGCACATCTCGATTATCCACACACACTGGTGCTGAGCCGTGTGCTTCCCAAGCTCTGAGGTTTAAGACTAGGTCTCCAAAGTGCTGAAGAGCAATGGTGTCTCTCTGGAGACTAAGGTGCGTCTGATACAGGCCATGGTTTTTGCAATCACTTGTTACGCATCAGAGAGTTGGACAATGACTAAGGAGGATAGAAGGAGAACTGATGCCTTTGAGCTGTGGTGCTGGAGAAGAGTATTGAGAATACCATGGACTGCTAGGAAAACAAACAGATTTGTCCTGGAAAGGGTTAAACCGGATGGCTCCTTGGAGGCAAGGATTCTGAGGCTCCGTCTAACTTTGGACATGTTGTGAGGAGAGACCAGTCCTTAGAGAGGGACATCATGCTTGGGAGGGTGGAGGGACAGCGCAGGAGAGGAAGGCCCTCTATGAGGTGGATTGATTCAGTGACTGGGATAATTGGGATGGGAGTGTCAGAGACAGTGCGATTGGCACAGGACAGAGTGGAGTTTAGGACTGTTGTACATAGGGTCGCTATGAGTCGCAGGCGACTCGACGACACATAACAACAACAGTGAATTGTAGAGCTCTGGTAGCCCAGTGGTAAGAAGCTGTGCTGCACACCTGAAGGCATGTGGTTCAAATCCATGACCTGCTCTACAGGAGAAAGATGGACAGTGTCTTGTGCTATTTATGACCTCCAGAAACCTGCTAGAGTCAGCTGTGGATCGGTTCCACCGTAAGGGCACACGATAGTGGTTAAGTACAGGAATATTTGTGTGTGTGTGTGTGTTTAAGGACGTATTACATTTAGAGTCTCAAAGCCTGCATACTACATGTTGCACTGCTAGCTTGGAGGCTAGGGGTTCCAATCTTCCAGCTGTTGCGTAAAAGACTGGGAAGGCATCCATCCTCCTGCTATACAGATTTACAGCCTCAGAGACCCGACGGTGGCTTAGCATGAGTGGAATTAACTCGAAAGGCAGTGGCTAGCTCAGAGCCACATCTTCACTGGGCTGTGCGTAGAGTCTAGGGAGTTTATTGAGAGCTGGAGATGGCGTGGATAGAAGCGTAAGGCCTGAGATTGTGGAGGTGACGGCCTCCTTGGCTGTGTGGCTTCAGCCCACAGCGTTAGACGCTGGCAGAGTCTGCAGCTCAGAGCAGCCAGCAGGTGGCCAGAGCCTTCCCCCAAGAACCAGTGGGAAGCACATCACCTGTCCTTTGGCTTTTCTTGTGGTATTTGCTGTGCAGGTGGTTTGGTTTTTTTTTTTTTTAATCCATCATTTCTCTTTTTTGGTTTCTGAGTTTATCATTGAAAAGAAATATTGGAGGAAAGGGAGCTAGCATTGCCCCACACAGGGATGGGACGCTGAGAACAGGCGTGTCCAGGCTGAGAGGTGGTATTTCCCAGGACAGACCTCTGCGAGAGCCTGGGGCGAGATCAGTGTTTGACTGGATGCACTTTCTCCATGAAAGGGATAGGAGGTGTTCGTGCAGAAGCTGCACAAGGGGGCCGGAGGGAAGTGGGGAGCAGAAGCGGGCAGACCCGCTTTTGTGGGGAGTACACTGTAGGTGTGCTCGCTGGGCTGGCTGAAGCCCCTCTCAGCACTGGGGCAGGGGGAGGCGAGCGTGCCCCTCACACGGCCTCTTCTTCCAGATGATTGAGTCCAGCGACATTTCCGAGGAGACGATCCGAATGAAGGAGACGGTGGAGGGTGAGTTGGCACCGGGCAGGGCAGCCCACCGCCTTCAGGGGAGGCTGGTGTTTCTCCCTGTAGTGGGGGAGGTTCTTACTAACAGCTCCCTATTGTTGCGTGCCAGCCTGGTACCTTTGTTGTCGTAAACTGACTCAGCTAACCCACCAGTGGGTTTCAGAGGCTGTAAACTGCATGGAGATTGCCCGTCCTTTTCCTTCAGAGCAACTGGTGGATTTGAACCATCTACCTTTGGGTTGGCAGCACAATTCTTTACCACTAAGCCACCAGAGATCCCTTTGTACCTAGTACACTGTTACTGAGTTTTACCCTATTTTTTTAAAGATTATTATTGTTATGATCAATCAAGCTGGAACTGACTCTTAGCTGGTTTTCAGAGACTATAACTTACTTCTATTTTCTACTTGGGTATTTTTCTCATTTTTTTCCTTAGCTAGGCTTTAAATATTTTTGTTGATTTTTAGAAGCTCTATGTCTATGACATTGCTAATATTTCCACTTACTGGTGATTTCTATTTTTCTTTTTCTTAAAGTGGGATTTATCATGCAAATATTTTTTAACCTTTCTCCATTTTTTTAAAGCTTCTGATTATTTTTTTTTTAGTGGTCTCGTGGCTGCCCCACGCTTCTCTTTATCTATTATTTTTAAAGTAACTTGTTCTAGTAATTTTGATGTTTCCTTTTCTATACTTAAATCCCTGGTCTATCTGCTTTTACAAGAAAAGGATCTATTTTCATTTTTCCCCCAAACAAGTGCCCACTATCCCAGTTTCATCCTTTAAGCTCTCATACACTTCCTCTTCCACACACATCTTAATTATCTAGTGCTGCTCTAACAGAGATGGATATCATAAGGAGGTGACTTCAACAAACGTACTGCTTCTCTTAAGGTTAGGAGGCCAGAAGTCCAAGTTCAGGATTGCAGCCCTAGGGTAAAGCCACCTCTCCCTCACTCTCTCTCTGTCTCTCTCTCTTATTGGTTCTGTATTTCATTTAGAAAAAATGAAGGGAACCCCAGTGCTTAGTCCGTAATGTGTTGCACTGCCAACTAAAAGGCTTTGGCTTTTTGGTGGTTCACATCCACCAACAGAAAGATGAGCAGTCTCCTCCCGTTAAGATTTACAGCCTGGAAACCCGGTGAGGGGCTGGGGGTCGCTAAGAGTCAGAATAGACCCAGCCGGAAGTGAGACTGTGCTTTCGGGTGGGTTTGCATCTCAGCATTTCTGCGCGTCCCCATTTTGCTGTCTGTCAGGAGCTGCACAGAGCTCTCTGATGGCCTGGTGAGGGAAGAGTCATGAGGACAGGCAGTTTGAGTCCAACACCTATTCCTGGGGAGAAAGATGGGCAGTCTCCTCCTGTGTGATGTGAAACCTCTGCAGATCCCTAGAGGGTCTGTGCTGGCTCCACATCACACAACAGCAGCATCGAGGAGGCCACAGGGTTCTGAAAACACATCATCAGGTGGCCTGGTTGGTATTAATACTGTTGGTATTATTCCACTTTTCTCACGAGAACACTAGGGTTCAAAGAGTTCAGTTGTTCAAGACCACCCAGGACTGCACTGGCCTCATCAGGGTGGGCCACCCCAGCAGAACACTGGGGTGAAGGGGAAACCAGATCCTTAGAGCCCAGTGTGGTCCTTTGTGCCTCACCCACTGGGGTAGGGTTGACATGGAGCGTTGATGGCTCTGTCTCTTCTCCTTTCAGGCCTGCAGGACAAGCTGAACAAGAGGGACAAAGAAGTGACAGCCTTGACGTCCCAGACCGAGATGCTCAGGGCCCAAGTAAGTGGTAAGTCTCCCTCCCAAAGGGGAGATGCAGGGGGTTCTGGGGGCCGAGCCAGGTGACACGTGTCAGCAGGACATGGAGTGTGAGCCCCTCTCATGCTCCCTGGGGTCCATCTGGGTGTCAGGGAGTGGAGGAGGTGTGAAGCCACCCATGGCACCCCCAGGGCCCCCCACCGTGTGGGTTCCCTGAGCCAGCTCTGGGATCGGGAACCACAGGTTTCCCATCAGCCACCTTGATAACAGTTGATCAGAGAAGCACCAGGGTTTCAGGGCCAGCACAAAGCCAGGCCAGGGAAGTGAGCACAGAGGGGTGACCTGGGAAGGCTGAGATTGGGGTGAGCTGGAACAGCTTCTTGTCCACCAGAATGTGAGTGAGTGATGAGCCCCCCATCCTGAGAGGTTTTCACTCACATCCACCCAGTCACCATCACATTCACATGGTCCTGACAAAGGTGAGTCCACCTTGGGCCCTTCCAAGGCCAAGGTGAAGACTTAGCCTCAAGTCTCCACCTCTCAGTCTCAGCAAGCAAACTGCTCTCCACTTTAAAGGGTCCAAGCTCTTGTGTTTGTCGCTGGTCTCTCAGCCCCTTTGTGCCTGGTTCTTAAGGACAAGAGAAATCAAGGGGTTTTTTTAAGTGCTCAGTGAGGTGTGTCCCTGTCAGTCCTGGGAAGTCCTGCTTCTGGGGCCCGGCTTGCCCTCGGGTGGAGCAGATTCCCACACGCTCCCTCTCCTCCCGCGGCTGACCCACAGCGCTCGAGAGCAAGTGCAAGTCTGGGGAGAAGAAGGTGGACAACCTCCTGAAGGAGAAGCGGCGTCTGGAGGCCGAGCTGGAGGCAGTGACCCGGAAGACCCACGACGCCTCGGGCCAGCTGGTGCTCATCAGCCAGGAGCTGCTCCGGAAGGAGCGGTGAGCATGTGGGCTGGGTGGTGAATAGGTGTGGGGTGAGCGGGTGTGGGCTGTGGGGCACAGGCTGAACAGATGTGGACTATACAGTGAGCAGGTGTGGGCTGAGGAGTGAGCAGACATTGGCTGTGCAGTGTGTGGGCACAGGCTGTGTGGGCTGTGTGGTGAGCAGTTGTGGACTGTGCAGTGAGTAGGTGTGGGCTGTGGTGAGCAGGTATAGGCTGGGTGGTGAATAGGTGTGGGGTGAGCGGGTATGGGCCGTGCAGTGAGTGGGTGTGGGCCGTGCAGTGAGCAGATCTGGGCCATGCAGTAAGCGGCTGTGGGCCGTGCAGCGAGTGGGTGTGGGCCGTGCAGCGAGCAGGTGTGGGCCGTGCAGTGAGCGGTGTGGGTTTGCAGGTGTGGGCTGTGCACTGAGGCTGTGCAGTGAGCGGGTGTGTGTTTGCAGGTGTGGGCTGTGCACTGAGGCTGTGCAGTGAGCTGGTGTGGGCCGTGCAGTGAGCAGGTGTGGGCCATGCAGTGAGCGGGTGTGGGCCGTGCAGTGAGCGGGTGTGGGTTTGCAGGTGTGGGCTGTGCAGTGAGCAAGTGTGGGCTAAGCAGGTGTGTGCTTTCTGAAATCCCTTCTCATCTTTTTACTGAGTCCAGTCCATTCAACAGGCTTAACTCCCCATCCTTGAAGACTCACGCTCCTGTGGTGTTTAGGATGAGGGTGCTGGGAGATTGGTAGGAATAAGTTTAATATGTAATGCAATATGGTAGGATTGTTTAATATTTAATATCTAATGTAATATCCAAACAGTCCTGGTGGCGCAAATGGTTAAGCATTAGACAACCAACCGAAAGATTTGACTGTTTGAAGCCACCCACGAGGTCCACGGGTAACAGACCTGGCAGTCTGCTTCTGCAGAGATTGTGACCAAGAAAATCCTCTAGGATCGTTCTCCTCTGGCACGTGGTGTCGTGCGCTGTCGAGTCATAACTGACACAAAACTGACCCTCCCCATTGGTTTCCAGAGGCCGTAAATTCCACAGGAGGAGATTGCCCGCCCTTCTCCCATGGAGCAGCTGGTAGATTCAAACCACACACCTTTGGGTTGTCAGTGCAGCTCCTTACTGCTAGGCCACCAGAGCATCCCATCCCGGCACATAAGAATACTTAAGGACACCCAGTGACAACTGACTGGAAAAGATCGTAATTATTCTCATTCCCGAAAAGGGTGATCCAACAGAGTGTGGAAATGATCAAACAGTACCACTGATAGTACATGCAAGCAAAATTTTGCCAAAGATTATCCAAAAACAACTAGAACAGAATATTGACAGAGAACTGCCAGAAATGCGAGCTGGGTTTAGAAGTGGCACTAGGGATAACATTGCTGATGTCAGATGGATCTTGGCATTAGATGCTTGAAATACTCTGCCACCTTAGATTACTTGGATGAGTAATTGTATTTCAATTAGACAAACACTGCATTCTCTTAAAACAACAAAGC
The DNA here is from genome assembly GCF_000299155.1 of Elephantulus edwardii. Taxonomy (NCBI): domain Eukaryota; kingdom Metazoa; phylum Chordata; class Mammalia; order Macroscelidea; family Macroscelididae; genus Elephantulus; species Elephantulus edwardii. Next base: position 11,182,136 of record NW_006399830.1, on the reverse strand, counting down.
ACCCGTTCTAGGAAAGGCAAAGGCCACTTGACCATCCCACTCCCGAATCCCGGCCCCTTTGGGCTGTGGTTGAGTCATTCCATGTGTCAGCTTCTCAGTCTGGTCCACTCTGAAGGTCAGTGTCCCCTGCAGGGTGGTGATCTCTAGGCACTCAGCACATTTCCATCTTGAGGGAGCTGGGGGTACTGGACTGACTGAGGTGCCTCTGTCCCCCACCCTCCTCCCCGCTCCAGGAGCTTGAATGAGCTGCGCGTGCTGCTGCTGGAGGCCAACCGCCACTCGCCGGGGCCCGAGCGGGACCTGAGCCGAGAGGTGCACAAGGCTGAGTGGCGCATCAAGGAGCAGAAGCTCAAGGATGACATCCGAGGCCTGAGGGAGAAGCTGACCGGGCTGGTGAGTGGGGCAGGGGCTGCCCTGCCGTCAGACTGTGGGGGCTGGTTGGCTTTTTGGAGCCACCCAGGGGCAACAAGGCCATAGGCAGAACTAAAAGTCCTCGTGAACCACAGGCAGCGGACGCCTGGTGGTGTGATGTTAAGGTCTTTAGGTGCTAACTGGGGGTGGAGGAGAGTCTGCTGCCCTGCACTTCTTCCAGGACAGATGCATTTGTCAGGAGGACTTGGGAAGGGCCTGGTGGGACAGGCTGGTACATCCCATGTGGAAAGCTGGGACCTAGAAATCTGCAGGGCGGGAAGCTGGGCCCAGGGACAGGCTTGGACAGGGGCAAGAGTGGAGCTAAAGGACCCATGTGCTGTCACGTCCCCAGGCGCAGTGAGGGCTGTTGGTTTGCCTTCATGGACAGTGCAAAGTTCATGAATGTTGTTCAGGGGAGGAGGGAGGACGGGTCACTCTCAGGACCAGAGCCCGGAGGGGCCTCCCCGGCACGTACACTCTCTCGATTCCCAGGACAAGGAGAAGTCCCTGTCGGAACAGAGGCGCTACTCCCTCATTGACCCATCCTCGGCCCCCGAGCTCCTGCGGCTGCAGCACCAGCTGATGAGCACGGAGGACGCACTGCGGGACGCGCTGGACCAGGCCCAGCAGGTGGAGAAGCTCATGGAGGCCATGAGGAGCTGCCCCGACAAGTCCCAGGTGAGCTGAGGCCAAGGCTGGGCTGACCGAGGGGATCTCTGAGGACAGGAAGCCCTCTGAGGGCAGGTGTCCTATCTAGGACCCTTGTCTGAAGGGAGGCTGTCCTGTCCAGGGAGCCCCATCTGAGGGGAGGCTGTCCTGTCCAGGGACCCCCATCTGAGGGGAGGCTGCCCTGTCTAGGGACCCCCATCTGAGGGGAGGCTGTCCTGTCCAGGGACCCCCATCTGAGGGGAGGCTGCCCTGTCTAGGGACCCCCATCTGAGGGGAGGCTGTCCTGTCCAGGGACCCCCATCTGAGGGGAAGTGGCCCTAAATCGGGAAGTAGCTGTTGTGGGAGCCCTGGCTAAGTGGAGGCTGGCTGATCTGAGGGAGACCATCTCGTCTGAGAGGAAGTCCCTCATCCCGGGATCCCTATTAAAGGGGAGGTGGCCTTGCCCTGGGATCCCCATCTGAGGGGAGATACGAGCCCTGCCCTCTGGGAATGCCAGGCCAAGGGGACCCTGTGTAGCTTTATCCTGAGGAAGGAACATTAAACCGGGGGAAGTTGCAGCCTGGCCCCGCTTCAGGGTGTGGAGTCTAAGATGGTCATCAGATGTTTCCACTTGGGTGAGCCAGAGGTGCGGCCTGGTGACTCACTCCACCTGTCCCCTAACTGACTCTTCCAGGCCCTGAGCACTTCCGGGTCTGCAAATGGCATCCACCAGCAAGACAAGGCCCACAAACAAGAGGTGAGGGGCACCTTGGAACCCCAGGCCCTCCCACATGGGCAGACTCTGAAGGAAAAACCCTCAAAAGTCACCTAAGATACAAAGGGATGAAGATGTGTGGGAAGGTCCCTAAGGGGGGGACTGTCCTACTCATGCGGTCAAGCTTGGATAAGTTCCTATTTTCAAAAACTTACTTAACTTATAACGTATTACAGCTTGTCTGAAAACTTAGGGTGGGAGGGAACACACTAAAAATGTATGAAGAAAAGATTCATCCAGAGATGTCCCAGGCTAATGTTTTAACGTTTAAAGGGATAATGTCCTTCCTTCTTGGGGCGTGTGTGTGTGTGAGAGAGAGAGAGAGAGGAAACTGAAATTTAACACCCCGTGCCACCAAGGCTCCTCACATATTTATTTAAGATCTCCAACACATTTGCAAGGATAAAAGTAATATGTAAAATGTCATATACCCATTATCCCTTAACATGTGTTAACAGTTTGGCCCAATTGCTGTTTCGGCTCTCTCTCTGAAATAATTTTACTCTATATCAGAAAGCTCCAACTTTCCTTCATAAGCAGCTCCTTCCCTACCACTTGCAAGGACACTTTCCTGCCTCAGGGCCTTTGCACGTGCTGTGTGTGATGCCTGACAAGTTTTCCTGCTCTCCCTATCTCCCTCTGAGCTCCCCAGGGACCTTGCTGATAAGTCCTTGATCTCTTCTAGGAAAAGCACTGACCCCTGAGGGACCTCGTGGAGCAGCCTGGTCTACACTAGAGACCTCCCGCTTACCCTGGTGGCACCCCCTCCAGGCAGGGACCAGGATTGCCACTTTGGAGACAAGAACAGTGTTTGGAACTATAATGTACTCACCGCTGTGGACAATCCCCATCCCAGAACCCCCTGCCGGACCAGGAGGCTTCCTCAAGCACAGCCTTCCAGGGAGTGTGGCCCAGCCCCGGCGCGGCCTGCAACCACAGCTGGACACATGGACACCCAGTCGTTTCCAGAATTTGTTTGGAGGGCAGAAGCCAGCCAGCCAGGCCCTGCCCCCTCGACCCTCCCGTCCACCCACAGGCAGCCCTAGGACCGACGGGGCGCCCTGGGTGTGTCTCCACCCTCCCTCTCTTCCTCCACCCCACGTCCCCATGCTGCCATTGTCCCCAGAAGGGGCCGGGAGGCCCAGCTTCTCCTTGCAGGCACTGGGGAGGTGAGTGAAGTTTTCTGAAGCCATTTCCAGCTCGATGTGCCTGGACACTGAGCCCCCTTCAAATGCGGTACTAGCTCCCCTCACCCACTTGCCTGCTGGGGGTCCCAGGTTCACAGTGCAGGTGAGAAGACCCCTCCACCCCTCAGACACAGATGACCCATCACCAGCTGCTGCCCAGAGGCTCGCCCGAGGCCAGGAGCCGCAGTATTAGAACTGTGTGGACGCCTGCTGCCCGTCGCCCCACCAGCGACCTGGGCCAGCCCTGGCGCGGAGCTGGGCAGGGGCAGCCACACGGGAGTCCAGAGCTGTGAGGACTGGGCAGTCATAGCAGGTCCCCGGGATTGACTGTTTTGAAACGGGGCCACCTCTCCTGCAGACCCAGAGGGTCCCTGCTGGTGCACGTGGGTGCACGGTGGGCCTGAGTATCGGCGTCCAGCTTCCTGCACAGATCTGAGGGGCTGTGCTGTGCCTGCCGCGTGAGGCTCAGCATGCACCTGTACCAGCAGCCCCCTCCTCACCTGCCTCTTGTAACTAACTAGGAAAAGTCCCCAAGGGGTACTCGGAACAAGGAAGATCTTACTGCCCCTCCTCTGTCCCTTTCATGCCCTGCTGTGCTGCTCGGGCCATGGCGCGGTGGGAACAGAGAGCCGGGGCCTGCGGGCGGGCCGCCGCCCCCCTCCACCTCCCTCAGCTCAGGAAGATTTTCTACCTGGGCCCGCCCCCTCCCAGGGCCATTCCCATAGTGCACCAGGACAGGATGCAGATGCCACCCTAAGAGCAGTCCAGGGGCCTCTGAGCAGTGCAGGCCGGCCATGCCCACCTTTTTGCCCTAATGCGGCCCGCCCTGGGCAGCGAGCAGCCCCTCCGGCCTCCCTGCTGGCTTTTGGTAGCTGGCGCATGAGTCCTTAACAACAGTAGAGAAGCGATGCTTTAGCGGCCTAACCCAGACCGGGTCCTGCTTTCCCGCAGCCAGGGAGGCACAGCCTTTACTCACTAACAGCAAGGCCCACCCGCCGTGCCGGCCCAGCTGCAGCCCCAGGGGCCGTGTGTGCCCCAACCCCCGTCCCCATTCTCCCCACACCCTTCCTTCCCCTCCCCAAAGTGGAATTGTTGAAGTGTGGCGAGTCCGTGCTCGGGACAATAAAGCTTGTGACTGCAGTCCGGGACCTGTTGTCACTGTCTGCCTCCCTCTGCGGGCACCGCAGGCTCTGGTGCCAGGAGCTGGTTCACATAGGCCACCCAGAGGCTGCCGACTAATTCTTACTCAGGTGTGAATGGTTGATTTTCAGCTCCTCAGCCTGGAGTTGAAGCTGTCCTGAGGCTCAGCTGGTTTTTTTTTGTTTGTTTTGTTTTTTATTATTTTCTCTGTGCGTGTACCGTCAAATTGGATCTGACTGGTACAGGAGGAAATGGCCCTCCTTCTCCGGTAAAGCATTTGGTGGATTCGAACCACATACTCTGGGATTGCAGTGCAGCTTCTTGCCACTAGGCCACCAGAGCTCCCTCAGCTGTTTTCTTAAAGCAGATAAACTCCAGCAGGAGCAGGCTGGCTGAGAAGGGCCGGAAGAGCCTGGCCTGGCAACCTCTTTGAAATTGCATCTGTTCAAGGTGTATGTTCAAGCTGCCTGCAAGGGGGGAAAACCAACTAAAAGTCAAGGTTTTCTGGCAAAATTAGAAACCTTAGTGTACAAAACAGTAAGCAGTAAGCACAAGTTTGATGGTTTTGTTTGTTTACATTGTAAGGAAGCAAATTCTGTGTTTCACACCACGCTGTGGGTGAAGCTGCACACTTGGTGAGTTTTATGGTCTTTACCGGTGGTGGTTCAGTCCACAGCTGTGTTACCAGGCCCACTGCCCACTTCCCAGGCCCTCCATTTTCTCTTTTGGGGGCTGGTGGGGCAGTGAGACCCTCAGTTTATATGGTTATAAAAATAGAAATAATAAACCCTTTTGTCCATGTCACACAGCTTTATCAAACCTTAGTATTTTACCACATTTGCTAGATACCTTTTTTCAAATTGTAAATTTCCAATATGACTGAACAACTCTAGGGATTCCTCTCTCATTCTACTCAACTTTTGACTCTGGTTTTGTGTAGACCATCCTCAAATATGAGACAGTATCAGAACCGCACATCCCAACAGGGCCGAGGGGTTTTAGTTGTAAGAAACACGTGCGCTCTGGGTAATTTTAGCATCACCACTCCCTTTCCCTAGAAGATGAATTTATTAAAAAGCTCGGAAAATCTTTGGAAGAGGAAGGACTTAGGCTTGCAGGCCGTACTGCCAAATCCTGCTATAACTTGTTCAAGAGAACATAGAAGCCAGTAATGCTGGGCCGATTAACGTCTCACGCTGCTGCCGTACTTATCCACAGCTGCTCTCACAGACACCACGTGAGAATGGCTTTCGCAAACAGAAATTTATCCCCTTACAGGTTGCTGTGTACCATCGGGTCAGAACCAACCCATAGCTGACCCTCCAGTGGGTTTTCAGAGGGAGTAAGTAGGTCACACAGAAGGAGACTGTTCATGTTTCCCCAAACTGGTGGATTCAAACCACGTGTCTTTGGGTTGGCAGCGCAGCTCCTTACCACTAGGCCACTAGAGCTCCTGTCCTAAAGGTTAGGAAGCTGGAAGTGCAATGTTAGGGGGCCAGCTCTAAGAGAAGGCCTCTTGTCTCTTTGGGCATCTATAGACGCAGGGTTCCGTGAAATCCCCATATGCCGCCCTCCTAGTGCCAGGGAGCTTCCTGTCTTGGGCCTGGGTCCACAAGGCCGTGCTCCACTCCTGGCGATCACCTGCTGGTGTGGAAGTCTCAGCTCACTCTCCTCCCTTATCTTACAGGACACACACTCTGTGGGGGAACTTCTTTTATTATGGTGGAGTCAAGGAGCGCTGCAGTCCACATTTCATCTCTTTACAACTCTTTGGTTTGTCAGGTCTTGGGGAATCTTTATATAGCATAGACCATAGAGTTTATACACCATATTATGTCATTGCATTGGTGTAATCTGGGGGACATGTTTAAACTCATGACAACTGTCAACTCTGGTGACCCGGCATCCTGTTTGCGGAATCACAGGCCCTGGAGCTTCTGGGAGCAGTTGAAACTATAGTTCTGCCCACTGTGCCCCTCACCCAAGGTGCTTCTGAGTGGATGGGGCCAGCTTGTGTGCCTGGACCCCAGCTGCAGGAGACGAGAAGTAGGAGTGTCATTCCTGGCTTCTGTAGTAGAAGCGGGTTCTGTGTCAGCAGGAAAAGGGTGCCTTTAAGCAGGAAGAGGCATTTCAGCGCTGCAAGGTCATGACAGCCATTGTCAACCACAATTTCTGTGTTCGCTTGTTGGTGGTCCTCTGTTAGGTTTTCAGTTTGTTTCCTGTTGCATCTCCCACAATAATTGTGTGTGAGTGTGTGTGTGTGAGAGAGAGAGAGAGCTGAGTCAAGTTTTGCAGAACAATTGGATTTTCATTCAACTACTCATACATTCTTTTTATCACATTCATTCCAATACCAATTCCAATACAGCATGATCATGTTTTGCCCCCCAGTCCAATTATCTGATCCCGTCCCTTCCTTCCATCTGAGCTTCTTCCTCTGTAAATGCTGCCCTTTGACCTTATAAGCTTGGTTATTTAAGGAATGTTACTGGGCACCATTTAGGCCTGTCCTTGGGCAGAAAGTTGAGTCAGTGGTGTCAGTTTTATTCCAGGTTTGTAGAATGTGTAATGACACTGTAGCACATTAACATTCCCAAGAGTAAATAGTGCCTCTGCTTATAACATATTTACAACATTTTACTGTGTATTCCCAAACTGTTGAGCAAATAATCCATTTTGCCAATCGTATGTTTTATTAATATTTTAAGGCATATGCCTAACGACACTGAAATTTCTAGCAATATGGCTGATGAGATTTTTTCTTCCAAACTCCTCTTAACATAAATGTTCCAGATGACGTCTCATACACGCACTCGTCGACAGCAAGCTGAGTACAGAGGAAAGTACTGGAAACCTCTGAGAGTCACAAAGAAGCAGGATCTAGTGCCTAGAGTGAGAAGTTGGTGCCAAGTGAGAATGTCCCGGGGCATTTGCCAAAATCAGGAACTGAAATATTTGGAGTTTAAGAGCCACAGAAGCCGGGGAGATGGCTGGGGAAGGTGGAGAATCGGAAGCCAGATGACTGTCACAAACGGGCCTTACACTTGTTACGAAACAAAACGTGAATAATTGATTGCAAATCAATAGGCTTTGTAAACTTTCATTCAAATCATAATTAAATGAACACACTACAATTAAAATATAAAAGTGTTAAGCTTTTGATCTATGGCCGTGAGCTGCACTGGATCTAAAGTGAAATAATTTTTACAACTGAGATGTGCAAGGCAATACAAAACCATTAAACACCTCCCTGAAAAGGTGGGAAAGACAAGATTGACAGGTGACCATTTTCTTAAGAAAAATTCAGAATGACAGGACTGTGGCAGCCTGGAAAATAGGGACGAGAAAACCCATCCCCTGGCAGAGGGTTGACAAGGAAACTCAACTGCCATGGTTGAGGCTTGGGGTGGGCAAAGTTACCGATTTTGTGCCCACCAAACTGCAGGAGTGAGCGCCGGTGGCCTAGCTGTAAAGAGTTGTGCTCACAGCTCAAAGGGGGTGGGGGTGGGGGTTATGTGCTGTCAGGTCGCCTGTGACTCACAGCGACTCTTATGTACAATGTACAACAGCTCTGAACCCTGCTCTATCCTGAGCACCTCTGACACACCTACCCTCATTACCCCAGTTACTGTGTCAATCCATCTCATCCAGGGTCTTCCTCTCCACCTCCAAATAACTGGACTAGTGCCTGGCACAGCTTTCAATAAACGCGTGCTGGTAAATGTTGTTAGGTACTATCGAATCAGTTACCACTCCAGAGTAATCGTATGAACAAGAGGTTGGAACCGAGCCCTATCCCGAACCATCCTCTCTCCACCACACTCAAGTTCATGGTTACAATCACTGGGTCAGTCCACCTTGTTGAGAGTCTTCGTCTTTCTCCGACCCTCCCCGTTCCCCAGCACTATGTCCTTTGCCTGGGACTGACCCTTCTCCCAACATTCCCAAAGCACGTGCACATCCCTGCCTCTAAGGAATACTGACTGCAGTTCCTCCCAGAGACTTGTTTGTGTTCTTGGCAGTCCACGGGATATTCAGCATTCTACTCCAACACCACAACTCAAAGGTGTCAAGTCTTCTGTCATCCTTATTTGTTATCCAGCTTTCCAATGCATAGGAAGCAACTGCAAAGAACATGGCTTGAATTAAACTGACATCCGTGAAGTGTCTGTTCCTATCCTGTGCCCATTTTTCTATTGGATTATTTATCTTGTGGTGCTTGCTCAAGTATTTTATAAATTCTGCATGTAAGTCCCTTATCTGACATATCATTACCAAACACTTTTTTCCAGTTTGTGGCTTCCCTTTTTACCCTGTTGGAGAAGTTTTTGGATGTGTGTAGGGATTTGATTCGTTGTTGTTGTTGTTGTTATGTGCCGTCGAGTCGCCTGCGACTCATAGCGACCCTATGTACAACAGCCCTAAACTCCGCTCTGTCCTGTGCCAATCGCACTGTCTCTGATACTCCCATCCCAATTATCCCAGTCACTGAATCAATCCACCTCATAGAGGGCCTTCCTCTCCTGCGCCGTCCCTCCACCCTCCCAAGCATGATGTCCCTCTCCAAGGACCGGTCTCTCCTCACTACATGTCCGAAGTAAGTTAGACGGAGCCTCAGAATCCTTGCCTCCAAGGAGCCACCCGGTTTAACCCTTTCCAGGACAAATCTATTTGTTTTCCTAGCAGTCCATGGTATTCTCAATACTCTTCTCCAGCACCACAGCTCAAAGGCATCAATTCTCCTTCTATCCTCCTTGGTCATTGTCCAACTCTCTGATGCATAACAAGTGATTGGGAAGACCATGGCCTGTATTAGATGCACCTTAGTCTCCAGAGAGACACCACTGCTCTTCAGCACTTTGGAGAGGTCCCTAACAGCAGACTTTCCCATGGCAATGCGCCTTTTAATTTCCTGGCTGCTGGTGCCAAGACTGTTGACTATGGAGCCAAGCAGACTAAAGCTGTGTACAATCTCAATCTCTTCACCATCCATCCTGATGCTGCCGATTGGTCCAGTGGTGAGAATCTTTGTCTTCTTGACATTGAGCCTCAATCCATATTGCAGGCTGCAGTCCTTGACACTCTGCAGCAGGTGCTTCAGGTCCTCCTCAGTTTCAGCAAGCAGGGTTGTGTCATCCGCATAACGCAGATTGTTGATAAATCGTCCACCAATCCTGACCCCACATTTCTCCTCATAGAGCCCAGCCTCCCGGATAATCTGTTCTGCATATAGGTTGAAGAGGTATGGAGATAGGATGCATCCCTGGCGTACGCCCTTCCCAATTTTGAACCATGCAGTTTTCCCTTGCTCTGTTCTGACAACTGCCTCCTGGTCCAAGTATAAGTTTCGCATTAGAACGATCAAGTGTTCTGGGATTCCCATTCTTCTCAGAGTCAGCCACAGTTTGTTATGATCTACACAGTCAAATGCCTTTGCATAGTCAATGAAGCACAGATAGACATTCCTCTGGTATTCCCTGCTTTCAGCCAAGATCCATCTAACATCAGCTACAATATCTCTAGTGCCACGACCCCTTCTGAAACCAGCCTGGACTTCTGGTAGTTCTCTGTTGATGTGCTGTTCCAGTCGTTTTTGGATAATTTTCGTAGAAGGTCCCATTCATCTATTTTATCTTCTCCTGGTTGTAGATTTTTCAGGATACTTGGGAGACTGTTTATGTTCTGGACTAGGACTACTAGAATTCTTCCAAGCTTTTCTTTAATGAAGTTTATAGTCCTTGGTTTTAGTCCTAGATCCATGATCCATCCATCTTGTGTTGGTTTTTGTATTTAAAAAAAAAAAAAAAAATAAACTGACATCCGTACCCTTTAGCACTTTGCAAGGCTCTTGACAGATTTTCCCGATGCAGTAAAGCTTTTGAATTTTTTTTTTTTATTTTGTGTGCGTGTACCGTCAAATTAGATCTGACTGGTCCAGGAGGATATTGCGCCTCCTTCTCCGGCAGAGCATCTGGTGGATTCGAACCGTGTTTCTCTGGGATTGCAGTGCAGCTTCTTGCCACTAGGCCACCAGAGCTCCCCAAGCTTTTGAATTTTTGACGGCTGTTACATACACATGCACACACACATACTCTAGTAAATATGAAAAAATTATATAGATCTGCTGGAGAAGTAAACAGAATCAAATAAAGGTATTTTTTGAAGAGGTATTAGAAATTTCCAGAATTGATGAACAATATGGGCATAAAGTAGGAAGCACACCAGGTCGTGTGAGGTCAGAGCATTCCACACCTCTGTGTCGCTGAGGCTGCATGTTGTGTGCCTATCAGACACACCTTCTAGTGTTTGCAGAACCCGAGACAAAGCTGCAAGCCGGATGCACAGGGCAGACTCTCAAAGACAGCGTGACGTTTTTACTCCTGTTGTTGTGAGGTGCCGTTGAGTTATAGACGACTCATAGCGACTCTATGAATGAAAAACCTGAGCGCTGTTGGTAGAGTTTCCAGAGGCAAGCCATTTCAGAAGTGGATGCTGCGCCTGCTTCCAATCTTGTTTTAATCGGGAAGCTCCACCAAACACTGTCCACCTGGGTAACCATTATTGCATTTGGCACATCAAGGTCACAGTATTTAGCATCACAGCAACCAATGGGTCATTTCTCTCTTTCAAGTAGGGATGGCCTTGCCCTTGTCTTGGATAAAAGTTTGCCAGGTCCCAACCTCTTCCCCAGGACCCCCCACAGGATACAGTACTGGGGTCACTTTAATTGCAAAGCTTAAAAAAATCAAAACCAAATGCTTTGTCATCCAGCCAATTCTGACAAATGGGATCCTGCCTGCTACAGAACACAATTGTCCCGTGAGGTTTTCTTGGTTTTTCAGATCATCTTAGTGGAAACAGTTGTCAGCCTTTTCATTGTCCTAAGTCTATTCAGGATATAAGATGCGGAGCCCACAGTGTCCACCAAATCGCAGAATGCAATCCCAGGGAGCTGTGAATAGTTCCATCCAAGAAAAAGCAATCCCGCCCTCCCCCTGAAGATGGGACTCACTGTCCCGCTGAGAGCGCGCTTCTCAGGCCTGCAGCGATGCTGCCCCCAGGTGGACATTTGGGGGAGCTCTGTGGCCTAGTGGTAAGAAGTTGCTCTTCAATTCCAAAGCCATTCAGTTCGAATCCACCAGGAGAAAGATGGACATTCTCCTCCCATGTAATTTACCGCCTCTGAAAACCCACTGAAGGATCAGATATGGGTCCGTTCTGACTCGACGGCTCACAACATCGAAGTGGACGTTTCCAAGACATCAGTTTGACAAAATAACAAATCTCGAGCTTGGAAAAAAGTGTAGCCAGAGCGCTCATCAGACCCAATAGTGACACTTTATCACGCAGATATGGAACGTGTTACCAGGAGGGGCAGGTCCCTGGAGAAGGAAAAGCATGCTCGTTAAAGTGAGAGAGAGGAAGACCGTGGGCCAGGCCGATTGCCACAGTGACCGCACAGCGGGGGTGGGAGGCTGGGACGCAGGGTCACTAAGAGGCCGACTCAACAGCACCGAACAACAGCAGCAACCACCACAGGGGACACGCTGTCAAAAGACACTGGCTGTCACGACAGGGAGTACCCCTGTGTCTGGTGTCTGTGGTGGTGTCAGGTGGGTAGAGGCTAGTAGTAGCAGTTAGGGCCCATCGAGTCAGCTGGGACCCTGCCGTCCACCAGAATGAGCCCCTGCCCGGCCCTCCATCCTGCTGAATGACCTCCAGTCCATAGCACAGTCCCACAACAAAGAATGAGCCCCAGTGCCGTCCGCTTAGGGGGCTCTGCTCGGGTAGTCCGTAGCGCATTGCTGGGCCCACCGAAAGCCCTCACATCTCAGAGTTCGAATCCAGTAGCAGCTCTGTGGGGGAAAAAGACGGCCAGTCTCCCCATTAAAGATGTGCTGCCCGGAAGTCTGAGCGAGGGTGGCCATGAGGTGGGATCAAGTCAATGGTAGTGAATGGAATTGAGCATTGGCTGTGACTCATGTCGACCCTGGAAGGCACTGGACGACCCTCCCCTAGGCCTTGCCTGTAATCTTTACAGAATCTCCGCCTCATCTTCCTCCCGCCAAGCAGTGGGCGTGGAATTCCCTGCCCCAGGGTAGTGGGATGGAGGATTGGATGGAGGTGGAAGAAAAGCCCATTCTAGGTTACTCCTCCTGGGGTGGGGGTGGGGCAGTGGTCACTAGGACTGATGTCACCCAGTGCAGTAACTCAGTGTCCCCTCCCATGGAGCTTCTCCTCCCCCAGACGGAATCCTCAGGCATGTTTTTTGCGCTAATGTGACTGTCAGTCATAATTCTCATATATCCCTGAATCGCTGTCAATAGTAGTGACACAAACAACCAGCAAAATGGAAATGACACCTTTAAATTACCTCGCTGTGACTTAAACACCAGAAAATGGAAAAAACCCACAACCTCAAAAACACTAGCAGCGATGAAAACAAGAGTGCGTGTTTGTAGTGTGACAAGACCACGTGATCCAAACCATCATTTAACTAGTTACCAAGGACAGCGGAGTAACAGAGGACTGAGCTGTTCCACCATGGCCAAGGCTGCAAGTCTCCCCGAGGAGACCTTGCATTTCTTCCCAGGAGCTGCTGGTGGATTTCAACCACTGCAGATGTGCACCCTTTGGGCTAGCAGCCCAGCTCGCCATGTGCTACACCCCCAGAGCGCCCCAAGAGCGTGTTACAAGGTTCACAAAGCAGGTCAGTATAGAGTTTTAGCCTTATACATCCATTTATACATGTAAGTTTGCGCTATCAAAAATGTTTTTGTTGTTTTAACTAGTGGAATGTTTTAATTTAAAAAACAAATTTTTAGGAGCTCTAGTGGCCTAGTGGCAGGAAGCTGCACTGCAGTCCCGAAGGCAGGCAGTTCAAATGCACCAGATGCTCAGCTGGAGAAGGAGGGACAATCTCCTCCTGTACCAGTCATATCTGATTTGACAGTACACACACACACACACACACACACTAATAAAAATAATAAAAAGCCAAACAAATTTCTAAAAAAAAATACATAAACTTCTGCTGAAATACTCCACAAAACCCACATTAGATGGTCATGTAGGTGTCATTCTGACAGGGAGCTCTGCTGGCCTAGTGGTAAGGAATTGCACTGCCAGCTCAAAGGCATGTGGTTCAAATCCTCCAGCTTCTCCATGGAAGAAAGATGGGCACTCTCCTCCTGAGTGTTTGTCACTGAAGACCTGCTGGAAGGTCATCTGGGAATCGGCTCCAACTCGATGGTACCAACATCAACATTCTGATATTATCACTTGGTCCCCACAAACACCCCTAGAGATGGCCCTGGGTTGGAGGCCTGAGTGCCCTTGGGAAAGACCTTGAACCTGGAGTGTCGGAGGAGGTTTTTGGGGGAGGGTGTGAGATTCAGCCAGTGTGGATAGAGGAGACGTGTCCACTTGGACTCTAACTGAGCCAGCTCGGTTAGTCACCCGGTTTATGGCCTTCATTTGGACATTATAAGTCACAGATCCCATTTCTCCATCTCTCAGGACTAAGGTCAACACAATAGATTCCTCAGAGCAGTGAATTGACACAGTGACCGCTGCAATGGGCTCGGGAGTGTCAGGAAGTTTGAGGACGGCAGAGGACAGGACAGGGTTCAGATGTCTCATTCATAGGGTCGCTAATAAGTTGTATTTTGACTTGATGGCATCTAACAACAACAACAACAACAACAACAACAGCATGGGGCTGTTGTGAGGACACACAACACACACACACTCTCTTTCTCCACCCCCACCCCCACCCCATCCCAGTGTGTCCTGGGAGGGGGCTCAGTAAATGGAATACCTGGTCCCTCACTCACCTCTGGACTATGCCTGAAGAGACTCAGGTCTTTCTAGATCCTCCTAGGAGAGCCTGACCTCCTCCAGAGGGACCTGGGGGTGAAGAGGGTGAGACCACAGCCCTGGGCCCTGCTCTGGGTTCTTGCCCGCGATGTTCTGACCTCACCAGCAGATGTCAGCCTCGGACCTTTCACGGCAGCACAACCCTCGCTCATCTGCACCAGCTTTGGCTTTGCTGGGGGTGGGAGGGGTTTGGCAGGGTTCCCACCCAGAACCAGAACCAGAACCAGGTGTGCAGCCCCTGGCCTTAGAGCTCTTGCCCCACACCCCCGTGGCTTTTAGATAAACACCTGTGTCCGCCCACCTCTCCCTGGGACAGAGGCCAGCTAGGGGGTGAGGGGTGACCAGGGCATCTTTCCTCTCCTCTCATCCAGAGTCACCACCACTTCACGTGGACTGCCCACCACCACCACCTTAAAAAATACCATCGTTGAGTCCCTACCCAGGAATAGGGGTTTCTAGGCACTGTTGTTTATGGAAATCTTTCACCGCCCTCCTTGCACAGAGCCAACAGCTTTAGGTCTGCAGCCAGTAAAGAACTTTCCTTGTTGCTGTTGTGTGTCTTTGAGTCGGAACCAGCTCACGGCTGACCCGCCAGGTGGTTTTCAGAGATAGTAAATCATGCGGGAGGCGATTTTACCACCTTGGCAGCCAGGAGAGGATTCTTCCTGAGTGACACCCCCCCCCCAGCTTGGACTCCATCCCTGCAGGGAGCTGCCCCCTACCTGCACTTCTTGTCCTATCCTCTGTCCATTTCTGACCTCAGCTCTGGACAAACACGTGCTGTCACGTCCCTTCCCACGAGGGGCTGCAAAGTGTCTTAAAACTGAAAAGCTATTCCGGAAGCAGCGTGGTATTGGGAAAATATTCAGGACATTTCAAGACTGCTGTGGAACCTGGCTCTAGACTTCTCTAGAACTTTCTCCAAAAGTTCATTGCTGTTAAGGCAAAACTGAACAGGTAAGCTTCCAGAGGGGGTAGCTGGCGCGGGAGGAGAGTGCTAATCTTTCTCCTGAGGAGCTGTTGGTGGATTTGAACCAGCAGAGAAGAGCCACCTTTGGGTTTAGAGGTAAGACTCCACCAGCACAACCCTAGGCCGGGCTTTCTGCTGTTTTCCTCAAGCGGCCAGTAGAGGGAGCAGCCTGCTGCCTTTAAAGGGCTGTTCCAGCACTTTCTGGATTCTCCAGTCTTTCCCCTCCTGTACCAGCCACCTTGCCCTGTGGCCACACAGACCACTGTGAATCTGCTCTCCCAGAAGCCTCAGCGTGATGCACACCAGGAGCATCTTCCCTCTTCCTCGCTAGGGCCAAACCCCTAACATCACAGGGTCCCCCCCTCCTGCCAGGCTTCCTCAGGTGCCTCCCTTACCCTCCCTTTGGTGAGTCCAGTGGCTTCCTCAGGCCTTGGCCGCAGCCCCAAGCCCCCAGACAAGCTTTTCGGCATGACCCCACAGTTACCTTCTCTGCACAGCACTGAGCAGGCGAGGCCACAGAATCGTGGTCTCTATAGAACCGAGTTCACCCATCTCCTAGCCCCAGCCTGATCCTTGACTGAGTCCAGGCCAGCTGCCTTCAATCCCCACTACTCACAGCAAGCCCAGGTGGCTGTCGGAGCAGAGATGGGCTCCAGAGGGCTTCCAGGAGCTGGCTTTTCAGAAATAAATTGCCAGACCTTTATTCCAAGGTGACTCTGGCTAGTCTCAAACCACCAACCCTCTGGGTAGCAGCTGAGCATGCTCTCCAGTTTGCACCCTCCAGGGACTCCAAGAACAAATAAGTCTGTTTTGGAGGAAATGCAATTAGGGTGCTCCTTAGAGGCAAAAGATAGTAAAACGTCATCTCACACACTTGGGGCGTGTTATCAGGAGAGACCCCTCCTTGGGAAAGACGGCATGCTGGGAAAGGTGAAGGGTCAGAGAGAGAGAGGGAGAGCCTCTACAAGGTGGGTTGACAAAGAGGCTGTAACAATGGACTCAGGCATATCAGAGACAGTGAGGGTGGCCCAGGTCAGGGCATCCTGCAACAGCAGGGACTCCTGGCACTTAGTAGGTGCTCAGGAAAGACTTGTTCAGTGCAGCAATCACTCTGTCCTCCCTTCCCACTAACTAGCTGCCCTGGGCTTCCAGCACTCATCGCTGCTTCACGCTGAGACCTTCCTCCTTGCCTGAGCAAGGCTCCTTTCCTGGAAATGTGTGTTTACGTGACGTCTGTGTCTGGGCTCTTGGAGTGTTCTGCTATTGTTTTCTCTAACTGGAGTTTCTCTCAGTCTTCTGCTTTAAAGTTTAGATCTTGTTTAGAAAATAAACATTACTTTCTTCGTTCTTACCGGAGGAGTTCGTTGTCTCCATCGAGGCCTGGCTTCTTCACCAGCTCTCTTCATCTCCTGGGTGGTCGTCTGAGTCTCTTGAGACTCTTACGTCTTTAATTTCCATGTTTGCAATCTTTCATCCCCTAGATTGCAGGCTTTGATCTTCTATCTTAAGTCTCATCTGTCTCGTCACTTTTATTTCACCATGATTTTTAACCTCTTAATGTTTCTGTCTTTATGAGAATAACTTGTACTCCCTCTCTTTCTGTCCAGGGAAAAACGAGTGGTTCAAGAGTTTGGATGCCAACTGCAAAGGCAGGCGGTTCGAATCCACCAGCTGCTCCAAGGAAAAAAAGATGGGCAATCTCTTCCCTTGGAGAAAGATGGACAATCTCCTCCTGTTCAATTTACAGCCTCTGAAACCCGATAGAGGGTCAGCTCTGAGTCGGTTCTGGTTCAAGGGCAATGAGTTCTTTGAGCTCTGACTTCCCACCACCTGTCTGGCCGTGTGCCACACTGTGGCGGCTTTGGTGTTGCTGGTGTTGGATCACCGGTGAAGGCTGAGTGCCAGAGGAGATTATAGCCTAAGACAGACGGGGAAGGATAGCTTAATGGTCTGCTTCTAAGAATTCACCAGAAAAAGCTTTCCAGATCACATTGTAATGTTGGCAGACTCACTTGCTGTGGAGAGAGGTCAGTTCTAAACAAGGACGTCATGTTTGCTGAGGAGAGGGCAATGACTGTTGGGCTGGGCTGGCACGCGGACACGACAGTGAACTTGAACAAGCTGGCGATGGGGGGGGGGATGTCGCAGGGCAGGCAGGATTTGTTCAGAGATCACACAGCCAAGGTAGCAGATTCTTCGTACCCTTCGAGGCATCGCATTCTCGGAAACCCCTGGGCAGCAGGCTCAGGGATGGTCAGCAGACCTGCCTGAGGAGGACGACCTCACCAAGGTCACATTGTCTTTCCTGGAGCAGGTGCTGGTCAACCTGGTGAGTGTGGGCTCTTTGCACCTGCTGTCCCTCCTCTATCTCCAGCCTGGTCTCCTCCGAGGAGCCCTCCAGGACTGCAGGATGACTAAGCACTTCCTCCTTCCGGCAGCCTCACAGTTGTGCTTTGTGCTGGTCGGGGATCCCCTGTCACCCTAAAACTGCTTTTCCTAATCCCCCTCCCTCCCCAGGCTACCACTGGTCCCTCTGTGCAAACCTCACCCTTGATTCACAGAAGCGTATGGTGGCCTAGTCTCATCCCCTCTTCACTCCGTTCTGATGAGCGGTATGTCCTCACGCAGGGTCCCTGTCACATACACAGCCAGTGGACTTAGGGCAGGTGGGCCAGGACTGTGTCGATCCCAAATCGAAAGCTGAGTGGAGGCCTGACAGATACACCTGCACTGCAGGTGATCCTTGGGCCAACCCAGCACTGGGGTCCTGACTGATGGCCTGAGAGAGGGTGGGAGGCCCAGGGCTGGCCCCCTGACCGGCTTTACAAAGCCCAGTCCTATCCCCCATAAGGCCCTGCGTGGCCTGCGCAGCTGGATACACACCACATTCGATGGGCATCACGAGTTATCACAAGTTACCAGTCAACCTGGGATCCAGCAGCTTCCAAAGCCAGCAAGCAGTCTGCTGCCCACTGCCCATGGGTGTGTCAGCCATCGAAGCCGTGTGGCTCCGATGAAGACCCCTGAGGCCTCTCCTAGCAAGGCCTACGACCTGGGACTCGCCAGCTCCGACAATCACGTGAGCCATTTCCTGGCAAGAAACCTTTCTCTCTTTCACATCTATTTGTGTCTAGGTTGCCCTTTGGAGGGAAGGATTTTTGAGACTCTGTCTCACATACTTGTGCTGTTGTCATGAGAAACCAGACCTTGGGGAAGGGTGAAGGGTCATGCTTGGGAGGGTGGACGGTCAGCCCAGGAGAGGAAGACCCTGGATGAGATGTATTGTTATGGTGACTGTGGCGATGGGGTCAGGTGTGTCAGGGTGATAGGGCAAGGGTCAGAGCTGTTCACAGGGTCGCTAGGAGTCACACTCGACTTGATAGCTCAAGACAACAACAATATATAGATACATAGAGTTTATGTACTCGATAGAATTTATATAACACAATGGTAATGAGAGTTTTCTGTATGTGTGTATTAAAAAAACCCGTAAACTTACTGCCATTGAATTAGCCCCAATTCATATCAACTCTCCATCAGGTTTCCGAGGCCGTAAATCTAGGAGAGGAAATCGCCCATCTTTTTTTTTTTTTTTTTTTTTTTTTTACTTAAAGACTAGACCACTACTAAGAAATAAATTTTATTGGTTTGCATACAATCATTGTACTTCACTCATGTACATTATGTTGTTTTTTTTCTATAATTATATTTTATTAATTTTCATAAACATTTACAGAGATTTTGGGTTTCCATTCATTCATTGTTGCACTATGAAATCGCCCATCTTTTCCCCTTGGAACAGCTGGTGGATTTGAACTGTGAACCCAAAGATTGGCAACCTGATACTCACTACAGCACTAGGGCTTGTGAGAGTAAGCCTGTCTGTCTGTCTGTCTGTGTATGTGTGGGTGTGTGCACATACAAGTGTGTATGTGTGTGTGAATGTAGTATGCACACATGTAGTGTGAGTGTGTGTGTTCTTCAACAGTTGTGCTTCTCTTTTTTTTTTTTGTATTCATCCCTTCTAGACATCAAGTGCCAGAAAGACACCAATGAATCTGAGAAATCCATCAGTTCCTGGAGGACAAGGAACAAAGCCTCCTGGGCCAACAGAGGAACACTGGCAAAGTCATACCAAAGAACCAACATGAAAATGTGGCCATAGTCTTAAATTAGAGTCTCTTCTCCACCTAAAGTCAATGGATTTGTAAAAATGTGTTGAAGCAAGGAGAGCTAACATTGTCATGGTAAGAGGATGGCTGGTGACAATCTTCTTTAGGCGACTCCATGTCTTTTGATTGAGGCAACAGGACATTGATAACAAGAAAGTGGTTTTGTGCTGTCCAATCAGAACTGACCCATAGCTGACTCTCCAGTGGGTTTTCTGAGGCAGGGCATCACACAAGGGGATATCGCCTGGCATTCTCCTGCAGAGCAGCACTGAATTCTGTACAGACACTAGTTCAGGAGTCAGAACACTGGGAGCAGGGCACTTGAATGACTCTGAGAGCAAACCAAGTCTATTCCAACTCTTAGTCACCTGTGTGTGCTAGAGTAGAGGCTACTCCAAAGGTTTTCAAAAGCTGATTTTCCCAAAGAAGATTCCAAGCCTTCCTCCTAAGGCTTCTTAGTTGTGCTTCTCTTGACAGTCTATCCTAAGACATCTCAGACATTCAGGAGCAGCTATGTGACATGGACAATGGCAGGGTTTTGTTGATCTTTTGCTAAAATGCTCAGAGAGGCACTTGTGACTGACTTCTGACAATTACACGAGTCCCTTTCTAGGCTCTGTCTTATCTTCTTTAATTTCCTAATTTAGTTTTATATTTTAAAAGGTTCTTTTTCTATTTTTCTTATTGTTGTCGTTATATGCCCATCGAGTCACCTGCCCTATCCTGAGCCGATCTCATTGTCTGCAACAAACTTAATCCCATTTCTGCAGTCACTGAGTCAATCCATCTCATCCTGCGTCTTCCTTTCCTGCGCTGTCCCTCCACCCTTCCAAGCATGATGTCCCTCTCCAAGGACCGGTCCTACCTGGCCACGTGCCCAAAGTATGTGAGACAGAATCTCAAAATCCTTGCCTCCAGGGAGCAGCCTGGTTTCACCCTCTCCATGACAAACCTGTTTGTTCTCCTGGCATTCCATTGTATGTTCAACACTCTTCTCCAGCACCACAACTCAAAGACGTCAATCTTTCTTCTATCATCTTTGATATTATTGTCTGGCTCTCTGATGCATAGCAAGTAATTGCGAAGACCATGGCTTGGATCAGGTGCACCTTAGTCTCTAGACTGACACTGTTGCTCTTTGGTAGTCTAGAAAGGTCCCTGATAGCAGACTTTCCCAAAGCAATTCATCTTTAGATTTCCTGATTGCTGATGCCAATATTTTATTTTATTATACATTTAAAAACTCCCAGCAGCATTTGAATAGGGTACCATTGAGTTTATAGATTAATTTACGGGAGAATTGTCTTCCCTTCCATGAGCATGGTATATCTCTTCTCATTTAACTAAGTCACTTTGTTTTGCTTCATTTATGGCTCTAAGTTAATTCTACAATATTATCCATAAAGGTCTTGAGAAACTTTTACTGAATTTCTTCCAAAGTACCTTGTTTTGGACTCTCCACTGCATGGTGTGAGGACAATTAGCTGTCCATATGGGGAAAAAATAAAATTAGATTCCCACCTCCCACATAAGCAAAAATCAGTTCCAGATGAATTAAAGAACCGTGTGAAAAGTAAAGTTGTAAAACTTTTCCAAAAAGAGTAGACAGGGAAGAGTATCTCACTGGAAAATCCAAAACAATAATGCCTTAAATAGTACGCTCTGATTTAAGATTACTTCTATTTCAGATGGAGTAATGTTAGAGGGGGCAGTGAGAAACAGCAATGGCTGATTCACGGTGATATCGCGAATTAGGCTTCTCACACTCTGCCCTGCTGTACTCAACGTGCTGTATCGATGCTTGAGGTCAACCTCAACGCCCAAGATGGCCACTGGAGCTCCAGCCATCGCATCTGCATTCTAGACAGCAGGTTGAAGATGATGAGGAAGGGAAATGTCCCGGAAGTCCCATGAAACACTTTCACTCACTTCATTAGCCAGTTTTCAGTCTAGTGGCCACAACACCCAGCTGTAAAAGAAGCAGAGAAATGTAGCTTACTTTAGACGAGTGACACTGTCCAGATAAAATCTGGGATTCTATTACTGAAAAAGAATGGTAGAGTAGGTGTTGTTGTTGTTGTTGTTGTTATGTGCCGTCAAGTCACTTGCAACTCATAGTGACCCTATGTACAACAGCCCTAAACTCCGCTCTGTCCTGTGCCAATCGCACTGTCTCTGACACTCCCATCCCAATTATCCCAGTCACTGAATCAATCCATCTCATAGAGGGCCTTCCTCTCCTGCGCCGTCCCTCCACCCTCCCAACCATGATGTCCTTGTCCAAGGACCGGTCTCTCCTCACAACATGTCCAAAGTATGTTAGACGGAGCCTCAGAATCCTTGCCTCCAAGGAGCCACCCAGTTTAACCCTTTCCAGGACAAATCTGTTTGTTTTCCTAGCAGTCCATGGTATTCTCAATACTCTTCTCCAGCACCACAGCTCAAGGCATCAATTCTCCTTCTATCCTCCTTGGTCATTGTCTAATTTTCTGATGCATAACAAGTGATTGCAAAGACCATGGCCTGTATCAGACGCACCTTAGTCTCCAGAGAGACACCATTGCTCTTCAGTACTTTGGAGAGGTCCCTAACGGCAGACTTTCCCATGGCAATGCGCCTTTTAATTTCCTGGCTGCTGGTGCCAAGACTGTTGACTGTGGAGCCAAGCAGACTAAAGCTGTGTACAATCTCAATCTCTTCACCATCCATCCTGATGCTGCCGATTGGTCCAGTGGTGAGAATCTTTGTCTTCTTGACATTGAGCCTCAATCCATATTGTAGGCTGCAGTCCTTGACACTCTGCAGCAGGCGCTTCAGGTCCTCCTCAGTTTCAGCAAGCAGGGCTGTGTCATCCGCATAACGCAGATTGTTGATAAATCGTCCACCAATCCTGACCCCACATTTCTCCTCATAGAGCCCAGCCTTCCGGATAATCTGTTCTGCATATAGGTTGAAGAGGTATGGAGATAGGATGCATCCCTGGCGTACGCCCTTCCCAATTTTGAACCTGCAGTGTTCCCTTGCTCTGTTCTGACGACTGCCTCCTGGTCCAAGCATAAATTTCACATTTGAACGATCAAGTGTTCTGGGATTCCCATTCTTCTCAGAGTCAGCCACAGTTTGTTATGATCTACACAGTCAAATGCCTTTGCATAGTCAATGAAACACAGATAAACATTCCTCTGGTATTCCCTGCTTTCAGCCAAGATCCATCTAACATCAGCTACAATATCCCTAGTACCACGACCCCTTCTAAACCCAGCCTGGACTTCTGGCAGTTCTCTGTTGATGTGCTGTTCCAGTCATTTTTGGATAATCTTCAGTAAAATCTTGCTTGCATGTGAAATCAGTGAGATTGTTCTGTTGACAACTAGTTTGTGGTGGTGCTGAAGTCTCTCCCCTCTCAGCTCTCTTTCCTCTCCTTTTACCTCCTGTGAGAGAAGAGCTCTTAGGTGCCACACCCCAGTGAAACTCCCTTTACTCCCTTAGAGCTGGGATAAGATTAAGGGGTGTTGCCTTCCTCCCATAATTCTCCCACAACTCGTTTTCAGATCTTGGGGATCCTTACACGGCTTCCACATTCTATCATTGCATACACGCATTCTGGTGGGTCCACAATTCAATCCATGACCGCTGGGAAAATGACGTGACCCTTCAAGCTTCAGTCCCAAGGCACCCTCGTGACATCCCTAGGACATGCTGTTTTTTCCAACGTAAGTCCTCCTAAGACCTTCTAGATAGATACCTCTCCTGTATGAGCTGCTCCCTTGATGCCTGCACCTACCCTCACTGAGGGCTCCCAAGGTCAGGGCCACCTCCAGGTCATCGTCCTGCATCCTGCGCTGACCCAGGCTGGGACTGGCTCCTCTCTCCTGCACAACGGAGGGTGGGGGAGGCAGGTGATGAGTGGGACCGCAGGGCAGGGCTGCTCCCTGCACCCCCGGCAGCCCTCATTTGGAGGTGGCTGGACCAGGCCCCGGGGCTCTGCCCGCCTCCAGCCAGCCTGTCTTCAAGGACAGTGTGAGGAGGGAAGGAGAGAAGGGGGAGAGGCTGGTTATTAATTAAAAAGCAAGTCATGTGCAGGCCCTGCTTCATTCCAATAAAAACCGTCAAGGGTATTAATTACCAGCTAGATGCAGGTTCAGTTTACCCAGGCCCGGTGAGGATCGGGGTGGGGAGAATATCAATGAGCACCCAGTGGCCAGGGCTCCAGGGCCTGGGCCGGGGCACTGGCCATGGTGATAATTCAGCACCACTCGACCCACTGTCGTTAGTCGATTCTGACTCCAGGTGACCCTCTGCCGGGTTTCTGAGGCTGTAAATCTTTCCAGGACGTGACTGTCCTTCCGTCTCTGGAAGAGCAGATAGTGGATTCAAACCCCTGATCTTTTGTTTAACAGCACAGCACTTTATCAACTACATCTCCAGGGCTCCTTAGGCCACCACAGGGTGCTTCTTGGGGATCCCTGGGGGTTACAAATGGTTAATGAGCTTGACTGCTAACGGACAGTTGGGAGGAGGGGCACAGCTCTCCTCTGTATCACCTGGATCCCTTGGACTTAGGGTAACTGGTGGGAGCTGCCTCTGGCCCAGCAGGGAACTTCCTGCCCCCCCCCACAGGGCAATGTGTCACGTGACTGTTTGCCATCCCACCCTCCAACAGCCAAGACTGGTCCCCTTCATGTCCCCATTTGCAGCTGAGGAAATTAAGGCTCAGAAAGGTTCAGAACCTTGACAAGGTCGCAGAGCCAGCACGTGGCGGTACAGGTCCACCAGCCTGAGCTCCAGGACATGCAACCAGCGCTACCTCCCTGGGGGACCCGGGCCAGAGAGGGGGGCACTTGTCAGCTCAAAGGGTGCACTGGTGGGTGGTGATGCTCAGTCCTGGAGCCTCGCCCTGAGCACTAGATCTACCTGTGTGTGCTGGGGGTGCGGAGACGGGGGAGGAGGTGGCCCTGCCAGCAAGAGAGACGGGAAAGGGGCTCCAGGTGGGTGGAGGCATGGAGGCTGCCTCGTCCCCACTAACTCACTCTTCGACTTCCTCTCTCTTCTCTGTTCACCTCCCTCCCCCACCTCACCTTCCTCCCTACTTCCTATTCTCCCACCTTCCTCCTCCTCCCTCCTTACCTTCCTCTCTGCTCCCCTTCTTTCTCCTCTTCACCTTCCTCCTGTTCACCCCCACCTCCCTCCTTCCTCATCCCCCACTCCTCACCTTCCTCTCTGCTTACTGTCTTCTCTCCTTCTTCCTCCTCCTCCCTGCTCACCTTCCTCCCTCCCTATGTACCTCCCTCTCTCCTTCCTTCTTCACTTCCCCCTTCCTCCTCCACCACCCTCCTCCCTGCCCTCCCCCCTCCTCCCATCCTGTCCCCTCACCTTCCTCCCTCTGCCCCCTGCCTCCTCCTCTAACCCTCAGCAGCTCCTGTCAGCCTCAGAAGGCAGCCCCAGCCCAGCTCTCTCGTCCCCATGGAATTAAAATAGGCCTGACCTAAATACAAGCACAATGCCAGCGCTGAAAATACAGCAGTGTCAGCGGAAACTCCAACTGGGTAGGGGAAAAAAATCCACTTCGGGATTAAAGCCCCCAGGAAGGGGGCCAGGCCGCCCCAGACCCAGGGCTGGTGAAATACACACAGGAGTGGCCACTGATTGTTCCTCAAGTATCCCTGCGTGTCTGAGGGGCTGACCACAGGAGGACAGCTGCTCCGTGGCCAGGTTAGTGGTGAGCTTGCCAGGGCCCCGCATGGGAGGACTATCACCCCGAAACGTACCCAGAGGGGAGGCCCCACCCCAGGCAGCAGCAGTGCAAAGGAGACAAGAGGACAGTAAACAGCTGGTGGAAGGAGAAACCAGGTCCAGGGGGTCGTGAAGGAGCTATTGTCCTCGGTGATCTAACGGTCTCTCGTGGGGGACACAGGAGGGCTGGACTGGCTGGCCCCTAAGATTCAGACAGATGCCCTTTGCTCACCAGAAAAACCCCTGTCAGTAGATTCGAAGGCAGAAGAGTGTTACATTTTCACTTGCCACGTGAACTTGAACAGACATTTAACCTCTTGAATGTGGTTTTTCTCCAGAAGCTTGAGTGCTCATCTTTCTCCTGTGGAGTGGCTGGTGGCCCCAGACTGGGTGCCTTCAGGATTGCAGTGCAGATTCTTTCCACTAGGCTACCAGAGCTCCCTCCAAAAGCACGATTGACTAGTAAACAGCTTACCTGGAGATGGAGAGGTAGCGAGTTCCCCGTTACTGGAAGCATCCAAGCAAAATAAGAATGACCACTTGTCTGGTGTGTTGTAGAGAGAATTTTTACCATATGGAGGAAGGTCAGATTTGATTTTGAATAACAAAAACGATAGGGTTTTTTTGTGTTGGTTTTATTGTTGTTGTTTTTCACAAAAAATATTGTACTGGTCGGTACTGGTGTTTTACAAGCAAGCAGATGGTGGCTGGGCTGCCCTCGGCTGGGCCAGCTCCGTGGGTTGAATCCACACAAGGTAAGTGTCCTTCAGTGACAAGTGGTCAGGGGCAGTGACAGCCAGAGAGACCATACGTTCTCTCCCACTGGGACTGTGCAGAGAGAAGGCAATGGCGTCTTTTGTTTTCCTCTTTGCAGGAGTGTAGAATTGCTCCTGGGTGATATTGCTGTGAGAAGACAGGGGCGTTGTTAGTTGTCATCCTGTGGGCTTTGTTCCACGGCGGCCCCACCTGTGGAAGAAGAGCTGGACTCCATCCACCGTGTCCTCCTCTTCACAGGCTCCCCTCAGCGGGAGTCTCGGTTATCTAGTGAATCCACAAGTCCCCCAGGGGGCGCTTCAATTGACAGAAATATATTCTCTTTCAGATTAGGAGCTTCAAGTCCAAGTGCAGGGTGACAGCCCTGAGAGGTCACCCGCTCCCCGTTGGCTTGGAGGAGTGTCCTTGTTTCCTTTAACGTCTGTAGGTCAGGCATTCCTAGATCCCACCTGCCCCAGCCTTCCCTGGGGCAAGGAGCTTCCACAGGCAGAGATCTGGGTCTGAAAGGACACACTAGGCTCCTGGCAATCCTTTCTTTCTGTGTGGCTCTGAGATTCCCCTCCCCAACTCCAGCTCCATTTGTAACTGATTAATTACATTAACTGCTTGGTGGCCCAGTAATAAGGAGCATCTCTGTCAACCCAAAGGTTTATGGTTTGAATCCAACAGCAGCTTCGAGGGAAGAGGGCTCCTTTTGTGCCATTTACTGCCTCTGAACAGCCACTGGAGGCTTAGCTATTAGTTCCTTCCAACTAAACAGCACATAACAACGACGACAATCAATGGCAATTAATTCTAGAAAACACAATGTCTATGAATGATTGTGCAAAAAATCAATGTGATTTTATATCTTCACTTCCATAAGTAAATAAACATCAACAACCCTGTCATGTCCCTTCTTGTTCACGTCATTTCTGTGCGTTAGGAGCCTTCATGACACAATGTTGTTAGGTGCCATTGAGTCAAGTGTGACCCTGTCCTGTCCTGCGCCGTCCCCATCATCTCTGACACACCAGAGCCCAGTGCTGAAGTCACTGCGTCAATTCATCTCTTTGAGAATCTTCCCTTTTTCTAACCTTCCATCTTTCCAAGCATAATGTCCGTTTCCAAGGAAGAACCTCTCCTAGCAACATGTCCAAAGTATGAGAGCTGAAGCTTCATTATCTTCGCCTCCAAGGAGCACTCTGGCTGCACATTTTTTTTTATATTTGTGTGCGTGTACCGTCAAATCAGATCTGACTGGTACAGGAGGATATTGCGCCTCCTTCTCCGGCAGAGCGTCTGGTGGATTCGAACCTTGTTCCTCTGGGATTGCAGTGCAGCTTCTTGCCACTAGGCCACCAGAGATCCCTTTTTTTTTTTCTGGCTGCACATTTTCTGAGACGTATCTGTGTGGTTTTTTTTGGCAGTCTTAACCACCACCACCACCACCAGAGAGCTCTGTTGGCCTAGAGGATAGAAAGTTATGCTGCCAAAGGTGGGTGATTTTAATCTGCGGCCCTCAGGCCTGGATCTAATTGTTTTTGCTCAAACATTCTTCTAAGTGGTATAGCCCTGGTCTGTCCATTTGCTGTGCAGAGCTAACTCATGGTTGCTGTGATTCTAAACACTGTGACACTAATGTGTCAAATGTGATAATGGTCACCCATGGTGAACAGTGTTGGTGGAGCTCTCCAATTAAAACAAGCTTGGAAGCAGGAGTGGCATCCACTTCCGAAATAGCTTGACTCCGGAAACTCTATGAACTTGGAGAAACGATGAAAATTTTGCAAGTGTTCAGGTCTTTCGTTCATAGGATTGCTACAACTCGATGGCACTTAACAACAACATTAAGTATTCAGCACTCAAAATTTTCCTACGCCGAGCTCAAAAGATCAATTCTTCTTCTGTCATCCTTGCTCACTGTTCAGCTCTCGAATACGTGGCAAGTAACTGCAAAGACCCTGGCCTGATTTGGTGCACCTTGGTCTTTTCTAATTACATGAATCAGGGGCGAGTAGGGAGTTCTGGTGGCTGAGTGGTAAGGAGCGTCTCTGTCGACCCAAAGGCAGGTGGTTTGAATCCACCAGCTGCTCCATGGGCGAAAAACGAGGAATCTCCTTCTCTGTGATTTTTCTGCCTCTGAAAACCTGCTGGAGGGTCAGCTATGTGAGGTGGTTCCTACTCAACACACAACAATAACAATCAATGGCAGTTAATGCTAGAAAACAAAATGTCTCTACATGATTGTCTGAAAAAACCCTCATTTAAATGAAATAAATCAAAATCATAACAATCCTATCCCGCCTTTTCTTGTTCGTGTACTTCTATGTATTAGGACCCTGATGGCATAGTGTATAACTTATTAGGCTACATAATCAAAGGATTGGTGGTTCAAATCCACCCGCGACTCCTTGGGAGAAAGATGGACAGTCATTCTCCTCCTGTGAAGCTTTACAGCCTTCGAAAAACTGCGGCGGGGGGGGTGGTGGGGTGCTGTGAGGCCATAGTGACTCAGGGGTAGAGGGTCTGTGTAGGGGACATGTGTCAACTGACCACTCATGCTGAAAAGACGATGTAGAATGGAAGGGAGACAGACGGTTCAAGGTCTGTCTCTGGCCTATTCCAGACCGAGGCAGAGGGTCTGCGGACAGCGGTGTGCAGGAGGCAGGAGCTGCTGGGCTAGTGTCCCCACTGTTTCAGGGACAATGAAATGCAAGCATATCCTGTGCCAATCGGGTCTGACTGGACAGCGCACAAGGAAGAAAAAAATATAAAGAAATCTAACGGCACTTAACAACAACAACAACAAGAAGTACCAAGTACAAGGTCCGCAACACGGGAGGGGCGGCCTCGGGGATCCACACATGATAAAGGCTCTTAGATTTGCACTTAGAATCAGCCTTTCACAATAAGGAGATGAATGATATAAATCGTGCTGGTAATTTTTTTGAATTTATTTTATTATTTTTGTGTGTGTATACCGTCAAATTGGATCTGACTGGTACAGGAGGAGATAGCAGCTCCTTCTCCAGCAAAGCATCTGGTGGATTCGAACCATGTACCTCTGGGATTGCAGTGCAGCTTCTTGCCACTAGGCCACCAGAGCTCCCTGTGCTGGTAATTTATATGTTGAATTTCTCTTAGAACAACATGAAAGAAGGAAGAAAGAAAAACGTCATGACAAGTCGAGGGATCAAGCCCAGGAGAAAGGGAAGAGCGACATGGTTGAGTGCCTTTGACCCCAAGTCCTTCCTGCTTTTTGAACAGCTCGAGTGTCCACGGTGCGATGATGTAGTCAGCCTCACGCTGGTCTGAACCACTCAGAGGCCAGGCAGGAGGGAAGAAGGCTGTCCTGGGCATGTCGAGATAACATTGTCCTTTTGCCTGTTCTCTGCAAATTACGTGGAGCTGGGGTCTCTGCAGCCGCAGACCCATCGGGTCCTGGACCTCGGCAGCCAGGGACAAATTCTCCAGGAAGCAAAGTGGCAGATCCTCAGTACCAGGTGTCCAGGTATGTGAGGCAGGGTCAGGTGAGCAGAGAGAGGCTTGGCCTGGACTCCGAGGGGAGCATGTAAAGGCTTGGCCTGGACTCTGAGGGGAGCAGGTGGGGCTGGTTTTACCGAGAAACCATGTCCTCCAGGCCCTGCTGCTGGGCCACCTCCTACCTCACTGGCCCCGTGGTCCTTGAGACAGGAAAGACCATCGTCATTGGTGGAGACTGAGTGACAAGGAGCAGAAAGTGCCTGACAGACACACAAGACACAAATGCCCACTCTGGCCGGGGGAGTAGATGGAAATGGGGTTTGACGGGGAAGGGCCCCCACCCATGAATCAATCCAGTCGTGATACTCACATGGCCAGCAGCGGGCAGGGTGGGCGCCAGGCAGTGGGGAGCCTGCGTCTGTGGGAGTTCAAGCCTTCAGAGAGGCCAGTCTGGGAAGGTTCCCAGGATCGGACAGCCTGGAAGCCAGCCTTGGGGCAGGCCTGAACTAAGGACAGCTTCAGATGCGACACAGCTCCAGATTACCCGGGGGGTGGGGGGGCTGCGTGAGGGTCCAGTGGAAGGGTGGGGATGGGTGGTGGTTGGACAGCAGGCTGGGAGGCGAGCTGGGAGCAGCAGAGCCCTTTGGAAAGTATAATGAGGCCAGCCCGGCTCTGTGGGGTGAAGCAAACAGGCCTAAAACTCTGCAGAGAGGGGCACCTCCTCACAGCCCAACCCAGAGGAGGGCCAGGGGCTGACACACCTTCAGATACTCTAACATTCGGCGGAGGGAGGCCAAGCCAGCTGTCCCACAGTGGGACCTCCCTCCAGGCCTTCGGGTCACCAGCGGGTCAGCTCTCTGGGTGTTTCAGGAGCTCAGGACCAGAGCTCAGTCCTGTGTGCTTCCCTCTTCTCTGTCCTCTCCCCTCCCTGGCCCCGGCATCCAACCGCTTGGCCCAGCCAAGACCCCCTTGGGCACTGACTCAGGGCAGGACTGGGTGGACACAGGACACAGCCCTCAGATAAGGCCACTTCCAGTCCGAGGACAGAGGCAGAGAGCTGCGGAGCTGTGGGATTGTGGGGGCCACCAGACAGCTGACCATCCTCGATGAAGAACCCCTCCCTGGAGGCAGTGGACATGAACTGAGCCAGCTGTTAAGGGGCTTGGAGGACACTCAGTAACCACTTGTCCAGGAGCTGGGAGTCCCCTGATGACCAGTCAGTCCTCCTGTATTCACAAAGAGCTCCTCTCCAGAAGCCCTTCGGCGTCAATGTCCACAGACCCACGATGAGGTGGCAGGTGGACGTGGGGACCAGCCCCTAGTCCACACCACGAAGCTTCTTTAGGCAGTATTCAGTGTGTAGGACAGGGGATAGGAGCCAAGGAGACCAGAACAGCGGGAACCTGTCCTGGTAGAAAGGACCAAAACCGGGGAGAGACAGTCAAAGCTGGTGAAGGCTCTGGGAAGCTCTGGGTCCCTTTCCCACCCTGGTTGATGCTTCCAAGGAGACCAGCTGTCCACACGGTACTCAGGGTACCCCCAGGAGGCCCCAGTGGGGAGAGGCCTGTTTTTGAGGCTGTAAATGGCACCAGAAGACACTGCTCATCTTTTTCTCTCAGACCCTCTGCTGGATTTGAACTGTCAGAGATGGGGATTAGCAGCGTAACTCCCTCTAGACTACACCAGCAGAGCTAGAGCTCCCCCTCCTAGACTTCCAGCCTCCTAAGAGGTAAGAGAATAGATGTCGGTTAGTTAAAGCCGTCTGCTGTGGCATCTCTGTTGATAACTGAGACGTCCTACTTCATCAAACATGATGTCCTCCGTCATCAATGGATCCCTGTGGAACAAGCCAGTCGGACAACACACTGTGCTTATCCATAAGGCTGGTTTTGGGGGGAGCTCTGGTGGCCTAGTGGCAAGAAGCTGCACTACAATCCCAGAGGTGCAGGGTTCAAATCCACCAGATGCTCTGCTGGAGAAGGAGGGACAATCTCTTTCTGTACCAGTCAGATCCGATTTGATGGTACACACAAAAAAAATAATAATAAATTTTTTTTTAGAAAGGCTGGTTTTTGGAAGTCGATCTCTAGATCTTTCTCCCTAGTCTCTTAGTCTGGAAGTTCCTCTGAAGCCTGTCCGCTAAGGGTGACCCTTCTGATATTTGAAATACCAGGGGTATAACATCTCACAACACAGTGAAATGCAAGCTACCACAGTAAGACAGACTGAGAGATGGATTGAGGTAAAATAGAAAGAATTTTAAATTTTATTTTAGTATTAGGTATTTATTAGGTATTATCTTCAATTTAAAAATAATTTTAAAAAAGGCAGTTCAGAGATCAGAATGAATGCCCCTGCCGCTGCACAATGATTCCTACCCTCCGCTTCAGAGGAGGGAGACCAGCCTCGTGCTGTCTCCCCGTCTTTCTCTTTTGAGGCCTCAAAGGCTCCTTCAGCTTTTGGGGGACGTGGCAGAGGAGACCTGGGTGACTTCACTGACTGTCCACGGAGGTCAGCTTGGCAGGGCTCACTGGTGGTGTTGGAGGCCACCTTTAATGTTAATAGACTTGCAGAGAGGAAATGGGGGTGGGGGACACCCTGGATCCTGCATCCCCACCCCCACTCAGGAAACTTGAAGAAGTCTGACTTACCCTGGAGCTCAGCTTCCACGGGGCCTGGAGCTGATTAGTCAAAGATATCCTACCCGCTCCTTCCTCAGGTTGCTAAGAGAGGTTATTCCTTGGAAAGGGATATCATGCTGGAAAGGTGGCGAGTCAGTGGACGAGAGGGAGGCCCTCGACGAGATGGATCAACACAGAGATGATGAGGGCGACACAGCACAGGGCAGGTTCACATCTGGGGTTCACAGGGTACCACACCAACCACCACCTCCCTCATGTAAGCAACAGGCCTGAGGTGCAGGGCCTCCACGTCCCCTCCTTGAACCTCCACCCTCCCTCCTGCAAGCGGGACCTCCCCATCCCCACTCCACAGCCGTCCCACGGCCTTCCCACGGCTGGAGCCGAAGAAATCTTCCTGTGGCCCTGGGTGGCCCTGAATCGCCACCTTCCCATTTGTAAACAAGTTTGGCGTGGGCTTGTCCACAGCCTGGGCATTTCCATCTGGGTTGCAGCCAAGGAGTCTCACATCTGTGTGGGGGGCTCTGAAGAAAGTGTCTGCACCCTGAGTGAGCCCCCTGCCCTGGATTCTGGACCGAGTGCCTCCTGCAGGAGCTGGTGGAGAGAGGGGGCCACCCCGGCAGAGACCATCTGCAGATGGCGACAGGAGTGCTAGAGCCTCTGTATTTGTTTCTTGTTTAAACTGCAGGCGCACCGACGCCACACCACACCGCCACTGTGTGTGTCTGTGCCCTTACGGCCAAGGGGGGTTCCTCTGACCAGGCCAGATTCCTGGTTCCAGGAAGAACTGTCTTTACTGAGTGCCTCGTGCCTGGGGCCCGCCCACCCATCCAGAGGGCCACCGCCACTTGGGAAACTGCCCCTGGGTCAAGGCAGGAAGGGGCAGGGAGGAGCACAGCCACAACGATGGACCCCAGTTCAGGCCCCCATCGAGGGGGTAAGCCTCCTCCGCCATCTGTGAGCTTGTGGGACCCAGGGGCGTCCCCACCCCCACTTTGTGCTCACTCACATTCTCTGCGCGTTTATTTATTTCAGAGCAGGAAAGTGGATTTGAAACGCTCCTTCTGCATGTTTGGCCCTGGGGGCGTGTCAGGGATGAATAATGCAGCATTGTCGGGGTGGGGAGGCCACATGACTCTCCCGCACTCGGGGAGGTCCCCTCCAGCCACCTGCAGACCCTGGACACTCCTCCCTGAGTGTGGACATGCCCCTCAGAGCCCCCTGGCTATAAACTGGCTGCTTGTCGCCTCCACGTGGGCCCTGCAGTCCTGCCACTGTCCACCAAGCTGCCCGTGTGCTGGCTCCTTCCACGGCCATCGTCCTGTGACACCTGTTTATCTCATGGTCATACTGTGTCCCATGAAGCCCACTGCCCTGTTCCCAGCACACGCTTAGTAGTATTAGTGACTATTTACCAGCTCAGAGATGGGGGGCCCTGCAGGCCCCTGGCGGGTGTGCAGGAAAACACAGGCAGAGTTCCGCTCAGCTGCCTGGGTCAGAGTGGGCCGAACGGGACCGTCCTGGGGTCTCCCTAAAAAGAGCCATTTAGGTGTTGTGTTCCTCCTTCTTCCCCTGGCCCCCCAAGCCTGACTCCTGGACAAAAAGCCTGGACATTGTAAAATTAACACACACGGCTGCTCACCCAAACTTTGGAGGTTCTAGGCCACCCAGAGGCACCTCAGAAGACCCTGCTGGAAGGTCACCTGGGGCTGAGCCAGCAGCACTCAGTCCCAGCTCGGGGGTGGGGGACCATTTTCTCTGCCTTCTTAATTTTATTTATCTTGCCATTATTGTTGAAGACACACACCAATTAAAAAGGTTCTACCTGCACTATTTAGCGACATTGCTTATCTCCTTTGAGTTGTCTGACCAGTTGCTCCTCATTAACATAAATCCACCGCCTAAATTTTCTGCTTGATGCTTCTGCGTGTTTGGCCCTGGCCAAACCTCCTGGTTACTCTGGTCGATTTGTTTCTGTATGTTGTTAGGTTCCACTGAGCTGACGATGACTCACCGTGACCCTATAGATGACAGATCTGAACTCTGTCCTATCCTGTGCCAGCCTCATCATCTCGGCCACACTCGAGCCCGTAGTTAAGGTCACAATGTCAGTCCATTTCATTTAAGGCTCTTCCCTTCCTTGGATCCTCTACTTTTCTGAGTATGATGTCTTTTTCCACAGACCAACCCCTCCCAGCAACATGCCCACGGTATATGAGAAGGCATTTCACCATCCTTGCCCCAAGAGCACCCTGGCTGCACTCTCTCAAAGACTCTTTCAAAGACGTATTCATTTGGCAATACAGGCGATGTGGAATCCTCTTCTCCAGCACCACAACTCAGAGGCTTGCGGCAGACATTTATTTTTATCCAGTTAACTACTCTATTTGGCTTTATAACTAAGTCTTTCGGTTTAAGAGTT
This sequence comes from Elephantulus edwardii, assembly GCF_000299155.1. Classification (NCBI taxonomy): domain Eukaryota; kingdom Metazoa; phylum Chordata; class Mammalia; order Macroscelidea; family Macroscelididae; genus Elephantulus; species Elephantulus edwardii. Next base: position 11,147,921 of record NW_006399830.1, on the reverse strand, counting down.
AAACATTATCTCAGGGTTTCATCGAACCTTCACGGCTTCTAGGAAGGCTGGAATTCTGAAACTCTGTTCTACATTTCTCCCCTTTTGACCAAGAATCTTCCATAGTGTGTTTGGTCAAAATGTTCAGTAGTGAAAGCTTGACATCATCCAGCTCTTCTGGTCTCAGGGCAAAGGAGGTGGCTGTCCACAGAGGCGGTTAGCCACATAGTCCAACTCTTCCTTCTCTTCCCGGCTGTCATTCCTCCTCTGATACTCCAGCTGAATAGAGACCAGCTCTTACTCATCTGATGGCTGTTTGTAAGAGCCAGGCACTGTGCAAGGAACAAGGAGACAGAGCAGAAGCACTGGACATGCTTTTAGGTCGAGAGGCGCGGGAAAGACCATTCTTTCTGCTCTCCTCACCCTCCAAGTGGAAGCTACATCACAGCTCTGGGGCACCCTCTGTTGGGAGGGTGGTAGACGGCTTGTCCCTTACAGCAGAGCTTCTAAACCCTTACTGTTAAGTCTGCGTAGAGAGGGTTAAGCTCTGCTGGAAGAGCAGAGGTGGGTGTTAGAATGCAAGAGCAAGGAGGGGAAGCTGTGCTTCTCTGGAGAGTGGCAGGTGGGCTTGGCTGGGAGCAGGAGGGACCAAGGAATCCCTGGGAGTACCCTCACCCCGACTCTGCCCCTCAAGCTCTGAAGGCAATGACCCCATGCTACTCTCTATCATAATATTTACCAACAGCAATGCAATTGAGTCAGGTCGCTTGGCAATTATAATCACGTTCTCATTATTGCTGATAATTCTGATCATAAGTATGAATTATCAACAGGAGCAGCGCCCAGCGTGTAGGAGCAGGGAGGCAGGAGTCCCTCAGGGAGGGGATGGGGGTGAGGTGGGCTGCCCTTCCCACTCACCCCTCTGCTGTGTCCCCTCCGAAGACCTGACCCAAGGATTTCCTTGGCCATCCGTGACTCTGGCCAGCCCTTCCCGCCAGCTCCCAGGGCTATCCCGGCAGCCTCCCACCGAACCCCACTCAGCCTCGCACAAACTATTAAGGCGCAATTATTACGGAGACAGTCGTTCCAAATTGATCTTCCAGTTACTCCACAGCTGCAACCATGGAGACGGCCCAGCTCAATTACATGCCTCTCTCTGTTCTTTAAAGATTCCAGCGGAGGAAAATCACAGAGGTAGAGGCCCGAGCAGAGGCAGAGACGGGAGACAGGAGGGAGACGCAAGGATAGAGAGACAGGGCCAGAGACCCCTCGAGAAGACTGAGACCCCCCAAAGAGAGAAATGGCAGCTTGAGGTGGACGGGAGACAGAAAACTATGACAGAGATGGAGATGACAGAGATGATACAGATAGAGATAGGAGACACACAGTCACAGAGAGATAACGGAGACAGAGAGAGATCAAGAGATGACAGAGACATGGCAGAGAGAAAGGACACATAGACAGATGATAGAGACCTAGAGAGAGACTACAAGGACAGAGACAGGGAGATGACAGAGATAGAAAACAAAAACACAGTAAAACAATTACAAGAGGGGGAGGCCAGAGATAGAGCGAGTATACAGAGACAGAGTCACAGAGATGACACAGATGACAGAGAGAGGAGAGAGATGTGAGATGGCAAAGAGAGAGTGATGGCAGAGACAGAGATGATGTGGCATCCAGGCCCTCCCATCTCAGGACCACTCTGGCCCAGCTGGGTCCAAGGCTTATCTGTGATCTGGGCATTGGTAGAAAATCTGGTTTGGGGAGCCCATGGCCCTAGTGGATGTGACCCCAGCAGACAAGGATATGGGGACGTGTATGGTTAACTGAGTGACTAAACCGCCGATGCCAGAGCTTATGGGTAACTGGTCACTCAGTTGATCTGGGAGCTCATGTCACAACGTCCGCTCCCAGCCTCCTTGGCCCTGCCTCTTCTGGCCATTTCTGCAAATGGACGTCCACAGTCTGTGGCCTCTCGTGACTGGTTTCTTTCACTGGGCAGTCTGTTTTCAAGGTCCGGACACGCTGAGTACATATCAGAATCGTACTGCTTTCTGTAGCTAAAAAAAGGTCCTGGGTATGGACGGACCACATTCTGTTTACCCATTTATCCATCGACAAATGAATATTGATGGATAAATGGATATTCAGGTTTGTTTCCACTTTTTGGCCATTATGAGAGTAACACCGCATCAATATTCATGGATGAGCTTTTGTGTGGCTATATTTGCAATCCTCTGGGGTAGGACCCTAGGAGAGGAACTGCTGCATCGCGTGTGAAATCGAACGCTCTGTTTAACATCTTGAGGAAACTCTTTGCCACCAGCTGTTACCTTCTCAGGAGCAATGAATGAAGGGTCCCGTTTCTCTAGTTCTCATCAACACTTTCTCTGATTGGCTTTGGGTTTTTTGTTTTTATTTTTTAAATTAGGACCAGCCTCGTGGGGTGACAAGGAGACCTGTTGGCACTGTGGTCAAGTGTTCACTTGTTATCCAAAAGATACATCCACGGTTCGAACCCACCAGGGAGGATGAGGCACTCATAAAGGTGTACAGCCTCAGGGACCCCCAGCGGTCACTCTACTCTGTCCCACAAGGACTCTCTGAGGTGGAACTGATGGCGGTGGTTTTGGTTTGGGGTTAGTGGGTGTGAAGCAGGAGCTCACTTTGGTGGACCTGTGGTTTTAACACACACACAAGGTGAGAAAACAGCACGCAGAAGTCAGTAGCTGAGATGTTCCCACTCGATCTGGCTTGTCCACGGTGTCCCACGTGGTCCATGGCATGAGCCAAACCTTGGGGGAGGGACAGGCTCACTGAAGGCCTTGGGTGATGTCAGGAAAACTGCAAATGAGAAAACCGAGTTTCAGTGAGAATAAACTACTGAAATGACGCAGCCGAGTTTTGGCCGAGCTTGGGCTGGATCTTGACCCCATGTTCTTCTGTGTGAGGCTTCTAGTGTGGAGTGGGATGACCGGCTGCTGGACACTGACCTGGGCCTCCCAGCACCCCTCAGACCGGTACAGTCCCCCCTTCAGGTGGTGCCCCTGAGGGAACATACATCAGAAACCCCTCTAACTTCCCCTCTGAATTTCTCCTAGGCTGTCTGGGAAGTCGCTTTGGGAGTTTGTCCCCATTTTTTATTTTTCTGCCCCTGAAGTTGTTCTAATTCTTCCTTAACTTACAAATAAAGTAACGTAGCAGAGTAGCTGCCTGGAATTTGCTGGAAACCTGAGCGCATGGGTTCCCACTGGGGTTGAGGGCTATCTGGGATATTGGCTCCAAAGTAGAGGCTGATGCAGGAAGTAGGGTCCCTCCTGCGAGATGACTTGGTGGCAGGGTTGTACCCCACTTGTCCACATCCCAGGGGTGACTGAAGCCTCGTCCTGAACAGGGTTCAAGCCAATGGCCAGCCTTAGGCTCACTTTGAAGTGCAGTTATTAGAGGGGTTCTCTGAACTTGGCTGTATAACCTCAGTCACCTCCCTGAGACTGTTTCTTCCACAAACTGGGTATAACACTGTTGCTCCAGGAGAGGGGACTTAAAGGAGCACCTGGGTGGCACAACTGTTAAGAGAAAGGTTGGTGGTTTGAATCCACCCAGAGATACTGCAATAAACTATCCTGGCAATCTGTTTCTGAAAGGCTTGAAACCCAAAACTTCAAGCAAGTTATTCCTCATTCAGACACAGCCAAGGAAGCAAAATGGGATTAAACCCAAATCTTAAGTTTTTGGTGAACTTGGATGGCAAACGGAATGGGGAAAATAACAAGTCAATTCCTGGCTGGAAACATAACCTCCCTTTTAGGAAAGGAGGGGAGTGTGCTTGTTGCATAGCAACCGGACATCTCTCTGTCAGATTCTGAGCAGTGTCAGAAACGATGGTGCCCGGCTCAAACATGGCAACTTTGAATGCCTGTCGCTCTCCACAGTCCTGCCAAGAATCCAGTCTTCTGCTTCAGGCTCCTCTTCCAAGTCTATTCCAGGGCTTCAACCCATACTTTTTCTTGTTTTAGTTATCATTCTAGATAATATATATACACACACACATATCTGATATTGCTATATATATAGATATATAGAAAAACAATTGCCCAGTTATGACAATGACCAATAGATTCAATGTTACAGCCCACCGATGCTTTCTTACTCCACCACCATCACTTCCTCCTTTTGCCTACATCATTCAATATCCACCTCCCATTGACCACAACGCCTGATGTGATGGCCTAAGTCTCAAGCCAGCAGGATTTCTGTAATTCTGAGCAACACCATGGACTGCTAGGAGAACAAACAGGTTTGTCCTGGAGAGAGTGAAGCCAGAGTGTTCCCTGGAGTCAAGGATTCTGAAGCTTCCTCTGACATATTTTGGGCATGTTGCAAGGAGGGACTGGTCCTTGGAGAGGGACATCATGTTTGGCAGAGTGGAGGGGCAGCGAAGGAGAGGAAGACCTTTGATGAGATGGATCGATTCTGTGACTGGAGTGGTGGGAATAAGTGCGTTTGAGATGGCTAGGTTGGCACAGGATAGAACAGCATTTAGAACTCTTGTACATAGGGTCACTATGAGTCGCAAACGACTTGATGGCACATAACAACAATAACAACAACATATATAGATATATATAGAATAGACTTCTCTCCTCTCCTCTCCTCTCTTCTCCTCTCCTCTTTTCTTCTGTCTGAGAGTCTGTTCCAGTTTTGCTTCACTGGCCATGAGAACTGGTTCACATCGGTCTGACACATTGTTGGAAATCCTGTGAAGAGCAGTTCCACTCTACATTCTGTGGGGTTTACCATGAGTCAGAATTTATACAACTGGCAACTGGGAAATGGAGGGTGGTGGATGGAAGTCCATGGGTGGCTTAACATGAACAGTCAGTAGTAACATGTTAATTTTTGCTATTACCCACTGCTCATCTGTCCGCTGGACACACTTGTGGTGCCGTGTCTATTGAGATGATGCTGGAAGTGGCGCCACCAGAATTTCCAATAACAGCAAGATCTTCCATGTGAGCGTGAACCCTAGAATATTGAATCCTAGAACTTTCAGACAGAGATAGACAAGGAAGAAAGGCCTGGAATCTACTTCTGTGGGTTTTCTTTTTTGTAAATTTTATTATTTTTTGTGTGTACCGTCAAATCATATCTGAATGGTACAGGAGGAGACTGCCCCTCTTTCTCCAGCAGAGCATCTGGTGGATTCAAACCGTGTACCTCTGGGATTGCAGTGCAGCTTCTTGCCACTAGGGCCACCAGAGCTCTCTTGGAATCTACTTCTAAAATGAGCCGATGGAGACCCTGTGGATCAAGCAGAGAACTGATAACCATTGATCGTGAAGAGGGGCAGAATGAGCCCCAGAATGTGAGGTTCTGTCACACTTGAGGTCATCCTGAGTCAAAGACGACAGCGATAACAATGGGTGTTTCTGATTTTTAAATGACTGCTGGGGGACATGGGCCTGGGGAGTGGATCTACAGTTGAAGTCACCTGTGAGGACAGCTCCAGGCCCTCCACTCCTGCTCCAAGCCTTTCTAAAAACCCTCACACATATTACATATGTTACATATTGCTAACCAAAGAGCTAGGGAGCTTTGTGGCTTAGTGGCAAGAAGCTGTGCTGCAATCCCAAAGGTGTGTGGTTTGAACCCACCAGCTCCTCTGCGGTGGGGGAAAGACAGGCCATCTCCTCCCGCGCTATTTGCTGCCTCTGAAAACCCACTAGAGGGTCAGCTGCGAGTTGGTTCCAACTTGATGGCACACAACCACCACCACCACCACCACCACCATCATAAAGCTGCTAACCAAAAGGTCGGCATTTCAAATCCACCAGCCACTCTGTGGGCAATAAATGAGGCAGCCTGCTTCCTCACCTTAAGATTTAGTCTCACTGCAATCCCAGAGGTACGTGGTTGAAATCCACCAGATGCTCTGCTGGAGAAGGAGGGACAATCTCCTCCTGTACCAGTCAGATCCAATTTGATGGTACAAGTAAAATAAAATAAAATAAAAAGATTTAGTCTCAGAAATCCACTGAGGCTCTTTATGAGTTAGAATTGACACCACAGCAGTGGGTTTGGGTTTTCCAGATGTGTCTAAAGAAGTCCAAGGTTGTGTGATGTAAGCATCTCTTAAGCTCAGTTATCAATCAATCAGAAGATTGATATCCACCCAAGTACTCCCCTCTGCAGGATTAGAGACCTAATTAATGATCTGCTCCTATAAAGATTAAGAGCCACTGCAGTGCTGTGGATTGTGACTTGGGAGCAGACTGCCCACATCACTCTCCTGGAGAGTGAGAGGCTATTGGGTTTGAACGGTTGACCTTTCAGTTTGCACCTGACCACTTTTTAAAAAAATTTTTTAATTATTATTTTATGTGTGTGTGTGTGTGTACCGTCAAATCGGATCGGATCTGATTAGTACAGGAGGAGATTGTCCCTCCTTTTCCCGGCAGAACATCTGGTGGATTTGAACCATGTGGCTCTGGGATTGCAGTGCAGTTTCTTGCCACTAGGCCACCAGAGCTCCCCGCACCTGACCACTTGACCATACCAAGGCTCGTCCTGTAACAGTTCAGAAAATTCAAAGCTCCTGGCGGTGGAGTTGGAGCCGACCGTAGCTGACCCACCGGTGGGGTTTTGGCATCTGTGAACTGCATGGGAGAAGACAGCCCATCTTTCTCCCGCAGAGTCCCTGGGGGCCTTGAACCTATGGGTTAACAGCCCAACAATTTACAGACGATGCCAACAGAGAGCTCCCTGTAACTATCACAGCCTAGAAAATCCTGTGGGGTGGCTCTCTATGACACAGAGTGGCAGAGTCAGAATTGAGGGAACATGACAAGACCTGCACAAATTCACCAACTCATGCCATTATGTGTGGCTATCGAGATTACAAATTCCCAAGTGAGATGTGTTCAAAGCACAACATATACATTGGATCTCAAAGACATAATAGGAGAAAAAGAACGTAAAAGATCCCCTTAACTCCTACTTCACATTATAACATGCTGACATGATAATAATTTTCAATCTATTACTTTAAATCTGGTATTGGGCATTTTGCAAGGAGGGACCGGTCCTTGGAGAAGGACATCATGCTTGAGAGTGTGGAGGGACAGCGCAGGATGGGAAGATCCTCTATGAGGTGGATTGATTCAATGACTGGGGCAATCGGGGTGGGAGTATTGGTGACAGTGAGAATGGCACAGGACAGAGTTTAGGACAGTTTAGGGCTGTTCTACATAGGGTCGCTATGAGTCGCAAATGACTCGACAACACATAACAACAACAATAATTACGTTAAATAAATTCTATTATGAAAATGAATTTCTTTTTGCTTTTTGGATGTAGTGCCTGGGAAAGTTTCCATTCCCTGGGTGACATGCAGACATCATACCAGAGTGGAATAAAAGGTTAAGTGCTAGGAGACTAGCACTTAAGTGGAAAGGTTGGAGGTTTGAACCAACTCAAAGGTGCAGAGGAAGAAAGGCGTGGCTATCTATTGTTGAAAGATCACAGCCTAGACAGGAAGTTATGAGTCAGAATCAACTCAACGGTAGATAACACCACCAGTGTGGTCTTCCTTTCCTTTCCAGTGGACAGAGCTGCCCCAGGCCATGCTCCAGGGCAAAACCTAGGGACCTGGGAGGTGGTGGCTTCAATCCTGACCAAATCCTAAGACACCTTTCTGCTTTCAAGTTGTACCCTATCTTCAGCCAGCTATGGTGTCTGAGATCCCCTAGGGTCTGGAAGGGTCAGAGGATTCAAAAAAGATCTGGTCAAGCAGCCTAATGAGGAAAAGAATTTCTATCTTTATCAGGCTGGGAGATCTGGGAGGAAGGAGCCCAGGCAAAGGATGAAAAGAGATAATGGGGGATCTGGGGCACCGCGCTGCCTCAAGGGTTGGAGGCTTGAGTTACACACTCAGGAGCCCTTAAGCCTGCCTATCACCTATGCCTGCCTCTTCCACGGCCTCCACACCAGCTGTAGGCTAGCGAGTCCAGCCCCTCTCGTCCATGCCTCTCACTCTGCCATGGAAGACTGCTCTTCTCTGTAGATCCCACGAGCTGCCTTGTATACATGGAGACATTTCCATACATTCCATTTTCCTTTCCCTTTGCTTTCCAAGAGCTGTGTTCCTCTGAAGGGAACAGATTACAGAGAGTTTTCAAGCACCATTTTTACAGGATAGATGGCAATTGTCAGGTTCCAGAAGACATAAGAAAAGCTGTGGAGAAGGAATGGTGGAGAGCCTCAGTCCTCACCCTCACTCACTCCTGGACCACCTGAGTCAGTCCTCTGTGGTGAGCTCCCACCTGCCTGTGTCCTGGTTTTACTATGTACTGCGAGGGTTGATGACACAAGGAGAGAATATTGGTGAGTTGCAAAGACGTTGCAATTGCAAGTTACACTCCTATTGGGGCTGCAAGGTCTGAAGCCTATATATAATTTCACACAAACTCAATCCAGAGGTAAAACATTAAAGGTAATTCAAGTCTTACCAACCAATCATTAATATTCAAATAATTATGTCTCACATTAATGATAATCATAGCCAGTACTTAGTCCAAGCAGAGAGCGTACCACAGTGGACTGATTCTCTGTGAAATTCAGCAAAACAATGGGGAAGGGGAGACCTTGGGAAGCAAGGTGTCTCATCCTTCACCCAATACCTGCGCAGTGGCTCTGAGAGTCCGGTTTAAATGCCGTTATTCCTGGCATCAGTCCGTGCAGGGTGTAGTTGCTCAGACTCTCAAACTAGGGTGTAACCACTCAGACTTGGGGCGTTCCATCTCAAGGTAAGGTGGGACCAATCAATGCCTCTCCAAGTCCACCATGGCAAGCAACTTCCCGGTGTCACTAATCAGAAGGGAAGCATTCCTTCTTTAGATTAACTGGCTTTGGGTGTGACCAGTCTGAGTGGAGGCGTTTCTTCTTCAGATTAGCACCTGTTGCTTTGCAAGTCTTCCTTCAAGTAAACATATTTTCCCTTTCAACTTTATCTATTTAATACATGCTTGCTTACTAACTGCTAACACTCAGCGCTTATCGAAGACCCACTTGTTTACTAGCTGCTAATATTCTAAAGCAAGTTAGAATCTACCAGCTGCTCCGGGGAGGATGGGTAATCTCTTCCAGTGCGATTTACTGTAGCCACTGGAGGGTCAGATATGGGTGGGTTCCGACTCCCTGACACACAAACGTAACAATACTCTACACGTTGGCTTTGTAAATTCCATTTTATTATAGGCTTGGCAGTCTGGTCCTAACACACCACCTCACCTTTGCTTCCTGCAAGCGGAATCCTAGGCTCATTCTCTTTCTCTATTTTTTTAAAAATTAATTTTAGAAAGTTTACAGACACTTAGGGTTTCCAGGGACTCATTGTTACACTTTTCTCCCTGCCCACGCCCTCCCCACCCAATTAACTTTTCTCCTTGAAAAGTAAAACTCTTTCATTGCTATACAGTCCCTCTCCCCTAAGTCCACTGCACTGTGCAGCCATCATTCTGGACTCCTGTCATGACAATAATACCTAATCATCTCTTTCTCTATTTGACCCAAGTCTCAGATAAAGGTTATCTTGGTGCGAACAATGGGGATGTTCCTCTACTTGCCCCATCTCTCTTACCAACAAGTAACACAGCCCAGAGAAGCAGCGTGGAATTATGAGACAGGTCAGGGGCCTGCGAGGTGGTGTGAAGCCGGGCCCTGAGTCCACATGGGTCAGTTTTGCCAGGCAGAGGCCCTGAAACACACCAAAAAGGTGAGGCCTTGGGAGTTCCTGGGCTGCCAGGGAAACAACACACCCTGTTGTGTACCCTGGAGGCCTAAAAATCGGGATTATGTTGATGGTAGCCCCAAGAGGAAGGTGCTGGAAGGAGCCTCACTCTCAGTCTAGCTGCTCTGCGGGCCGGGTCATTGCAGCAGGCACAAGGACCCCTCAAGTTGGGCCCTGCACTGTGTACAGTTTACCTGAATGAGCCCCCGAGGCGACCAGCTTGTCCACTTAATGGCCAAGTGGAGTGGTGGCAGCCAGGACCATGTTGTGTCCAGCTGCCCCGAGAAACAACCCCAGATCAATCATCCTGTGCCTGGCTTTCTCCACCCAGGCCAGAAGCTTCCAGAAACTTCCTTGGTAGTGTCTCCCCAAAGCACCTCCCCAGCAACGCAGGACCTAGCTACTGGGGGGTGGTGGTGGTGAGGGGCTGTAGGTGACTGGGCCCCCTCTTCACCTCCACCTCCCTCAATGATTTTTAGACTCATGTTATGGGAAAGAACAGGATGTCACCTCCTGACCCAGTAGCCCCTGGTCTGGTGGAGAAGAGGGGGCAGGGGAGCAGAAGCAAGGCCAACGGCCAAGATGGGCCCCACAGTCCAAGTGGACACGCGGCGACCTTGGGCCTTCCTTGCCGTCCACAGGCTGGAAGAGGTGTCTGGGCCAAGCCTGTATATATATAACCGGGGCGCATTGGAGGGACGGCCCGCAGATGGCCGCCCGAGACACGCCGGGTGGACCCTGCGCCCCGGCCTCTCCTTCCCTCCCCCAGCCTCCGCGCGCCCGCCCGCCGGGTGACCTTGACCCGAGCCTCAGTGTCCCGGGCGTGCCCAGGGT